>NC_090445.1:1011638964-1012008964 GCF_031143425.1 Pleurodeles waltl
TCGGCAGTAATGATTGTGGAAAGAGCACCCAGATCCTTAGCAGCCCGCCTTCCACCTGGAACTGCTACAAGAGCAATTATTGGAACAGATTTTAACTACCGTGGCCGGGAAAAGATTCTGCCCCTAGCTAGGATGAAGCAAACTATATCAAGGAAATGCTATTATCTTTTATATAGACTTTACAACTACAGTGCAGACGGCACACCAGGAGTTTAGCCAGGTAAAGAAAGACCATGCTGTGCCCAGCACGACTCCTCATTGAATATAATGGCAAGCAACAGATATTCAAGATGCCGAGAGCTGCCATGGACTTTGTTAAAACTATCCAGAAACAAAAACACAGCCCAGCATGATCTGATTTTATATCATCAGACGCCTAACCACGCTGGATGTGATGCCAGACAGATGGTTAGTAAGACACCCAGTGGGAATTACCTACCCCAGCAGCAACACTGACCCGGTCACAGAGAAGCTGGTTCAGACTTATAGTGTTGACTGTATTAGAGGTAGAGGCACAGCAGGGCACATAGGTAGAGATTACTGGTCGGAGGATACTGCCATAAGTTCTGAATTGTTCCAGCTCTACTGCCTCCTGTTGAACAACGTAATTTACAATCTCAGTAACTATCATACCAACTAACTTAGAGGATGTAGACAATTCCCAGCCACCTCCGTAAATCAGGAGGGACACTTGGCCTCTAGCAGCCTGATAAGGGTAAACCCCACATGAAGACATGTTCCACTTTCACCATAGACATGTTGGTATGTGTTGAATTGTTTGCATGGATTTGTTGTCCTTTGTTTAAATGTGGGGAAGTCTTTAGCATGGTTTGGATGCTGAAATGAGTGAAAGGGATTTTTTTAGTTTGTTATATGGAACTGCACCAGTACATCACAGACCCAGGCCTCAGTGAACAGCTCTATGGCACACAGCAGTATACAGTACATGTGCTGCGACAATGGATAACACTAGACAGCTATGGTGTTTGGTGCAGGCCATCGTAGATTCATCACTTGGAATGTACGTGGGCTAAAAAATCCTAAAAAGACCAGGCAGGTGTTGGCCTACCTCGATTGCCACCACATACAGATAGCGCTGATACGAGAAACACACCTTACAAGCTCCACAGAGAGGTCCATAGGGCAGAGACAGGCAGGAGTCAAGGTGGCCTCTTCGAATTCCTCTTACTCAAAGAATGTAATTTTGCTTATTAAAAAAGGAGTTCAGTTTACATTCACACACTGAAACGGATGACCAAGGCTAGTACATAATAGTGCAGGTAAGTCTATACTGCACAGCACTCACTATAGTTAACACATATGGCCCTAATGTAGATGACCTGGAGTTCTACACCCTGCCCTGGGGCCGACTGCACACCCTGAAATCCACTATTGTCCTCTGAGGTGGCGAACTGAATCTATATTTAGACCCTGAAATGGACACGTCTACTTTGTCAGATCACCATAGAAAGCAACCGGCCCGGTTAATGGGAGAGAATGTGACAGAACACGCATTTGTAGGTATTTGGAGGGTGAAACACCTGAAAGTCAAAGAAGGCACTTTTCTATCACCAGTACATAACACATGATGGATTACTGGCTAGGAATACAAGAAATATGCACCTGGACTACAGGTGTCTGCTACATACCCAAAACACTCTTGTATCACGCATACGTGATATTAGAACTGATAATCCCTAGACACAGGCCCACACAGTTCCAGTAGAAGCTACAGTCTACATCCTCATTAGATCCCGTATTCCAGTATGAAATATTGACAGCCATTGTGCAATACTTCCAGGAAAACAAGGGCACGGTAGAGGGGCTGAGAACTTATGGGAAGCATTTAAAGTAACAATTAGAGGTGCCTGTATTGGACTGTAAGCTGGAATACTGAAAGCTATCCGTACCCGATTGCAGGCTATAGAAACCAAAGCCTTGAATGATTATATGAGACGCACCATCAGCCTAGTGTATTAGTGGATGTCCGGGTGCAGATTACCAAATACAATGAAACAGCTGCATAGGAGATACAACACATGGCAAGACGATAGGTAGCATGCACCCATGGGGAGGGCGGGAGACCTGTCTGTGCTTTAACCAACAAAATTAAGGAGCCCTGGGCACATATAAATGTGGTGGAAATAGAACCTGCAGATGGTGTAGATGCCAGTAGATGCCAGGATATCCTTCATAAATTGGCAAGCTTTGCCGACTTCTATGCCAGACTATATGAGGCCTGTGAAGCGATCAACACAAGGGCAATGGAGAAATGCCTAGACAATATATCCCTGGCATAGCTATTGCTGAGGCAAAGGAATGTATTGTGCAGCCGATAACACTAGAGAAAGGATGCCATACGAATGCTCCCTTACAGGAAAGCATTGGGCAGGGATGGGATTCCAAGTGAATTTTACAAGGAGTATATAGAGTTAATTGCACCACACCCACATAAAATGTATATGAGGCTTATGAGAAACAAATCCTACCACTCTCCCTGTGGGAGGCGCTATAGCCTTACTGAAGCCAGGTAAATCCCCCGAGAAGTGCAAGTCATGTAGACCATTATTACTTATCAATATAGATGCTATGATTCTGGCAAAAATAATAGCAGCCGGGCACAGACCCTTACTGCCTATGCTGGACCTACTGGACCAATCAGGGTTTATCCCAGCACAATCCACTTCACACAATGTACACACACTTTTTCCTGTGCTCCCTCAACTATGTCCATCTGTATGAGCTGCAGCAGTACCGCTAGATGCCGCAAAAGTGTTCGATTTTATACATTGGGAATGTATGTTTACAATACTTCACCAAAGGGAATGCCACAGGTGTTTCTGAGATGGATCCGACTACTAAACACAGATCAATTGGCAAGGGTGTGAATAAATGGTAAAACCTCCAGTTTAATAAAGATTAGCAGGGAAGCGAGGCAGGGGTGCCATCTGTCACTGATCTTATTTCCAATTGCATTAGCACCCCTGGCATGCATTATACGGCAATGACATGCAGAGGCGGCACTGCGATTCCGCCAATGGCTGCTTGCCGCATCTCTATATGTGGACGACATTGTCCTTTATGTCTGGGACCCAGAAACACATCTAGCATTGTTAAAATAGAATGCGTTTGATTTGGTTGGTATTCGGGCCTGAGTATCAACTGGGAAAAGTTGACTTTTTAATCCCGCACGCTATGCCCTTAGGTACATACTTTAGACTTCCTTTTAGAGTGGAGTTTGGAGCCCATTAAATATCTGGGTACATGGATACACAGGGAACCAGAAATAGTCATTAGACAGAATTACAGCCAAGCGATCACAAAGTTAGACGATCAGGTGGCACAGTGGATATGATCACCTCTTTCGACAGATGGAGTAGCGTTCATGAAAATGCTAATTTTACCAAGGTTTTTATATATGTTCATTACCATCCCCATAGTTCTAACAAAGGCCTTCTTTCAAACCCTCACGTCCTGCATGTTAACTCTGGCATGGGCCGGTAAGCGACCTAGAATATGCTGGGATACACTTACATGTCCATATGATCGGGGTGGATTTGGTGCCCAGACATGTATTTATACTTTTTGTGCATGCAGGCCCATTTGGCTGTAGAGAGAGACGATGGACATCCAGTTTCACTCAAGACTATCCTGACACCTAAACGCAAAGATGCCACTGAATTAGAAATCAATACAATACATAGCACCACACACGACTGGTGCTTCCTGGGCTTATGGGCGAATAGACTCTCTTTATACGCACCAGCATTACTATTATTACACCACCCGGCTATCTCGGTGATCAGGGAACCAAAGGCTCTATCTATGCTTGCAGGGACTAGGTTGAATATAATGGGAGATATCTACTCAGATGTAAAGTTTATGACATTAGATAACACGACAGAAAAGCAGCAACAAATTCCTTCAATGTTTTTCATATACCATCGTCTACGCGAGGCAATGAAAACACTATACCCACAGCTCCAGGATAAACCACTAGCGATGGAAGCATTATAATCCTTGCTCACCTGCAGCTCGCAGACAAAAGTTTTCAATAGATTGTATAATGCAGCTCAAAAAGGTAGAACAATAGGACTATTTACCATGCTAGATAAATATAACACTGTGTTAGATGAACCAATTACTGTGGAGGAGTGGACCTTCTGTTGTGCAATTACCAATACGCTTACTGCTTACTGCATTCTACGAATGATACCCTTTAAATATTTACAGAAGACGTATTGCACCCCCTTCAGTTATATTAGCATGGCCTTCGTTCTGACGTCCTCTGTGCAGAGCTCCTGAGGCAGACTTCATGCACTTAGCTTGGGCATGTAAACGGATACAGCACTTCTGGACACGAGTGTCCCAGGCTTTTTCTGATATGGTGATGGAGACTATAAGATGAACCCCACACATATGCTTTCTTAGTTTAGTTAAGCCACTACAGCCACACAAATGGAAATTGGTGGTTGTGGCATTGCTGTTGGCCAAAAGAAGGGTGTCTCTGCATTAGGGGAAAAGAGCAGCACCTACGTTTAAGCAATGGATATTGAACTTGACCTACTGAAGAGATCAGTTAGAGCTATATGCGGAAGCACTCCCTGAAGCCTCACAAACAAAGGATATATGGGGTCTCTTCACAGCGTTCCTGGTGCAAATACCAGATGTAACCTGAAATGTTTTAGATACAGCATCCCTCTGCAAACAAATGCACTAACGCCAAGATTGAAATCGTTAGTTGTATGTGCCTATGTATGTCAAACAAGCACAATAGCTATTGGAACTGTGATGACACAGTGGTTGCACTGTTATGGCATACAGTAATGTTCAACAGTCAAAAAATAAATGTATTAAATATATATATATATAGGGCCCAATAAAGACTTGCTGCAAAGTCAGTTTTTTAATTAGTATATAGTCCGAGACACAGAGTGGCCTAGCCCTCTTAAAGCCCTGATTTTGGTCTATTGAAATAAACACAATAGAGATATTTGCGTAGGATCACAAAATTTAGTCAGCTGTTGTGGGGAAGTCTAGATTAATCTCAGGTTTTTTTTCTTTTTCACATTGTGCAGTTCAGCCACTAGATAGGTGTCTCTTTCTCTCTCCTCTTTTCCATCAAAGTTAATACTTCGTCTTTAATTCTTGGTGCATGAGATGAAAGAGTGGGTGGCAGCCAGAAGACATATGGACATTTAATTAGCTATGGGTTTGAGGAACCAATACAAGCCGAACCAGAGTCAGGCATTCAGCTTGAGCACGGCTCGAGCTTTCAGTGACTCACACATCTCCAGGAAGTAAGAAGTATGTGTAATGATGTCTGCATTGTCGTGTGAATTTAGTGACCTTTCCACTTTACAAAGAGATGCAAAGTTCCACAAATTTTTCTGAGGCTGGTGTAGTTTTCACTTCAACTATCTGACATTCCTTGGAACATGATGCCCTTCTCAACATAGATGGGGCATCTTTGTTTCTCAGTGTCAAGTGAGTGGCAGTTGATTACCCAGTAGTTCACTTATCAGCCGCATTTCCCTTACGACCTGACGGAAGTCTTACTGAGGGACTTCCAGGAGTGGGAAAGGATCTGGAGTACAGTAATCAGAAAAATACAGTTATACGACTGACTCTTTCCATCTCCTAGCCGTTATTCTTTCTGTGGTTGAATCTCATAATTCATTGGACCACTGCAAGCTACAAAAAGATGGTTTGGAACTACTAGAAACAGTGACAGGGGAGCACATTTACATTTTGTCACTACTGGCTTCAGATTCAGAGGCGCAGGAGACTGATTATTATGGTCCAACTTTTGCAACCATGACACTCACAAGGTCATGGCCCTTCTATGATTCACTGGGGGTCTACTATTTCTGACAGAGCTGATACAAGTTTTAGGGTGAGACAGGTATTTTATTCCCCAGTGGGCCAGAGCCCTTGTGAGCCAGTTTTGAAAGTCCAGGACCAATGCTGGTGGCTTTGTCATTTTCCCCAGTTCCCCGAGGTTAACGGCAGAAGGAACAGGAGGCTTAAAGATTGGGGGAGGGATGGGGAAGGTAGATAAACAGTTATCAGAGGTTGAGGAGAAAGTGAAGAAAAAGAGAGAGAGAATGGGTGGATGCAGGGTGTTATATTTGGCATTGTTATGTTTATCCTCTTTCTGTTGTCACCTCATGTCATATAGCATATAACATAATGGTTCCACTCCTTCTCACCCCTCCTGTAATCTGTAATAGAACATTCCTTCCATTAATGAAAGAGTCTGCAGTAGAATGTTGTGATACTGTGGATTCGAACCTGTCAAGCAAGGAGAGCGGATTGAGGTGGAGAGAGGAGACGCTTAATAAAGGTTACTGTCAATTTCCTGACTTCATTTGGTGATTACTGCTTAACACAGGGGCAATGGAAGTAGGGGAGCAAGAGTGCTGATGCAGCACCCTTAAGGTAACATCGCAGGAGTTCAGAAGTTGAATGATTAATAAAAAAAGCCTCTAAATTGTGTTTTTCACTCGTCTATTTGCTGTCAGGTCGAAGCAAATGTCAAGTGCCAGGCAATGTCTTGTGACAAACTGCTGCTTATTTTAACATGGAGATTGGGGTTTATTTTTCCTAATTACCAAGTGAGGGAATTTGGTAATGCAACCAAGCGACAATTTTGTTGGCGTGAAAGAGGTGTGAAAGGAAAGACTGCAAGATCTCAAATGTTTTCTAACAAACAATATTGAAATACTTTTAAATAAGTGAGAATATTTTAAAATGTATCAGCAATAAAGTTTAAATGAGGTACATTGTTTTAATAATCCAGAAGTGTTATTGGAAATATTTTTATAGCATCAAAAAATACCAAGACAAATCAAGACTTTAATTGTGTGATCCACAAGTTATAAAAATTATAAATATGTGGAGAAATATACAAGACAGTTCAAGACTTTACTTGTGTGATGCACAAATTATTAAATTAAAAATATAAATATGTGGAGCAATCTGATTTTCACAGCTTATCAGTTGTGCATCATGTAGGTTTAGCAGTGAAGCTGCATGTCTGATGCTAATTTAGCCGCCATTTCAATAGAAAATATGCTCCATAGGTAGCAATACCCTAGCACACATGCTCGAGTAACATATTTGGAACACTTCGTCCCAAAATGCATCACTGGACACACACTACTCTGCTACTATCCTTCGGTTGCATAGGCGTGATATATTTGCTACAGTTTCTTTGTACAACGCTTGGAGTTTTCACCATCTCTGTGACTTTATTGATGTAATATTGATGGCACCACTCCCACTCTTAAAAGTGTTCCACTACCACTGGGTGCACGGGTGGATGGAAAGAGAGAAAAAGCACATGGAGATGAAGGGATCTTGGAAGGTCTGGTCACTTACTGCCTGGACTGCTTTGGATTCAGGAGTCCGGCACATGACAACTTTATGTCTCTAAGATGGACTCTGCTGCCGCTATATTATTTTCAATTTTGGAGGTAACCGTGCTCTGTGAGCACTACCAATGTTTATGAAAGATCCCTGCTGGCCTTTCCCAGGTTTTCCATACTGCAGCACATAAAAAACCCTCTGTGTTTGGTTACTCGAACGGATTTAGTCTAAATGATGGAGGGCTGATATTTCATGGTGTTTTCCCAATTTCATTACAGCATCTAAAACGTTTTTTTCTCTGTGGTCACACTGCATCTATAAATCAGCTGTGTGTTTCAGCTTGAGTTTTTTTTTCTGTTTTGAGTGTCAATCTTATGAAGTCATTCTTTTCAATGCCTGACTTGTAACTGTTTGTGTCAACCGGGTGCTCGCTTTTTAGAGGCACAGATTTCCTTGGCTGTCTTTCTTCTCTCCATAAAGGCCTTTCACAGTCATAGCCTTCACTTGTAATTGTATTGTTTAGTAATTGCACTTATAAAGTGGCATTGACCGTCCCCAGGCTTACCTGCCTTCCAGAGGCAAGATGAAGACTAGTTACTGACTTCCAAGCAGAACGGGACCTTCAAAAGCTCTACCTGTATCATTTCAGGAGCTCAACCCTGACTTTTGATTTATTCTACCAAGCACAACCTGGCCAATAGAACAAGACCAAACTAGGACACCCTAGAGCGGTGGCTCTGTAAAAGCAAGCAAAATCATCATTTGCCATTGAAAATATAAACTGTGAAGGAATCACTGGTAAGTGGCTGATACATCCACGCTGGTCATTTAGATACACAGGTCTGATATGCTGCCAGCAAACTAAACTTTCATGGGTACAGGCCTAACTTGTTCTGACACTGCTTATTCCTACTGGCTTGAAATAGGCTCAGCCCTGCCTTACAACTAATACACTGGTGCGGCAAAGGTGTACAAAATTGTTGATTGTTTTCCTCCAAAAATGTCTTTTTTGCTGGAAATGTAGTTTCCTGGGATCACGCACAGACTGTCTTTTGTTTAGAAGGCACCAGAGATAATGGAGTCAGGAGAATGGTTAAAGCAGAAAATTTCTCTTGGTGAGAAATGTTCTGCCTGAATCCAACCTCCAACAAGGAAAAAATACAAAATCACATAACATGAAATTTGACAAATTTCATGAATTTTCCACAGTAAAAAAATCTGGTTTACACTGACTTCAGCAACATACTTTGATTGTGGTAGACTCATTAAAACTAGGCCTGGGTGGAACTCATGGGCTCTTACTGTGCAGAATTTAGCAGAGTTACAAAAAAACTCTGCAAGATTCATTGAAATTCTGCAAACTGGTGGAAATAAGCATGTTGCGTCCCTCACGCTGCGAATTAGTGGTAGGAGCTCGTTTCATGATGAAAAATAAGTGCAAATGGCACCACGCGGTTAGCCATATAGGGCAGCTTCTCGAGTTGATTTTGCTGCTGCTCAGATTTTCTACTTGAGCGGCAGCCTTCTGACCGTGAGCGGTTGTGATCGCCCACATTAGAAAAATCTCGCCGAGTACCCTCCTAGTGACTGACAATTGCACTAGGGGATGCCAATTCTTTCTCACGAACGTGCCATACAAAAATCTGCCATGCGGTGGCTGGCAAAAGTTTGACTGAAAAGCTGGACAAACTCCACTGTCACTTTACAGCAAACGTTCCTCTATCAACTCTTCATATTGCCTTAATGTAGCAGTGTGTTTTTTATGCATTTTGTTTCTTTACAAAGACATTTTGTCAAAAATTGTTATTGGAGAAAAGTGCTTTTTTATGGCACATGCACATAACCTTGTAGCTCCCAAGAAGTATTTATTTTTTCACTATGTAAATTGAATTTAGTTTCCAAAAAAGACAGCCCGGGAACTCCCAATGTTCCATGTAGTAGACACTTTCTGTTTCTTTTATATTCTGTCCTGTGAAATAAAGGTCTACATTTGATTTGACTAGAACTCTGCATTACAAGTGTAATGCGGAGTGACCAAAATTCCACCAATTCCGCTGGTAGAGAGGAATATGTCACCCACCCCTAGTTAAAACCTTTTGTTGCAGTATGGTTGTTTAATCTATGCTTTGTGATGATCTTACTTTTTGTGCATGGGGTGATGATTTGTGGAATATGAAAATGCACTTGGTTTGTGGCTCCCAACATAAAGTGTAGTTTTTTACTACTTTCATCTTCTTTTGGTTTAATTACATTTCTTGCACCAGTGGGCATCTCCCGGCTCTCCTTTCCTTGTCTCCTTTCCTCTTTTGGACTTCTTCTTTGGGAACCATTCATCAGGAGGCAATTTTCTAGATGTCATGACAACTATGAGACAAGTTCCTGCTATTAGTATAATAGGAGGTGTAAGTTTGATGGCTGTTTTGTGTCGAAGTGAGTCCTTAGGAGTAAGTGGTGCTTTTGGAAGTCTATATCAACGAAGGAATGTGCTTTGCAATGGAGGAAAAAAATTGTCTATAGTGTTCTCTCATTTGAACTGTTCAGTTCCTTAGTGCCTGTGCTTCTTAGATTCTTCTAGTTCTCCTTAGAGATACGGCTTGAGCATGCTCCTCAGGGGGTTGCAAGATAATCTGTTTCATGTTCTCATGTCTTCTCTGGTGAAGAAGGATATTGACACTGTTGCTCTTTGGTATCAATGAGGATGAACACCATGCTGAATCTGATTTCTGAGGAGACCCTTCAACCACATGACAACAGCCACGATTCCTTTCCGGGAGCTTTTTATGCAGGAGACAGCTAAGAAGCAGATGAGTTACATCTACAATTGGTTAAGTGTTGCATGGCGACATAGGTGATGACATATTGCCCAGGCCAAATATGGTGAGACCAGTCAAAAGGACATGGTAGCACTACATTTTCTGGAAAGAATAGAACACATTCAAACAGTTAATTTTCTCTTCTAATTTTACCTTTCTCAGTTTATGTCTTTTTTTTATAAATCAGTCTTTGAAACATTTATTAAGTGCTGCGCTGGTTCAGGTATTAAGGTGTGTGTGTTCAGGATATGCCCCAGGTCGTTTGCCTTTGCTTTATATGGTGTAGAGAAGAGGTGCGCTTTTGGGCTTTTGGTGATTGTCTGACAGACAATGTCTACCTGCAGTATTGCAAAGGGATTGGTATGAAGAGTCCTAGTGAGGGCTGGACTGGCCATTCTGCCTCTCTGGCATTCCCCTAGCATGCTGCAGGTTAGGGGACAGCTTTAAGGGCAAGGTGGGCTGACACTCTCCAATCATACCCTCGTAGTCCCATTTGTATAGCTTTACCCTGCAGTGTGAGACTGGTTTGAACATGTTCTTCTGGGGCTGATTTTGCTTTCCAGTCTAGCCCTTCGAGGTAAATTCTGTCATCAAATGCCTCTCTCCAATCTGCCCACCATTATGATTTGTAGACTTGGATCCTGATCTCACTGTCCGATGCCAGGATGCTACTCATCTTGCTCGATGTTCAGACCTGAACATAATAACAATAAAAATAAGAATAATAAGGATAATAACAATAATCATCATCATCATCATATTTCTCAAAAGAGCATTTACTCTAGGCCCCACATGAGGGAACAGTCTATATTGCGTTTTGGAGAATCTCCTGATTGCAGCACTCCTAAAGAGATAAACGTATCGGCTCTTGGTTTGGAACTGCACTTGGTGTCGATGATTGTGGTTCTCTACGATTAACACTAGGATGAACACAAAGGGGATCAGCCATGAGAAAATGAACAAGATTTGAAGTAATAATTTCACATTCTAATGAGTCAGACTTTTTGTACTTGTTGCCCCGGAGAAGTTCAAGGTAAAATTTGCCAAGCAGAAAACGTGTGAGCTCCAATTTCTTACTGATCGTTACTACCTTTACCTTATTTTGCCCAGTGTATCAATAAGGTTACAACACATGCAACATACTTCTTACTGATTTCTAGTGAAATAATTATACCCTTATTTGGTTTTATTATAAAACAGAAGCTTCCTGCCTCCAGAATTCAACACACTTGTGAAGGAATTCTTTAAAATATACCCTGTGTTAACATGTAATCATCTGAAAGAGTTTTTTTAATTACTACTTTGGTAAGTCAGGGGAATGATAGAGCTTCCATAGCTGATTTAGGACTCAGAAACGTGGTAACTACCATTTATTTAGGTCGTATAATCAAGTGAGTATTAAAACATTATACAGAAAACAAGAGATTATTTTAATAAAAGCTATAGGGAAGCTTGTTTTACTCCTTCTCAGCTTAATATCTTCCTGCCTCTAAACTACATTTGTTTTATTTATTTTTTTGTTGTATCAATACGTGTGCCTAAATTTGGACGATCAAATAAATGGTTGCTTTTTACCTACAAACGTAGAAGTACTACACTATAAGAGAGTTATGATTTAAGCTGAGATCATGTTTTTCTGAGACTTTAGTTTTACATCTAAATTGCTTTTGATCAAATGAAATCTCAACGTGCACCACAGATGTAGTTTAAGAAAATAGTCATTATGATGCTGTCCCTCATATTATGTATCTCTTAGCAAGAAGAACTAGCATTAGAGGTCGTAGTTCTGAGATTTAATTGAGGGAATAGAGAAGCCGCATTAGAAAACATTATTTCACTTAACCCCTTCAAGACAGAGGTTGGCTATTAAACAATAATATTGAAACATTGCCCGGGATAGGCAAGTAGCAAGAGCATTGTTTCATCCAGGATTAGCCCGGAGAACATACAGTATAAAGCCAAGAACAAATATTACTTTTGTTTCTCCACTAATTCTAGTTGCAAAGCAGTTTGCAGCTTTATGGTTCCCAAGGGTTCCTGTGTCACGTGTGATATATTTAGCCAATTGTGGCCTTTTACCTTACCAGATTTAGGATACTCGGAATTTTTACTTCATACTTACATGACCTGATTTATAAACTGCATTTTGTAAAATGTGTAATGGTACTACAGTAGCAATAGCTACATACTACAAAATATAATTCACCAACCTACAGTGGGAATCTCCTCCTCCACTCGTTCTGTCTTTTCTATGGCAAAATCCCCAAAAATGTAACTTTAATATTTAGTACTAAATGTGGGAAGGGCTGTTGGCATGGCTAGAAAATAGGAAGTAATTACAACTAAATGGGATGGGGTTAAAGAAGAGTAAGAAGTGAGGAGGGATTTAGGGAGGACATAAGAAGGGTTTAGGGGAAGACAGACACCTACCCAAAAAAGAGTAAGCAGATTGCCATTCACAAATTACACTCTAAAGTGACTAGTTAAGTTATGTTATGCCAATTTGTATAGCACACTAATTGTGTATGAGGATATCCAGGAGCTCAGCAGGCAGGTAGGTGGAGGACTCCCTGGAGACTATTTTTTTAAAAGAAAGGTCTTTAGCTTCTTGCGGAACTCAAGAATTGATGAGGAGACTCTGATGTGCTGTGAGAGGCCATTCCATGCTCTGACTGAGATGGAAGAAAAGGCGCTACCTCCTACTCGCCCACTGTGTATGTGGGGTACATGTGGAACTGAGAGACCGGCCAAGCAGAGGTATCTGGAGGATTGGTGGAAATGTATGTAGCTGTTGAGGTACGGGGGGCAATGTTGTGTAGTGCTTTGTACATTGCATGAGGAGTTTGAATAGGGTGCATTTGTGTATGGGAAGCTAGTGGGGTTCTCTGAGGTGTGGTGAGATCTGGGAGTAGTAAGGTAAGCTGAGGATGAGTCTTACTTCTCTGTTCTACATGGTTTGGACTCTGTTCAGGAGTTGTTAGGTGATTCCAGCATAGAGTGTGTTTCCGTACTCAAGTCTGCTGGTTATGAGTGTCTGTGAGCCTGTTTTCCTGATGTTCTCTGGTAGCCACTTGAAGACTTTTTGCTGCATCCGCAGGATGTGGAATCAGACGAGGGTCATTGATTTGACCTATGGAGTCAGTCCGAGTTTGTCATCTAAGATGATTCCTAGGTTTCTGTCATGGGCAGTGGGGATCTGTGTGGGTTCTGGATCTGATTTCCACCAGTTGAAGACCCATGGAGAGGTCTTCTTTACAAAAATCACAATTTTGGCCATGTCCGAGCTGACCTTAAGGCAGTTGGATCTCATTCAGGTGGCTACATAGGTCATGCAGGTAATGAAGTTGGTTCTTGTTATGGGTGTTTTGTCCATGAGAGAGAGTATCACTTGTGTGTCATTTTTGTAGGATAGAATGTTGATGTCATCCGACCTGATGATGTTGTATAGTGGAGCCATGGAGATGTTGAATAGGGTTGGGCTGAAAGGCAGTCATTGAGGGACTCCACAGATGAGGTTCCTGTCTTTCAAAGTGTAGGGTGGCATGATGACTTTCTGTGTTCTTCGAATGAGGAAGGACTGGATCCAGTTGAGGATGAGTCCTTGGAAGACTGTATTGTGGAGTCTTATGATCAGGGTAGAGTGAGAGACTGAGTAGAAAGCCGCTGAGAGGTCAAGTAGGATGAGGACCGCTGTTCCTCCTTAGTCATGGATCATCATAATGCTGTCAGTTGCTGCAATGAGGGCTGTTTTGGCGCGGTGGTTGGGTCTAAAACATGACAGAGTGGTGTCCAGGAGCTGGTGTAAGTTGAGGTGGTCTGCAAGTCACTTGTTGATTGATTTTTTCATGACCTTGGCTGACTTTGCTAGTATTAGAAGATTAAGTGGTAGTTATGTAGCTTGGTGGGGTCTGCCAATTGTTTCTTTACTAGTACATTGACTACTGCATGTTTCAAGCTTCTTGGGCTTCTTGGAAGGTGTTGGTGGAGATAGTGATGTTTATGATGTGGGTGAGTGCTTTGCTGTTTGGGGAAACACCCATGTTGAAGATGTGATGGATGCAGGGGTCTGCTGGGTGCCTGAGAGGATGGCTCTCATCATATTAGCTGTTTTTTCCTGCTGTGATTTACTTCCACATATTCAAGGCATTTTCTGAGATTTCTGTAGGTATGTTGGAGGTGAGGCTGCTGGGATTGTGTTTTGGGTGGAAGTGATTGTAGATAGTTGCAAATTTGTTGCTGACAAATTCCATAGGTTGACTAAAAGTTTTTGGGAGGGGGTGATGATGTTGGTGGTGGATGCTGATGTGGTGAAGTCCCTAACAATTGTGAAGATCTCTTTGATGCTCTTTGAGCTACATTATATGTGCTTGGCTAGGGCCCTTTCATAGGTTTCTCTGATTTGCAGGAACAACATCTCTGTTAGAAATGGGGTCTCTAGTCAGCAGTAGTTTGCACCCTGTCCAATTAGGGACCCTCACTTTAGTCAGGGTAAGGGAGTCACGCAGCTAAGATAAACCCCGCTCACCCTGTTGGTAGCTTGGCATGAGCAGTCTAAGATCTCAGAGTCAATGCGTAAAGTATTTGTAAACACACACATACACACTAACACAGTGAAAACACCACAAAGGTACTCTACATGTGTTTTTAAAAAATGGCCAATATTTATCTGAGTAAAACAAGACCAAAATGACAAAAATCTAACACACACATGTCAAGATATCACTTTTAAAGGTTTAAGTGAGGTTATTTCATAGAAATCAATGAATGCTTCTCTTTAGCACAATGTACCAGGGGTGCATCAAGAACAAAGACAATGCGGGCCACAGGGGAAGTGAGACGCCGCAAAAGCAAAGTGATGCATCTGTTCCTTGCTGCACTGGGAGGGTGATGTTTTGATTCTTTCCTCGCATGTGAGATGATGTGTGGGGTCCCTACTGTCAGGGGAGGTGATGTGTCGATTCTTTCCTTGCAGGAAAGGCAATGCATCGATTTCTGGACACCCAACCTTGGTTCCTACTGTGGTGAGGGGTTGATGAAAAATTTGTGCCCAGGGACGATGCATTGAAAATCCAGACATGCTGTGTTGATGGACCACAGTGAAATAGGCGCTGCATCGATTCTGCAGCCATGAGACAGGTGCTGCTGTGATTCTTTTGGTAGCTATGGAACTGGAGCTCTTAAAAACTGGGTAGAGAAAAGTAAAGTAGTGATACATGTCCTTCCTGGGTTACTCCAACAGCGCTTCTGAATATATCCCTGATAGATAATTATATGTACCAAACAATATCATATATTTTCAACTCACACTAGTGTCTTATTCTACTTCCATGCTTGAGCACTTAGACTCTCCAATTTTATACCAGTTGTTTGCTCTATTTGGTCAATTAATTGAATTGCAGAATTGATAAGAACTTATGCACTCCCAAATAAGATACATGATCTACACGTGACCACATACACCCACTTGTTTCACAACCATTAACTGCATCACATTATACTCAACCACTTTCTAAATTGCAATTCACACTCCTCTCACTACACTTCACAAGTAAAACCAACTTTTACTTTCCACCTAAACTTACATAAAAGACTACTACTGCCTACTCCACATACCCTCCTAGTGCCAGATGTAGGAAACAAAAAATCTGCGACTCGCAAAATGCGAGTCGCAAATCAAAATGCAGGCACAATGTCAGTGCTGAAATAGCGACTCGCACCCGGAGTCGCAACGCAGTGAGCGAGTCCGCCGATTGCGAGGTCGCTTTTTGCGACCGTGCAAAAAACGAACTCGCAATTTGCAAGTGGGTGTCGCAAATTGCGAGATGCATGTAAATTGCTTACAGGTGCTGCAGAACACTCCAGAAACCACTCCAGAACACTCTGGAAACACTTCCTGGCACATGATGATGACATTACAGCCAGGAAGTTTACAAATACACCTGGGAGGAGGGAGGACCACACCCTTTTTAACTGCTGAACTGCACACAGGAGAAACAGCAGCTGCAATGGAAGGAACTCCTAGGAAGAGAAAACTGAAGTTCTCAGAGAAGGAGCTGGAGGTGCTGACAGATGAATGCTGTCAGCACTATGACAAATTATTTGGGAAGGCAGCCCTCAATGTGCCAGAAGCCACCAAAAGACAGCTATGGCAGGACATCCAGGAAAAAATCAACTCCCTGGGGGTGAGCCACAGGAGTGTTGATGAAATAAAAAAAAGGTGGTATGACCTCCGCTCCCGGACCAAGGAGAGGGTGGCTGAAAGGCTCTGGGAGATGAGAGGCACAGGAGGGGGACCATCGTCAGTACCACCACCCACACCCCTGGAAGAAAGGGTGGAGGAAACTCTGGAGCAGGAGGCAGTATCAGGATTTGGGGACCTGGACACCTCAGAGCCCACCACATCAACCGGTGAGTACCATGTGACATGCCTGTACCCCTATCAATGCCATGCCCCCACCCACCATGTAGACAGGGGCATGCTCAACCAAGATAGCTCCATTTCAGGGTAGCAAACACAAGAATGATGCATTATGGGAAATGTAGTCAAGTAGGCAGTTCATAGGCAAATGTTTATTTGGAAGTGTGCAACAGATAGTAGACACTGACAATCTGTTCCCCATGTCCCACAGGTCTCCCACAAGACACCACCACAACCCACAGCAGCCAGCCCCATGAGGACAGCTCAGGAGCCGCCAGCACTCCCACCTGCACAGCCAACATCATCCCTGAAATATCCACACCTGCTGCAACTGTGTCCCAGGAGGCTGCGCCAGCAACAGGCAGGAGTGAGGCAGGTGAACACACAGGGCAGCCACTGCTGCGCAGGCAATGCAGGTCCAGGAGATCAGGGCTGCAGGCTGCGTCCGGCCATCAACCTCCCAGCAACAGTGAGGCACAGCTGCTGCGTGGTCAGCGCCTACAAAATAACATATTAGGGAGGATTAGTGGTGTGCTGCATCGCTTTGTCCGCAATAACGAGGCCAGCATGCAGCAACTTAACTCCAGAATCGACATGATAGCCACAAACACTGGGGACCTTGCACTGGCCATGAGGGATCTGGCGGCAGGACTACTGGCCCAGGCCGAGGGTGGGCGGCGCAGGGACCGTCAGCTCCTGCAAAGACTAGATAGGATGGCCACATCCATCGGCAGGCTGGCTATGAACACCACAGGACTGTCGAGGAGGACAGTTGGCCTCCAGGTCGAAATGGGCCATTTTGCTGGAGATGTGGCTAGGGGCCTGGGACGTATCACACACGTCATAGACTTAATGGAGGCACGGCATCTGTCCAGGGGCACAGGGGAAACAACCCAGGACAGCGAGGAGGGCTCTACAGTGAGCAGTGTCTCTGCCACTGACACTAGGGTGCTCCGGAGTACCAGGCAGAGCACAGCAGAAGCACCAGGGACCAGCCAGGCTGGCAGGAGCCGCAGAAGGACATATACATTACCCTGGCCCTGTTGATGTGGCACATGACATCAATGTGCCCCATGCATGGTTTGCATTTACATGCCCATGAACAGTCATTATTTGTATGTAGTTCTATTTCTGCACAAATTAAATAGTTTTTTTGTTCCACTTAACAAATGGAGTTTTTGGTCAATAGGTGAGTATGGCTGGAGTTGACACGTACCTTCCAAAGTATTGTGTTGCGATGTGTTCCCGTCTCAGTCTGCCTTGATTAGCTATACTCCGATCCCCATGATGGCGATGTGGTTGCTCTTGCTCTTCATCATCAGGATCTGGGTCTGCAGGGGTGAGAGGTAGCCCACGTCGGGTGGCTATGTTGTGGAGGATGGCGCATGCGACCACAATTTTGAATGCTGTAATGGGGGTATACTGGAGGGCACCTCCACTGCGGTGGAGGCATCTGAATCTTGCTTTCAGGAGTCCAAAGGTGCGTTCGATAAGGTTCCTGGTCCTCTTATGTGCATTGTTGTATCGCCTCTCACATTCATTGCTGGGTGTTAAATCCATGGCCTCATACTCCATGGAGTCATAATCCATGGCCTTAGAGCATATGCACTGTCACCTGTTGGGCACAAACATTACACTGTTAGAAAGTCCTGGTTGGTGTGCACAGTGACCTGTGTGTATGTCTGCAAGGTGTATGCAGCTCTACCTAGGAGGTATCCGTCTCCAAACTCCCCACGTTCAAGGCGTTGATGTATCCCACTATGCCTAAAAATTTAGGAGTCATGGGTACTGCCTGGAAACTTAGCTACAATGTCAGTGATGACATAATGGGCGTCACAAACAACCTGAATATTCAGTGAGTGGGTACACTTTCTGTTGCGGAAAAGATGTTCCAGGTTTGCAGGGGGGCATATTTGAATATGTGTCCCATCTACACATCCTATGACATGGGGAAAGTTGGCAATGCGGTAAAAGTCCAGCTTGGTGCTGTTTATTTCTGCCTCATTCCTTGGTAGGTATATGAAGTGAGACATGTGTGTGAGTAAGGCATCTAGGAAGGCCCTGAGGAACCTTGACACTGCACTTTGGGATACCCCACCTGCCACAGCATTGACCCCCTGATAGCTCCCTGAGGCCAAGAGGTGAAGTGAGCATAGCACTTGCACATGCGTAGGGATGGCGCAGCCACGCAGAGTCTGGTGTTCTAGCTGTGGTTTAAGTAAATCAATTAATTCTAGTATGGCAGCGCTGCTAAGGCGATATTTGTCATAGATCTCTTCCTCAGTTTGCCGAAAAAGAGTCTGCCTTGTTCTATATATCTTCTCCTGTCTGTGGCCCCTCCTCCTCCTCTGCTGGGCTGCGTGGGCTCTCCTCCTCACTGCTATCAGGTATATCTCCGCCATCTTGAGTAACCCAGATGCCTTCTGGGTCTCCTTTTATACTTTGGTTATGGTTACCACCTGCTCTGAGTTAGTGGTAAATTGCAAGTGCAAACTGGGCTTTTTGCGAGTAGTCGCAATTTGCGAGTTGCAATTGCATATGGTTTGTGACTCGCAAATTGCGACTTGCTATTTGCGGGTCGCAAAATGGGGTCGCAAATTTTGCGAGTTGCAAACGGCTCACATCGCTTTTTGCAAGTTGGAAATGGGGTTTTTGCATCCCATTTCCGATTTTGCACAGTCGCAAATAGCGATTCGGGCCATTTGCGACTCGCAAAACTTTGCTACATCTGGCCCTTAATTATCACCTCTTGTTACTCCAGTCTCCATCACTCCACTCTACATTCCTGACTGGAACTGTCAAAGATGTCACTCAACTCTCTTTCAACCTTAACATGTGTCTCCTCCTCTACAACCATTTTGGGCAAAAACAAATCTAGGCCCACTCGATATCCAACGTCCTTAACTATTTATGTGTTTGTCTTCTGCAATCAGCTTCTCTGCTTCCATACATCTTTCTCCTATCAATCCACCTTGTGACCTTTTAATTAAACAAAAACTCATCACCAACCTCTATTTATTCAATGATCACTGCCTCCCAACAGCAGGGCCTCCTTTCACACATCTCATTTCCACACATCCTTCCACACATCTCTAGTAACTGCTACCTTTGATGTTGGACTGTACCAAATGTCTCTCAGTCTCCATATAATACCACTACTGCCTCCCAACAATTTGCACCAGTCTTCCATACCACCACCTTCTTCCAGTATAGTTCTGTTTTGTACAACCATCTCATTGCACAAAAATATTTGTTCTGTAAAATCATAATCATCAACTGCCGCATTAAACCAACAGCCTACATCCTCACCTGTTACAACCACCATATGCTACACAGGATCAAAAGTATGACTAACATCAGCTGCAAAAGCTCTTGATCTAGATCACAACGTCCTCCCACCACCATTAACATACACCTTTCTCATTCCACAGACAAAAACGGAAAAGAAGCAGCACACCCTCTTATTTGAATCTTTTTCTTCTCCCGTGCTTCTGGGGTAGATTAAGTTTGTATGGATTTTAGTGCAGAGGTTATTGTGGTGTGTTCATTATTGTCAGTGTATTGATGTTCTTGCTCAAGGAGACATATAAGAGATTCACCAGGGCTTGTTTGGTGAGGATAATGTAGTGTTTCTGGCAGGTCTTATCTGCTCTTGAATTGTAATTTCCATAATGCATGGGACAAAAAGCACTAAATCAAAGCTGTATTCTATATCTGATCCACTTATTTCATTAATACATTGTTAGAAAAATATTTAGAAACTGGTTATCAAAGTAATACCTGAACACGCCTATCCACCCTCATGAATCTTAGTCAGGGATATGATTCTGGTTTGAACAATTGAACTCTTTTAACCTCTATTTTGTGAAACCTGTCAATCCATGGCAATTTCAAATTATCCAACTGTATTGCATTCTTCCCATTCACGACCCACTCCTGATCCTCAATCCTAACAAAGCATAATCTGATATACAATAAAGATGTACCAATTGAAGGTTGGTTGCTCACATGGGATACTGTCTGCTTGGAAAGTGATGTTGAAGATGGAAGGCAAGTATTTGCCTTCAGCAGCTATCTAGCAGATTAAAGGGCCTGATTTATAGTTGGCTGGCAGGGTACTCAGTTGTAAATGTCTCATTTAGAATCAGGTAAACAGTAAGCATCGGAGACCCCATGAGCTCCAGTGACTGAATACTTCCTCCAACAGACTGATGGACGGACACTGAAGTAGGAGTCTTCAGAGTATGCACTTTACACTATCTGCCCTAATTAGGGTGGATAGTGCAAAGACTTTGGGTATGATTATAAGTACGGCAGTCTGAGGACCGACGTTCCCGCTGTGGCGGTCTGACCGCCGCAACCTTGATGGTCCCACCACCAGGTTACGATGCTGGTGGTCAGACCACCACAAGACCGCCGCCTCCACCAGGATGGTGGATACTGATGCAATGGTGATGGTCAAAGCCGTGTTCCAGCAGGGCAGTGCTGATGACGGCACTGCTGTGCTGATCACAACTTGCCTTTCCAACGGCCTTTTCCTGGCAGGGACCCTACCATGAAAGGGCTGGCAGAAGCACCAAGACGGGGCCACAGGGGGGGCCCTGCAGTGCCCATGCCCATATCATGGGCAGTGCAGAGGGCCCATCTGTCAGCACAGTCAGAATGCGCCCTGTCAGCCATGGCAGACAGTACACACTCTGACTTTGCTGGCAGCACAGTCAATGCAGCTGGCATTGGCCTCGGCTCTCCTTAAGAACTGAAGCCAATGCTGTTGCACTACTGTCCCACAAGCTCCAAGAGAACATTACAATATGGTGGTCTGGAGGCCACTGGCTTGGTGGTGGCCTCCAGACGGCTGTATTGGCGGTCCAACTGTCGGCTCTCCAAACTCGTAAGAAGGCCCTTTCTTTTCCTATCTGTCACTGCCAGGAAAAATCTGGGGCCAGATGTACCATCACGGCCCATTGCGATTCGGTTATAGCGATTCTTAAGAAATCGTTATTACCGACTCGCAAAGGGCCATGTATCACATTTGCGAATCGGTAATAGCGATTTCTTAAAAATCGCAAACGCTATTACCGAATCACAAATTGCGATACCGGCCCCATTCGCAGCTATGGGCCTTTTGGCCCATAGCTGCGAATATTTTGCATTTCCAAAATTGCGATTTCTGAACCAGAAATCGCAAATTTGGAAATGCAAAAGGCCAGGCTGCTGGGGGCCTAAGGCCCCCTCTCCTGCACCCCAAAAACTTTTTTTTCAACATGTAAGGTACACACATGCCAAAAGGGCATGTGTGCTTTACATGTTGAAGTTAAAAATGCAGTTTAACTGCATTTTTAAATTTTGCACCAGGTTACCACCTGGTTGCAAAGCATGGTATTTTGCAAGTGCAAAATGCCATTTTTGGAAAAATCGCAATTTGCGATTTTTTCCAGAATAGCCTTGCGACCTGGAAATTGCGAATCGCAAATTGCGGCTAGCAATTTCCAGGTCGCAACGCAAGAAATCGCTATTTTAGCGATTTCTTAGTTGTGGTCTGCGAATGCATTTCATGCATCGCAGACCACGGTTTTGCACTCGCAAACGGCCGATTTTACGGTTTGCGAGTGCAAAATAATTTCATACATCTGGCCCCTGGTGCTTAGAAACAGGGGAAAAAACAAAATTACTCCCAAATCGTAAAGAGAAAACTCTCACGGTGTGGGTAGCATTAGCTTTTTATTTTTCAAAAACAAAGTTTGACCGTGGCATTTTTTTTGAAGAACAAAAAAATTTAGAAAGGTTTAACAGCCAGCTAACATGCTTGATGATACCATCTTTCTCATGAACCACCATTATGGCAGTTCCCATTAACGCAGAGAGCTGGCCACAAGGCCAGCAGATAACTCTAAATTGTCCAGTCAGAGTTCCTTCGGGATGGCAGAGGCATTGTCCTCTGCCATCTAGGCAGGGTTCACTCACTCAGCCAAACTCTAAATCAGGTTCAAAGTCTTTACCATTGTAAAAAATCTAATCTGCATCAGAAACGAGGGATAAGCTATGTGCCCAAAAAAAAGAAATATTAAATAGGATTGGCGAATGATGTAGATACTTAATTCTTTGTATGCCTTCCTGTTGCATACAATATTTAAAAAATGGTGAAACAAATACAAGAATTAATATAACAGCTAAAACGTAGTCAGAAATTTGTTAATTTAGTATATGAAGTATAAATGGGGAAACTCGTCACAGGTGCAATTTTTTGCAAGTTACATGCTTTACTACACACTGGCTCAATTACATAAATTTAATAACCAGATTTCTGATCAATACTAATTATGTAATAATATTAATATATGGTTGACTGGAACCATACAATATAGCATGCTCACTTTTGGAAGGCTATTGGTGAGAAATATGTTGCAGAATCAATGCATGACCTGGAAAAGAAATAACGTCACGCCAAATGACATCTTTTGGGTTTTAAGAGGCATCTACAGGGTCTGACTCTAAATAAACATTACCTTATATTCATAGCAGTATTCATAGATTACTAGTCAATCATAGCCAGTCATTGGGAAGCAATCAACCCTCCTCCGTTTTTAGAATGGTGGAATAATGAGAACTGAACGTATTAATGCGAATGTTTAATATGCAAAACAGAACTGATAAAAGAATAAAATTAGGAAGAAATTAACTGGGTGTGATAATGCCTTGCTTCAAGTTGGTTCTTAGTGTTGCATTAGTATGAATTTTGTGGATTTTTTTCAGTTCATCATTTATATTTTCTTTGTATTTAATAACGAGTGATTTCATACATGTAACACTGTGATTTTGTGAAATCCATATTAAATGAAAAATATATAAAATGCCTCAATTATGAGATTTCTGTAACATGGCAGATTAATTAATTACCAACTAATAATTAAACCTATATCTACTGAACAAGAAAACCAACTCAAATCTGACCACCATGATAATTTTGACACAGCGAAGAGGAATATTTGTACTGTAATATCCTTTTCGGAACTGACCCTTGAGGAAGCCAGTGGATCTGGTGATTCGCCACTAGATCTTGGCGCCTAAGAAATGTTCTTGTAAATACTACTAACAATGTCTGTTGCAAATCTAACAATAAATATAATCAACAACATTTTAACCATGAGCAAGCTTCCAGAAGGGCTCAAGACGTCTTATATATGATTGAACTTTAAGAAAAATAACCTGGATCTGATTGACTCTAACAAATACAATTCAATCTCAAATATTCATTTCTTTGGAAAACTAATAAAAACTGTGGATTTCTCTCAAATCTCAAACTTCCTGGAGAAGAACTTAGCACTATCCAACCAATAACCAGGCTTCCATCCAGAAAAGATGTCTGAATCTGACTTGATTTCCATTTAGGATGATCCAAAGATGAAGGTGGATAGAACCTACTCCTCATTCTACCAGAGGTCTAAGACACTTAGGGCCTGGTTCTAACTTTGGAGGACGGTGTTAAACCGTCCCAAAAGTGGCGGAAATACCACCTACCGTATTACGAGTCCATTATATCCTATGGAACTCGTAATACGGTAGGTGGTATATCCGCCACTTTTGGGACGGTTTAACACCGTCCTCCAAAGTTAGAATCAGGCCCTGGGTGTCATTATACTAACATAATGATTAAAGGGAACATCTTCAGCTTGATCTCCTCCTACCTTATTGACAGGCCAGGCAATGTGCATTCTCATATCTCTGTTGTCTACTACATCATACAGTATCATGCCTGGAGTACCCAAAGGCTCAATCATCTTGCCAATCCTTTTTTAAAGTGTTTATCAGTCCACTTCCAAAACCCATTAAATCTTTTGACATAACATGTTGTAGCTACAATGATGATACTTATATGATCTTTAACTTGGAAGAACCTAATAAGCTTCAAGTTTCAAAGGTTGAAGACTGATTCAGGGCATTTAACCACTGAATGATAAAAACCACCAAGTATCAAACACTGAGGCCATCATTCTGACCTTGGCTGGCGGCGGAGGCCGCCCGCCAAAGTCCCGCCGTCAGCTTACCGTTCCGCGGTCGAAAGACCGCGGCGGTAATTCTGACTTTCCCGCTGGGCTGGCGGGCGGTCGCCTTCAGGCCGCCCGCCAGCCCAGCGGGAAAGAGGCTTCCACGATGAAGCCGGCTCGGAATCGAGCCGGCGGAGTGGAAGCTGTGCGACGGGTGCATTTGCACCCGTCGCGTATTTCACTGTCTGCGCAGCAGACAGTGAAATACATTTAGGGGCCCTCTTACGGGGGCCCCTGCAATGCCCATGCCAGTGGCATGGGCACTGCAGGGGCCCCCAGGGGCCCCGCGTCCCCCCCTACCGCCATCCGGATCCCGGCGGTCGGACCGCCGGGATCTGGATGGCGGTAGGGGGGTCGGAATCCCCTCGGCGGCGCAGCAAGCTGCGCCGCCGTGGAGGATTCAATGGGGCGGCGGTACACTGGCGGGAGCCCGCCAGTGGTGCCGGTCCGACCGCGGCTTTACCGCCGCGGTCGGAATCCCCATTAGAGCACCGCCGGCCTGTCGGCGGTGCTCCCGCGGTCCTCCACCCTGGCGGTCTTTGACCGCCAGGGTCAGAATGACCGCCTGAGAGTCTAATATGGTGAGACAGGAAAAACTATGATCCGTTGATAAACTGGTCTGAATAAATATGGGCAAAACCAACAACTTCAAAACAAGTTTTAGCTAAGAATTCTAATCTACACAACCCTCTCTATGGATCCTCGCGTCAATCAAGTAACAAAATCTGCATTTCATACCATGTGGATACTCTGACATATCTTCCATCATCTGGGCTTCTCTCAGAATATACAGGCAACTACTTCTTCATCTTATCTGAACTGAATTATTCCTATGGCTTCTACGATGGAATATGATCTTCAGTAGTTAAATACCTTCAAAGGATCCGGAACTCAGTGGCAAGAATATTCCTATACCTAAAGCTACAAAGTCACATCCCCTCTATCTTGAAGTCCTTTCACTGGCTCCCTTTCATTAGATAATCTACTTTCAAAATACTCTTCATTACATGTAAGGCAGTACCTGGAAAGGGACTGTTTTTTCCCTCCAGATGAAGTTTAATATATACTCACATATTGGATGTTACACATTGTAGGCTAGTATAGCAATTTTTCAATCCGCCCTGCTAGGAAAAACAATTGGTGGTACCTTTTCTATACCCACGCGGCTGAATTATGGAACTCTTTTTCAGCAAGGATATGAGCCATTGATAATCAAATAAACTTCAGGAAGATGTTGAACACTTGGCTTTTTCCCATCTGAATCTTCCGAAGATGACTGACCAGTATTAGTCTGCTACCCCTTCTTCAAGGTAGGAACCATACAATCCTATATATTAAAAGGAAATTGCTCAACACACACAAGTGAGACAAAGTGATGGTCCTCATCAAACAGACACAATACCAAAGACTATAAGAACCTCATGCTCAATGACAACGACAAACAGAAAAGAAACAAACAAAATAATTCTAGTCATGCAATAATAGGCACAGAAAACTAACAAAGGGATACCCTCTACCAGTCCAAAGCAGAATACTACTTAATATCAATTAAAAACAGGCTTCTGAGATAATGTGAAATTATTATTGCTTAATTAGGTCTGTCTGCCACCTTTGACACAGTCAACCATAACACTTTGATTACTAAATTGTCAGAGATTAGTAATAGAGGGGCTGCCCTGAGACAGTGCCAGTTTTAATTGGAAAACAAATATCAAGCCATCCATATGCAACCTGTTAGAAATTGGGTCTCTAGTTGGCAGAGGAATACACCCTTGTCCAAGTTGGGACCCCAGTCCTAGTCAGGGTAAGTCACAACACAATCCAAATTATCCTGTGCTCACTCTCTGTTAGATTGGCACGGAGCAGTAAGGCTTAACTTTGAAGGCAATGTGTAAAGTATTTTTGTATTAACTCACACAGTAAAACAGTGAAAACACCACAAATATACAGCATACTAGTTTAGAAAAGTAAATAATCTTTATCTAAATAAAATGTCAAAAATTAAATATGTACAAGCCAAGATATCCATTTTTTAAGATTAAATCCCAACAAAGTGTTTAGAAATGCATGGGGCTATTACAGCGTCATTGGTGGAGTTGTTCCCAATAATCCGACGCCACTGGCACTGGTGAAGGAGTTGCACCTTTGAACATGAAGAACCAAAGACGAGTGGGGGAGGTGAGGCGTGTCTGGAGCCTATGCGGTGTCGGTCCCTTACGGTGTCTGGGGAGGTGAGGCGTCAGTTACATACTGCGAGGCTGGGGAGGCGAGGCATTGATTCTGTCCGGTTGCAGGGGAGCTGATGCAGCGTCAGAGGTGAGGTGTCAGTTGCATGTGACCCGTCAGGTCGATGAATCAAGTTAGTCAAGACGTGATATGTTGACTTCGCAGTGGCGTGATCACACCACAGGATGTCAGCCGCCGTCGTTGCTTTTAACCAGGATGAGAGAGCCGGTGCAGGCAGTGGTGTGGCATCGAGCAGTGGCGTCAGTGCTGGAGTCGCTGAAGTTGCTGAACTAGCTAGATGTTAGTAGGTGAAACATTTGTTGGCCCTGAGACTTCAGAACAGGAGGCAAGCTCAAGCCCTTGGAGAGCAAATTCTTTGAGGAAGGCTGAGTCCTTCCAGCAGGGTCAAGGGCCAACAGGCAGCAGGGCAACAAGCAGGGCAGCAGTCCTTCTAGCAAAGCAGTCCAGATGAGTCCTTTGGGCAGCCAGGCAGTCCCTTTGACAGAGTCCAGGTGTAGATAAGGGCAGTTCTAATGCTGGCTTATGAGAGGAGCAGGCCTCACAGTAGGGGAAAACGAATTTGTTAATTTTCCCCTACCAGGACATGTGAAGCACATACGAACATGTCCAGCCTTTTAAATACATAGCACCCTGCCCTGTGGGTAACCTAGGGCCAACCTTAGGGGTGACTTGCAGGTAGAAAAAAGGGAGTTTAAGGCTTGGGAAGCATGTTTAAATGCCAAGTCGAAGTGGCAGTAAAACTACACACACAGGCCTTGCAATGGCAGGCCTACGACATGGTTAAGGGGATACTTATGTGGATGGCACAACCAGTGCTGCAGGCCCACTAGTAGCATTTAATTTACAGGCCCGGGCACCTCCCCTAGTGCACTTTACTGGGGACTTACAAGTAAAATAAATATCCCAATTGGGTAAGAACCAATGTTACCTTGTTTTGGGGAAAGAGTACATGCACTTTAGCACTGGTCCCCAGTGGTAAAGTGTGCAGAGTCCTAAAACCAGCAAAAACAGGGTCAGGAAAATGGAGGTATGCAAACAAAATGTTGGGGGGTGATCACCCTAAAGTGGTCAGGTCTAACATCACCCTTTCAGCCTGAGTTGAAATCTGTTGGCCAAAGTGTCCCACAAGGGTCCTCCTTGAGGCTGACTCTGTGTAATGTCTATTTAATACGTGTGGCTCAACTGGTTCAATCTCAAGGAGTCAACTTCATGAAATATGCTGATGACACTGAGTTGATCATATCTGTTGACCGATCCTTTTCCACTCCATTTGAGGTCATTAACATCTGCATGCAGGATGTGTGGCTGTTGTTGGGTAGCACCTCTTCAAAATGTAAAGCTGATAAGATGGATTTTTGTGACGCTCCAGTGGTAGGCCATCCAACCATTCTCTAATAAAAAAAGTGACCATCATCTGGAGACTTTGCCCTCTCAGCTTCCTCTTCTGTTTGGAATCTTGGGGTTCACATAGACAAGGATCTCCCTCTTGTTAACATGCTGCCTTCTAAAGTTTATAAGGTCATTGGCACCAGAGCCAGACATCCTCTTTTTCACTATTCCATCGGGGATCTCTGGCCTTTAGAAGAGCTCTAAAAAGCTAGCCTTATATATGGTGATGTTCCTGAGTCAATGCCCCCTTTTCTGCATGATCTGGCAGTTACCACTAGCTCCAGGACACCTATCCAGGTGTCAGTCCAGCTCTACAAATGTAGTTGATGATAATGATAAGCCCTGCTTTCACAAGACAAAGGGTAGTCTGCTTTACATGGTAGTGCAGCTACTGCTTTTGAACCAATCGATATTGTTAACAAATAATGATTTTCTTACAATATAAAATCGTAATAGATTCAAATACAATTTGTGTTAAATTTTTCAAATTAGGGGATATGGGATTTTCTGTTGTTACATGGACCATGCTGTGTGTCCGTTATGCTGCATGTTTCTATTTTTGTGGGACGTAGAGCTTCTTACACTTGAAAAAATACGATTTTTAGCTGGAACTTGTCATCAATTTTGTGGTAATACATCTGTTGGAAAAAGATTTGACTTGACTGCTCCTCTATCCTTTCTGGGATTATTTACATCACTTGTGGTACTTGCCAATGCTAAACACATATGGTAATCAGGCTCGGACTGGGAAGTAAATAGGAGTGGGAACCAACTTCAAGAGGGTGCGACCAGACCAGTGCGGCCTCAGTGGGTGTTGACCTGGAGGGGGGCTTTGACCCTAACGGTGGCATTGTGTTTAGTACTAACTTCAAATTGAAAAACACCTGAAGAAGAGTTACCAGCTCTCAGGAAACAATACACATGTCAAGATAACTCTTGTGATTAACGTTCCTGAAAGAGAGAGAGGGATGGAGTTTTGCCCAGTGACCGTTTTGACTTGCCATAAAGTAGTGCAGAGTGTTAATATGCTCTCTGCAAGAACAGGTCTGTATTTTATGTGGATAGCTGAGAGGATTAGTAAAGCCAGCCTTTACCAGCGCTTTATAACAACTGAAATGTATGTGAGAGAGGGGCTATTGAGAGACGAGGGCACTTTTGCAGGGTGGTAGTGCGGGTATCCGAGGAGGAACTCAAGGGTGGTTGGGAGGCACCAAAAAAGATTGTTGCACAAGACGCCACAAGCGCTACAGCCGGCCCCGGACATGATGTGTGTTTGTTTTGCTAGATATGGAAGAATGTATGGGTGTGAGCTTGCTGCAGGCAATGTTTGTTTTAATATCAGGGTAATCAACAACAAAAGCCCACCCAGCAGGCGATAAAACATGCAAGCAAACAGCCAAAGCCGGCCCACATACTGACCTGACAGACCAGCACATCAGCCACTGCCTGATTGCCCTACAGGCCAGTCTGACCCTGATGGTAATGCCAAACGACCAACAGAAAGGAAAGAGGTCTGGCATATCAAACACCTATTTTGTGTGATCAAAGGATCGCATATGATGAACTAACTCCCTCGGACATTTGCTACTAATGTTCTTACTTTTACCTGTGCTCTTTGCATTGGCGGTAGGTAACACTTTAGTTATTCTTGCACATTTTCTAAAATGTGCAAATTTCAAGCTATGCAAACTGTGAAATTTTCGGAATTTTCGCATTATATATAATTTCTTATCATTTTCGGCGCTGGGAGACTGGTTTGTAGAGAAAATGTCTTGCATGGAAGACACCGTCACTTGAAAAAGTGTCCTTTACAGGAACTCTCTTGTCTTCATTAAAAAAGGTACTTCTTCCACGATGTTTTCAGATGTGAAATCGGAACATCAATTGTCATGTAACTGTGTAATAGTGTTCATGAAATTTTGAGAAAAGTATTAAGCCTTTTTGGACACCGCTTTTAACACACCCAGAAATGTTTTTTGTTCATTACTTTTATTTTCCTCAGTTTTATATAGTGCGAAATCGCATCGATTACAAAGCACACATCTTTTTTAGCCACGGTGAGATTAAGTGATTTGCAAAGAATCACATGATGTTGGGACAACGTCGACAAACAACTCAGTGACCAGTTCCCCCAGTGGCCACATCCTCTGCCTTTCTTCATGTATTGCTTCCGGTTACTGGAGCTCAGCATCCTATGAAATTATGACAGACTACTTAAAAGAAATCTATTAATTTCGGCTTGTTTCGCACTAAAACCTAAGGCACAAGGCTTTCTTCCTCAAGGTGGGGTGCACTACGGGACAGAGCGCAGCATCCATGGGCAGAGCTGGCCACAGCCTTGACCTACCGAATCTAAGTTTTCTAAGGCCTTGGCCAAGGTCATCCTGTAAAGCCTCCTGGATGCATCCCTAGGATGGATGGACTCGCCCTCCAGTGCAGCAACTTTCCTCTGTGGCAATCAGGTGTGCAGTCTGCTGACGTGGCGCACAATAGCCCTTCACAGGGCAGGAAGGGAGCTCACCCAAGCAGGTGCGCATCTACTGTTCCAAGGAAAACCCAATCTTAAGCCCCTTTTTGGCCATTGTTTGCCTTCCAGCGGAGATCCTCTGCGGGCTCGGAGCCTAGCGAGGACGGAGCCAGGTAGTGTTTTCTCCCTTCAGGTATGTTGAAAAGATCTGACATTCGAGCAGGCCCGGGGATTGACTCGATGAAAAAATGGCTTTGCTGGTTACCTACCGCAGCAAGGGATGGGTCTGGAACGGTGCTGGGAAGCCAAGACCCCTGCTCGGCGGCAGCGAATCCCAGGAGGGACGGCGATTGTCTAGGAAAGGAAAGCACCCGACCTGTCCGTCATCGGGGCCTTTCAAGCGAACAATTAAAAGGGCCTGTGCTCAGCCAATCATACAGGCAGGGCTGATGGGAACACAGTTAAAGCAGGTTTCACAATTAGAGCAAAAAGCAAAATGGTCAATTTATAGGTGTAGTTACAAATAGTTCCTAATGTGCTCCCTTGGGAGAACATTGAGCAGGTCTTTCATCACTATTCTGAGCAATTTTGCCTGCACGAGCGATAAGGGTAGAAAACTATAGCAGACTTTAACAAGAATTGAATAAGTGCATGGAGAGAGAATAGTTTGAGAAGAGATATAGCTGGAGACCAGATACAATGCTGGATACTGCGGGAGAATGGTCTGATTGGCCTAGCAGTCCACCCCAGAAGAGTGCAATGTTTATGGAACCACTAGGAAAGGTTAAAGACGCCAGAGCTAACAAATTAACAAGGAGAGCCGAGCCGAGAGACTGGCTGGGCTCTAGCCGTGGGCGAGCCGAGCCCCGAAAATAGCTGGCATCTAAATCATGCAACAAACGTCATATGATAATATGATAGTCTGTTTAAAATAAAAGCAAGTAGTGCAAGTAACATGCAGAAGCGTTTCGCCTTAATTTATCAGATTATTTTTGTACTCCGGTATTAGAAGGAGTTGTCATGTGTGATGAAGATAAAAGGAAGCTCTGTTAAATAACACTTTGCCTAAGATCACACATTTTGATCAAAGAGGAAGGCACGATTGGTCCCATGATTTTTGCTATCACATTATGCAATTCATACACCAGAAGTCTATGTTTTTTATTCTTGGAGCATGGTGGTAGAGCGCGGGTGGTAGCAGAAACAACATTAGAGCTTGACTCGTTTTGTGATGGAGGGACCAAGAGGACCTCAAGCTGAGCAAGAGCCAGGAGGCTCTCTGGAGCCCAGGTCGAGCCTTAAGTGGCTCCCGACCTCTCGCAAAGGTTCTGCCTTTGGCACTTCCATCCCTACCAGCCTGGGTGGCACCCTTACCTTCCTTACCTCACTGTGCGGACGCTTTAAGTGGCCTGGCATTATCATTATTATTTCAGAAATCGAGGCACGAGATGTTTCGCCCCTTCTGGCTTTTTAAATTACATCACATGGCATTCTCTAACATGTAGCTTTATTCTCCACATGAAACATAAATGATTTTAAAAAAAGCAACGAAAGCGAAAAAAACAGAACATCGGGTCTAGACTAGACTAGCTCATATCTCGGACTTGCTGTGGAGCAGCTTCAGAACTATATAAACTTACCATAACTGGGCAACATTAGAGCACTGACCCCATTTCTGCATGCATGAAGTGAACTTTGTTAAGTGTAAGCATAGCATGCTAAGGTTTCTTGGCAGTGGGTGTCACCTTTGAATATACATCAGAACCATAACCAATATTGGGCACTCAAACATCTGGTGCGGTTCTTTTCTTAAATTTTGTAAGGTTAGCACAAGGAGACTTCTGACTTTAAGCCCTCACCAGAGAGCAAGGATTTTAAAATAATTTGGGCATTGCCAGAGAATGACGAATTTTCCCTTCCTGGGTGAAGCTGAAATAAAGTAGCCTAGTTCTCTTGCTGAACAGAGTTTTCAATATAGGAACTTTAAATATTGTTAATTTTACTTAGCTCACACAATTTAGGTTGTAACACTATGGTTGGTTTTAGGCTGTAGATAAGAAATGGCTTTTGGGTGAAGAATTATGCTGGCACTCACTGTCAGATGTGCAAAAGGCTGATTTACGTAAACTGATTTGCTATACACACTAAGGCCCATATTTATAATTTTTTAGTGCCGCATCTGTGTCGTTTTTTTGACGCAAAATCGGCGCAAACTTACAAAATACAATTGTATTTTGTAAGTTTGCGCTGGTTTAACGTCAAAAATGACTCGAATGCGGCGCAAAAAAAAGTCTAAATATTAGCCTAATTATGCTCTCACACTAAATTAACACAGCCCCCTGCCCTAAACCATTACCATGCCCCCTAAAAATGTTCCTCTCCTTTAACATTCGTAAATTCAATTTCTTCATATTGTGTATCTGCCTGTAAACCCTTCAGATTTTCCGAACACTTTTTTTTGACAATATCAGGCCTACACGCTCTGGACCAAGACCCTTCCAGTTCCATTATCCTTCCTTCTGCCCCTAATGTGTTAGGAGGTTCTTTTAATCCTTTTACCTCAAATTCTTCCCTAAAGTTCTCAAACCGCTTTCTCACAGCAGCAATCATGTATCATCAACCCGTCTCAGCTCTGTTTGCATTTACCTGCACCAGAGTGGGTGGTGGGTCTGCTTAGCGCAGAGGAAAACTGATTCCAATGCTCAAGAGTACGGGGAGTCCCCATATTTTATAGTGTGTGTGAAGAAAAAGTGTTTGGGGGAAATATATTTATTAACTCTGCACATGTACGATAACTCCTTTTTAACAGAACACCTGCCCTTGCAAATAACAAATGTTAATATTAGCCAATTTGTGGTACTCACTTTACCGACCATCAAAGTATGATGGGCTGGGCTTGATTTTCGGGGATTTGGACTAATGACCTTCGGACCACTGCATAGGAATGCCATGAGCATCCTGCTCGCTGAGCCATCGCCCTGACCTTGGAGGATTTTGGGAACACACGAGTGCACCACACATCACATGTACAAATTCAACCTTTTTGTTCTCATGCATAATAGGTATGAGAACAACAAGGCAGCATTATTAACTTTATTCTTCCTATAGGCAGACGGCCACTTTTTTGAGAATTGCACCCTAACTCTTCCATGGCAGTATATACTTTTTGCAGGTACATAAATAGCAATGAACGATTGTTGAGTCTGTTATTAAAATGGCTTCCGCGAACGTTGCTGAGTAATGTACCTGCGCCAGTTCATTCCGCCCTGTGCATTTATGCTGCCTGGGTAGTGTTGAAAATAAATGCGTGACCATCCTATGAGGGAGGATCAACTGAAGTCTCTCTGTAAAATCAATGAAGTACTTGGTTGCCTCTAGTCCCAACTTGCCCTCGGTCTGACAGTTGATGTGTTTGCGCCAGCGGCACCAGAGGGAGGCAGGAATCCACGATTGCGCAGTACACCCAGGTTCTGCTAGTTATCCTTCACTGCACCAGTGTTGGATTGTGTGGGGAATAGAGGAATAAGCGCTTGGAAGATCGATCGCGCGGCCACAAGATCTGCCGTGACAGCTTGCCGTGCTCACCGAGAGCCGTGAACCTTAAAGGTGCCTGGACAGGCACCAGGTGGCACCAGGTGGAATGTACGATTTACTGTCACACTGGAACGTGGCGAGGGGATATCTACCTCAAGGCATAAGACGTTCACTGTTCTATCGCGCCGTGTCATCTAGCCATGCCCTTCTTTTTATAGTGAAATGTTAACCAATACCAATAAATTAAATTATTGTACTATAGGCACTTAAAGGAGTACCGAATACTAGTTTTGTAAAGGATTTATTTTTTGGGTAAAATAACATCCCCGTCAGAAAGGTGCAACAGAGGAACTGAAAAGAAAATGGAAACCGGCGGAAAGAAATTAACTGGCATGACATATTCATTTATTTGTTTGTCTGTTTATTGATTTACTTGTGGGGCTTGTATGGGGGCGGCAGGTACTATAAGGGGCACCCTGAAGATGAGCAGGTATTATTAGTCAAGAGCCAAAGAGAAAGTACAAAAGAGAGGCAGAGGTTGGTGGGAGTAACCCAGCATTTCTAGAAAGGAAAACAGACAGATGGATAGAAGCCTACCCTGAGGTGGGTAAACAACTCGATTGGGAGTACACATACATTGAACACATGTACACTGAAGAGTGAACTCAGTGGGCAGCAGCATACCTATAGGAAATGGAGACTTGGAAGATGTGTGGTAAGAAAGACAGTGAAGAGTTGAAAATAAAAGGATGGCTACTTCTTAAGAAATCAGTTGGGAAATGGGAAGTTTTAAGGAGAATGATGGTAGTAGGAGACAGACTCACAACATAAAGATAGTGAACTTGGGTGAAAATCGTTCCTGTTACCTAACAGTTCAATCAGTTATATAATCCCACTTACCAGTTGTTTCCGAATAACTACTGGAAAGATCATAGGGGCCGTCTCTTGCCTATGCCCGGTAGTTTTGGTTGGGTTACAGATGTTTGGAAGCTACTCGTTTCTCCAGTTTCCAATACATAAGGGAAAAGAAGAAAAACAGCCATTTCATGAAATTATGTCCTCACAAACCTGAAAAACAGATAGACAGAAAAAACTATTTCAGAGGAACCAGATGAAACAGGTGACATTCCTGTCACAGGCCATCTAAGGAAGGATTCTAACTGGGGAAAGGAACGAAATAGAGGTCATGTTGGTGGGGTGTAGGAGAAACCTGTTACTTGACGTCCAAAGATAGAAAGCACATTTATAAGTGGATGAAGTGGAGGGACCTTAGCCAGAAAATGAGACGAATCAGAGGGGCTATAACTGGGTAAAGTGACTAAATTGGGGCAAATTGTTCCACTATCCGAAAATGGGGTGAAATAGTGAATCTGTAATTGAAGTTGTTGAACCGATTAAAAGTGTTTCCCTTGCCATAAAAGAGGCGTTATAATTGGAGAAATGATTGAAATGGAGGAGCTATAACTGAAGAACTGAATTAAATCGATGTAAATCCTCCTATGTGATATCCAAGAAGTCACTGCGACTGTATCTGAATTTATGCCACAATCATAAGGAGGGAAAATTCAGGGGTTCACTTTTATAGGCCAGAGTCTTCGAGGCTGGACAAGATTTTGATTCTTGCCTCCATTTCTGGAGTCTTGGTGGCATTCATTAGTGAGGTGCATCTTGGATGCTATGGCAGAGTAAACAAAGGTCTAATTTCTTTTTATGCCCGTTTCTTAGAGAATAATGTCAAAAGGTGATGGTTGAAATACTTGCAAAAGTCTCTGCCATTGGCAAATGCTTAATCTGTCATCCATCCATAGGTACTGCGATCCCTTTGCACTAACTACTGATCTTTTAAATGGAAGTATGCTTTTAGCTATTCTAGTTGTTGTAACAGGTCTTCTGTGTCTTTTAAAAATAATTTTTTAACACATATTACCTCAAACTTCAATAAAGATTCCGGCACATTGTCAGAATGTAAGGTAATTTGATGTAATTCCTTGTGATGTTATAATAATAATCAAAGGGCATATGATGCACCATTGCTAACTCTATGCTCTCCCATTGGGAAACCTGCTACAAGAAGCAATTCTAGGAGGAGCAATTGGTCTAGAAAGTTATTAGCTATGAAGTTTACCAGAATCATCTACGTTCGGAGGAGCTCAGTCTGAGACCTTCCAGGGGAAAGGGGATTACGGGCCCTACAGCAGACCATCATGAAAATCACCATAGGCCTTATTTTGGCTTCTAACCAAGATAGGGATCATCTTTAAAATGGCAATTCTTATGTTCTGTCAAGCTGTGGTCAGAAGTGTCAGTGTTAATAGAATGACAGCAAAATCTATACGTGCTCTGAAGCGAGCGATCAAAAACCATTGTGCTTCATTCAGTCTTACCTATAAGCTTTTAAAAATGTCCAACTTGCTAAATGTGCACTTTGAGCAAATAAAGACTTTAATATTTCTGGCCTAGGACACTTACAAGACTCTATCATAAATGGACAAGTGTCTACTTTAAAGCTGTACCTGACACAAACACTGATAACTAAACAACCCCGTCACACCTGCCTCACTACTATGACTACTGATGTGAAACATGATTAATTTGTTGCTGTTGTGAACGCTGATATTACTACTAACAAATTTTATGTATTTTCAGTTAAGAATTTGCATAGAATTTGATCAATATAAAAAAATAATGTGCGACTTAGAAAATATGCCCACTTGAGTGGCCGTCATTAAATCACAAAATATCTTTATTAAAAGCTTATGGGTGTTAATTGAAGTACCTGCATTAGGAGGAATGTAGCAATGTGTTATATTAATGACTACATGTTATGAATTTGTTTTATTAATTATAAGCCTTAAGTTAGCGAGATTTGGTTTTGCATGGCCTCATATTAAGCTGCACTGTTTAATTAAATTGTGGGAATGTATATCCAACAAAATTAATTCATGTATTGTGCACACTGTGTTGACCAAACGTTAGCAGATGTCTTTCTCATTAGAACTACTTGCTAGAATATCTTGTATAAGTCATTGTTACACTGCATAGTTTGATGCGTGAGACGGCGATGTTCCCAGGAGCTAACAATGGATGCACTGACTGGAGTACGGATGGATACAAAAATGTTACCTGACAAGCCTGACGATGGGAACAGGAGAGGAAGAGCCAATCATCAACATATGAAAGACAGTTTAGTTATATCGTAGACATGAAGTTGAATCCTTATTGGACCAATTGTAAACATACTGAGAGAGCGTAGCCTCTATAATCTATATTAACATGAAATGTTTATGAATTAAGGTGTGATGATGCCGCATAAAAACTATAATAATAGCAATTTTGCTCGGACGTGCGCTTGAATTGTGACCACGAAGAGTGGCCACCAATGTATACGCAAACTAATGATGATGACCAAAATGTTTATGGTACGTTCAAATGAGCTTATACTAACATTTGCGTTATTAAATCTGTACTGAAAACCTCATAGGCCTTAAGTTAGCATGAGCTGCAGCTTACCTGCTTGGCTCTCATATTAAATGCATTTTTCCATTTTTCAGTGTGCTGACTCACAGGGTACATGACCCTGCAAGTTCTTTTTGGAAGATGAATGTAACCATGTAGATCCGTTTCCCACTGCTTCTCATCGTCTTGAAAAATAAATGTTAAAAAAAATTTAAAGAGTGTAGATTAATGTAATGTACAAGGTCATTCAAACCGGTGAAGACAATGGAACTGCTGACCAAAAGATGTGCAAAGAATTACAAAGGGATGAAGTCACACCGGACGTGCCACCTCTGAAGATGTCAATTACGAAGACCAATCAAAGACTTGTAAAATAATATGGGGTGAAGATTAGGATTACCTAAGGCTAATTTGATAGGTTAAAGATAGTGGGCTATAGCAAATGTTCAATAGAATTTTGGGGGAATGTACTACGAAAAAGGGATAAAAACCCATGTCACGGGAAGTCATTTAGAATGAGGTAGGGAATGCTATTGATTTTATCCAGAAACTCTGTCACTCTGTTTGGTGACTTGAAATTTTATTAAACTATCCTTGCCCTTAGTTTGTCCATTTACACTTTCCTCCTTATGAGGGAAGTGCCCTTTTTGCCCCTTAGCTGAGTTCTGACTCATGGCGATCTGACTGATGTCCTGAAGACGAAGACTGAACCTGTGTGCTGATTTAATCCTTGGAGGGTAATTATGACAATGCCTTTATAATTTGTCTGTTTGCTTTTCCTTTCTAGGTACCAACTGCTTACTTTTGACAGAGACCATAGTTAGATGTTTTCCAAATTGGTGTTCAGAATTGTTTTGCATGAAGCCCAACATGCTAATGCTAATTAGTGGTTAGGACAAGTGTTCACTAAAACTGACCCAAATAGACAAACGACTGACATCATGCTATGTTGAACTGATGTGATATAGACAATCTGCTAAACTTGATATATGTTCACGCCGTGTTATGTTCTGATGTTTGTGATTCTCGCTTTAATTAAATCTTATCAAAGTTGCCATATCGTGACTATGCTATTATGTTTCTTGATGTTGAGATTAACGTATTTGCTACTAGATTGTAATTAATAGGGAATAAAATTCATAAAATTCTACTAAACCAGGTGTGGTTATTCATGACCGAAAGGTCATGGTAGTGTTTTCAATTGATTAATGACTCTGACTAAAGTGAAATGCATTGTCGTGATAAATATTGATGACATTAGTGATGTATTGATTGATATATTGATTAGCTATCTCGTCCTACGGTGTCTCTCAACTGGGTCAAAAGATTCATTGGCCTAAAACGAGTCCTGATGTGTAATAAAATATCATAGAGGGACGCGTTATCAGTTCTGGTAGCAGAGCGACGGTTTGGCCCTTTGGGGCCCTTGGACGGAGAACCATTGTTTAAATTGTTTTTCTGAGATAATGCATATTGGAGGTATGATGTGTTTCTAAATTCACCATGACTTTCCTGGGATCTCTGGGCCTGCCTAAGTGAGTTGGGAATGTTCTCGGCATCATGGCATGTATGGTGTAGGGTTTGCGCTTGCTTAGCTTATGCATTTCTGCAGGTGATTTGTGAGGTTTGTGTGTATTTAGGCTAGGTAAATGTTGTTTTAGTAGAAGTGGGCGTACTCCGCAGTATGAGAGTAGGGAAGTCGGTGTACTTCATATGAGTGTGGCGCTTTGTGCTCAAAATTATCCATGTGGTTGGTTGTTTTGTACGGACCCGTCGTGGTCTAAGACTCCAGAGTATATTGACAAGTGTAGGAGACACTTGGGTTTATGTTGTAATTTGTGCGGTTTAATAGGTCAATCGGGCGTGGTTGACAAGTCGAGTTTGAGTCGAAATGTATGTGTGAAACCTTCGATGGAGATTTGGCTAGTTCTAATGTGCACTAGGACAAACCATTGACAAGTCAAGAGTAGGATTTGCGGGTCGAATTCTGCTTGCGGGTGCGGGAACTGAGAAGGAGAGAGTAGCGTCCGAGGCTTCAAGTGAAATCTCTGTAAAGTTCTGAAGCGGATGTGTTACCCTTCCTGTAGTAAACCAGCAGATTTGTGTTGTTGTTAAGGTGCTCGCAGTAATTTTGCATTAGTTTTGTGTGAATCCAGTGAGGGGCGGACGAGCCGCAAGACTTTGTCAGCTGCAGTGTGTGAGTGTGACGTCAGAGGTGCCGCGCTGAGATAGGTCAGTTGTCGAGAGGGGTCGCGCACGGATTGGCTGCCGTCCGTGAGAGGCAATAGGTTGAGAAAGGTGGGTGAAGAGTGTCCTGGGAACTAAAGTCACTTCTGATTAAATACAAAATAAGAGAAAACGCAAAGATGAATTTTGTCAAAGCTTTTAAGAGTGCTCTGAAAGGAAATGTATATATTATGGCGAGAGAAGGGGAGCCTACACCGCCTGAGGGTACTCCAGCTTACATAGTTATGGAGGAGAAAGGTGTCGCGCCTTGTTTATGGATGAAACAGTTGCGCAAATTAACAGAGAAAGAGGGATGTTTAGCGTTCCCAGTACATGGGACGTTCAATAAGAGGGTGCTAGAGAATGCTAATGCTAATTAGTGGTTAGGACAGGTGTTCACTAAAACCGACGCAAATAGACAAATGACTGACATTATGCTATGTTGAACTGACGTGATATAGACACTCTGCTAAACTTGATATATGTTCACGCTGTGTTATGTTCTGATGTTTGTGATTCTCGCTTTAATTAAATCTTATCAAAGTTGCCATATCGTGACTATGCTATTGTGTTTCTTGATGTTGAGGTTAACGTATTTGCTACTAGATTGTAATTAATAGGGAATAAAATTCATAAAATTCTACTAAACCAGGTGTGGTTATTCATGACTGAAAGGTCATGGTAGCGTTTTCAATTGATTAATGACTCTGACTAAAGTGAAATGCATTGTCGTGATAAATATTGATGACATTATTGATGTATTGATTGATTCATTGGCCTAAAACGAGTCCTAATGTGTAATAAAATATCATAGAGGGATGCGTTATCTGTTCGATTCCTTGACCAGTGGTAATGTGGGAAGTTCTTTAGGCGATTTTAACTTACCCCGACTGCACAGAGGAGAGAGGTTCTTATTCTATTCTGTCTGAGGAGCTAAACAGTTCCTGATGACTTTTTTCCTATCTTTGATTTATTGCTAAAACTTTAATGCTGAATGCTGATTCCTTAGTTATTGCTTTTTTAAATGGTTCAGATAGTTAGAAGTCCCCAGTTCTGAACCATTCCCCTTTCACTGTCCGTTGCTGACCGAACTGATGTCCAATTGTCGAAGATAATCGCAGCATGCTGACCCGTATGAAAAGAGGTATAACAAAATGCTATTGTTCCTGTTGTGAGTTTGTTCTTTGTCTGTAGGTACCAACTGCCATTTTGATAGAGCCATAGTTAGATGTTTTCCAAATTTATGTTGACTAAATTGTTTTGCATGAAGTCCAAACATTCTATTCTAATCAGAAGGTTAGTAAGGGAAACCCTGAAATATTAACAGGTTGCTATTAACAGATATTTGATGTTGCTCAGTGGCTGAATTTAGATGTACGCTATTTCTATTGGGCAGTTATTCTTGCTATTGATTTGTGCTGTAACTCTCAAATTCCCTAGTCTATTGTTATCTGCTGTCCATAATATGGTTAGTCCTTTCCCATAGATTCATTATTTCAGATCTTTATGGGGTGGTTCCCATCGGTCCAGCAAATTCGCAAGCATCTACCCATTTTGACTAATGTGCTGCAAGAGAGGTAGGACCTGTGCACAATTTTGAGTTGTACCAAACGGAACTGTGCCCTAACTGCCACCTCCCGAGAGGAGACCAAGGCTTCCTACCATTCGTCATCTGCAAGGCCACGCAAATCTTTATCCCAGTGTTGCCGTAGGTGTAACAGTGTATTGGGGGAGTTCTTAATCAATTTTCTGTATGTAAGGGATATTGCTTTACGGAGCAGGTGTTCATCAAGAAGTCTGTACTTGAGCGGTGATGACTCAGGGAGGTCCATCCCCCAGGGGATCGCCCATTGAAGTGCATGATGGACCTGGATATAACGGAAGTCTCTATGGGTGCTAGATTGTATTTCCTTTGTAGGTCTGGAAAAGGGTTCATACCCCAGATCCAGAGGTCCCCTATCTTGAACAGGCCTATAAGGCCCCGTTAGTCACAGCCTGGCCTGGACCCCAGTGTACCCAGTTTTCTAGTGTCCCCTAGTGGTGTTTCATCTGTGATTTTGTTCCTCTATCCTAGTTTTTGGAGCGTTGTATGCCATAACTGGACAGTGAGTAATGTGGGTCCCTGGAGGCTCAGATGCTTACTATCAGTAAAAGAGCACGTAAGTAGCCCATTGGTTGTAGAGTAAGGTGATCCATTCCGTACGCAGGATCATTGTCCGTGTGGTACACCCATTGATTTATGATCGTAAGCTGTGCTGCCTAGTATTATTTCCGGATGTCTGACAGCTCGAAAGTAATTTGTTTAAGCCTCTGCAAGCTGTCCCCCATCCCAAAGTAGTGTCCCTATTTCGCCCTATATGGTCTTAAATAGGTGGCTGGAACCGGGAATGGCTGATTCTGTAGAATGTAAAGAAAACGAGTAAGGGATATAATTTTGAATAGCGCTTCCCAGCCAAGTAGGGAGAGCGGTAGTGCTCTCAAGTGTTTGGCATTGTTCTTAAGTCTAGATAGTGGAGCCTGTAAGTTCCTGATGATAAAGAGAGCTGGGTCGATGGTTGCAAATATGTCTCTGTATATGAACCCTTTGTGTGCTTCCTGAACCTGGCAAAGTACAGGTAGGGAGGTGTCCATGCATGTAGTATAAATATAGTTGAAGTAGCCTAGTTTATTATACAGCTGGGATGGGTGCTAAAGTTTGTAAAAATATAAAATATATAGTATTTAACGTATAGAGGACTGCGGGTCTGCAAGATATAAAAGGATGTCATTAGCATATAGGGATATTCTGTCCTCCCACTGATCCATCCAGTGATGGCCGTGGATCAGGGGATTCATGCTGACCCATGCAGCCAGGGCTTCCAGTATGAGGGGGAAAAGGAGAGGGGAAAGTGGGCACCATTGCCTGGTTCCATACCGGAGGGGAAATTCTAGATGCCCTCCCTTTAACTATTACTTGTGTTAGGGGCACAGAGTACAGAAGCCAAGACAAATACTTGGGTCTGAAGCCCATGCGCTCCAAGGCCGCAAATTGGTATGGCCACTCAACAGTGTTGAAGGCCATGTGTGCGTTGAGGAAATCTATGACTGCATCTTCTTTTAGCCTTTTGGACTGGCTTAACACCCGGTGAAGCTGTCATAAATTAAAAGCTGTGTTACGACCCAGCATAAAGTCAGATTGATCAGGGTGAACTATTTTGGTAATTATTCGGATGGGACAGGAGGTCAATAGCTTGGCAAGTATTTTTACTTCAGCATTTAGGAGGGAAAAAGGTTGGTATGAGGCACAATTCCTTGTGTAAGACTACAATGGAGGCCAAGTATTGGTCCCTGGGTAGTAGATCCCTTTGCCTACTCTCCTTCTTCATCTGGAGGAGATGCAGTACAATGGTGGTTGCTGTGAGTTTATAGAGCTCTATTGGTAGGTGACTAGGGCACATAGCTTTACCTGATTGTAGCCCCCTAATGGCCTGGGTTACCTCTTCTACAGTGGAGTTGCTCTCCATAAGTGCAGAGTCTTCACTAGAGAGAGTTGAGAATGATATATCGGTAAGTAACTCACAAGACTCTTTCAGTGTGTACATGCTTGTGGGGGAGTAAAGGCGTGAATAATACATGGTGAAGGTGTCTGCAATGGTCTGTGTGTCCTTCATCATTGCGCCAACTCCTGAGCAAATGGAAATTATCCATCAGTGCTTTCTTTTTCAATTATCAAGCCAAGCTATCAGTTTTCCTGCCTTATCCCCCATTTCATATATGCAGAGTTGCACTGCACAGTGCCTGGCTCTGGCTAAAACTGACAATTTTTCCCTGTACTCCTTCTATTTGAGGCCTATGGTGTATTTAACCTCCCCTGTCTCATCCTGCCCCAGGGCCTGTTCTAGATCTAATATCTCCTGCTCTAGCTCCACTACTGTGGCCCTCTTGTCTTGCTTACGTCCCACTATTAAGGAGAGAGCCTGGCCCTTGACCACTGTTTTTTAGGCCTCCCATAATGTCTGTGCTGACTCCACTGAGCCTTTATGGCCTTTGACAGGCCATTGCTGATGACAGGATTTTTGAGATACCAGGGGTTTATTGTGATGGCCCTCTGTTTTAAGGTCTTGTCTGAACTGTAGATCCCTCACACCTGGAAGTGGTCAGAAATGCCCCTAGCTAAATGTCAGACATTGCTGAGATTCTGTGGGCAAGTGTGAGAATGTAGTCTAGACGGTAAAGGCTGGCATGAGCTCCAGAGTGAAAGGTGTACTGCTGCACTGATGGGTTAATGGCTCACCACACATCGGGTAATCCCATGGCCAGGAGATAATCTGCTAACTGTGATCTAGGAGACAGTGAAGGCCTAGGTGGCATATGATCAATAGTGTTGCAGAGCACCATATTAAAATCCCCTCCATAAGTAGCTCCCCTTCCAGCATCTCCAGTAAGAGAGGTCCCAGTTAAGGCGGAGTAGTGCTCTGCATGGCCGGAGGAATGTAGACGGACACAGTATTGATCGTATACCTTCCTACTACCCTGTGAGGGCTGCATATTTGCTAAGTCTTTGTGCCCAAGTGTGGTTGATGGTGAGCGGTAACTGCTCATAAAGGAGATTCCTGTCCCTCTGGAGTTAGAGGCAAACTCGGCATGTACCACCATTTTATACCCCCATCTGTCGAGGGCCCTGCAAGCACTACCTATGAGGCGTATTTCCTGTAAAAGAATAATATCAGGGAAGTGTAATTTTATATATTGGTGAGCTACTCCTCTATTAATTTTGTCCCCTAGGCCATTCACATTCCAGGACAGTAAACATATCTCCACCTTGTTTAAAGTAGTTGGTGGTGTCTTGTGTGGGATAATCTAAAGGTCTGTTTGCCTTGCTGGGCAATTATGGGTGGCGAACTAGTTCAACTGAAACATGTGCATCTAATTGTCTGATCATGGCTAGAGTGGTGTTGATTGCGTGCTGCCATGCGATAAACTGAGTGAACCACCTTAAACCTACTAAAGTGTTCCCTCCCCTATCCCCTCTTTCCCCCTCATAACTCAAAAACAAATCAATCATTGAAACATGCTTGGCACCACTCTCTTCTACCATGCACTGCAGATCTAAAACTGCCCACCCACCAACTTTGCAGAATGCCTGTCAAGCACCCAACATATTCAACATTAGCAGTCGGTGGCCTTCCCTCTTGCTGGGCCACCTGCCCCTCCCCCCATGCAGTAGAACATCATTTTACCAAATTGTCCATCTGATCAGGGACTTTTAATGGAACTTCTAGATCATTAGAGCACTGCATCTAACGCGTCCTGCTCTACCGGGAGCCGGTCCCCTAGTGTTTATGGTTCTCACCCTTTCCAGATGGACGCAAACATTTGCTGTCCAGAGCATTAGATGTTGCCATTCACTAATTGTCTCCACAATGACCATAGTAAGCATTGAGCTGTTTGCAGATTGATTCTATGCTTATTGGCAAGCCATCACAGAGATTCTCCTCTTTCTTGATCACTGTCCCTTCTTCCCTGTCCTGCTGATGAAGCAGGTCTTTTGCCCCATTGTCCTTGTTTCCCCTCGGTCCTTGTGTCTCCCATTTTCCTCCAACCATCAAGTCAATTCCAGATCTCTTCTGGTGTCATGAAGAACCATGTCTTTCCTTCTGCCTTCACTCACAATTTCATCTGGAAGAACATGGAATACTTATTTTTCTTGTCTCTTAGGGCTTTCTTCACCTCAGTAAAATTGTGGTGCTGCTTTTTTACCTTTGGTGTAAAATCTGGGACAAAAGTAATATTTGCACTGTCGTAAGTCACTGGTGGTGTGCTGCGAGCCAACTGAAGCACCACGTCTTGCTCCCTAAAATTGAAGATACAGGCAATCATAGGACATAGGGGAGCCCCAGGCTTGGGTCTGTCACTAGGAACGTGGTTAGTACATTGTACTGAAAAGAATTTTGAGAGATCAGGGGTGAAGGTTGTTGAGTATGAAGTCCTCAACAAGTAAGTTCACTGCAGGTCCCTCTGCTTGTTCCGGAACCCGTACAATCCATACATCATGGCGCCTAGATTGGCCTTATTGGTCCTCCAGATAGGCCTCTAATTGTTCGCATGTGGCACTGAGCTCTTTCACCTGGGTTTTCCGGAATGTCATATCCTGTTGTAAGGAAATTGCAGAATACTCCACTTCCTTCCTCCTTTCAATCATTTTCCTGAGGTCCGCTCTCACCAGACAGACCTCTGTAGTGACGGTCTCAGTGCGCGCTTCCTGGATGGTGTGCACTCCCTTGATCGCCACCATGATGTCTTGGAGTACTGGGGATTCCCCTTCTACAGTTGGTGTGGCCACAAGAGGTGGTGAGTTTGAGGGCGCCTCACAGGTTTTGGGTCCCCTGGTGAGCGTGTATTTGTCAAGTTTGGTTTGAAGGGAGTTCTGTGCTCCTTTGCCCCCGTCATTTGGAAGCTGACCACGTAATGGGGGACAGAGACTTGGTAACTCCGGTGTGGTACTCTCTGCCTCCTGCCTAGGCAACTCTATGGTGCTCCAAGCGGGCTGTCGGGTTTCCGCCCCGCGCGTACTCCTCCCTTAGTGTCCTTCCCCAAGTCTTCTGCTAGGGTCCACGCCCACTACCCTACCAGTACTCCAGTGTCCAGGTCTCACCTCTCTATTGGCTCAAGGATTGCAGAGGAATTGAGGAAAGGTGTGCCTCAGTTGAGTTGACTTCTTCCTTTATGTGCCACCTCTAATGTTTCCTGTGTCTTATGCTTAAGGTGTTCAGGGGGTTGTCTCGGCCCCCCAGGCTGGACTCTGTGTTGAGGGTGAGCCTGTGAGCTCTGTGCTTTTAGTATTGTGGAGTAAGCGTCTATGTTTGTAGCCCTGAGTGTGCTATCTCTCCTGCTGTACGGGATGTTGCAACTCCCCTTCTGGCCCTATATCCATTAGTGTCTGTTTAGTGTGGCTACGTGAAGACCACTGGGCTGGTATTCAGCAGGCTCTTGGATGAAGGAGGGAAATGCAGAGGCTTGCCACAAGGACACTTGCGCTGCCTCAGGATGCCACTTCTTGTGTCTGACTCAGCTGCTCTGCAGCTGATAACTGCTCCTCCCGCCCCTTCTCTTATGTTCCTCTCACTCACCCCTCCACCCGGACCCTTGAATTGAGGTGGGCCAAGGTCACAGCTAAGGAGCAGCATCTGAAGCGTAGGCCCGGCACGGGCTGTTGGCAGTGCTCCTGTCCCTCCCACTGTGATTTTCACTGCCTACCTTCTTTAGCAGTTACAGCGGTGGTCTGGGCCTCGATGTCTTCCAAGCTGGGCAGAGGCTGGGTCATGTGAGAAGCGGCATGCAATATTTTCAGCCTTTTGCTTTTCTGTCAGATCCTCATTGTGGATGCCTCACTCACCACGTGATGTGGGCCTCACTTAGAGCCTGGGCCATGGCACGCCGCATAGCCCCCTCCTAATCTTTCCCCCTAGGGTTGTCCGGGGCCAATATGGCTGCATATTTGGTATACCCTGGGACCAGCCAGCAAGGTCTTGGTAATTAGGCGCAACCAGAGCAGATAAATGTACGGAGAGTGGGGGATTAGGTGCTCCAGAGACAGAGACGCTTTAACAAGCAGCCATCTTTGCTGGTGCTTGGCCACGCCCCCCTAAAATGCTCTTTTTTATCCAGATAGGTTAATAAAGCTTGAATGGCTGTCATAAAACAAAGATTGAAACACAGCACAACATGTTAGAACAGTCGCAATGGGTCGAAGTCGATGTGGCCTACCTTTGTAACTAGGAAAATCATGTTCACCTCCATCTGTTAGTGCAACATTATTTGATTCTAGGCAAACACGTAGGGCCTTATTTAGATATCAGTGGATAGAATACTCCATCACAAACATGACGGAAATCTCCCCGGCCATATTACGATCTCCATAGCATATGATGGGATTATAATATGGCAGATGGGATATTCATCACGTTTGTGACGGAGTAGTCCATTCGCCAAGATCTAAATCAGTTCCTTAATCTCCACATGCCTAAAAAGAAAAATGCTCTCCTGTATTGTGATCCGATGCTCATGTGAAGCTCTCAATTTGTGCTAAATATATTTTTTATGTTACTTTTATTAGGGTTTTGCATTGTGAAACATAGTAGATTAAATAAGCAAGTAAGTACAAAGTCAGAGTATACAGAAGATGCAGAGGCATAATGTATTCCAAAAACATTGTCATTTACCACCGAAGAGAGGATGAGAATGTTGTTCCTTAAAAGTAAGGTTAAACGTTGAGAGCTAATTTGATAACATAGGGCTCCTCTTAAGTAGTTAAATGGATTTGAGGAGTTGATGGAACCAATTAAGTGATTCTCCCTTGGACGATAAAGAAGCAAAAGATATTCTCTGGATGAGGATAGGAATTAGGTGATGATTATTGATTTTGTGTTTGTATGAATTTTTTTGGATCAGACACAAAAGAAATGCACTGGGGGCAGATTTAATTGTCCTGAAGAAGGTGGTGGAAGGACTTCGATAGACCACCGAAACTCGTTGACGCAAGTTAGATTGCTGGACCCATTGAAACTGGCTAAAATAGATCAGAGACTGGATGTACAAATCAATTAGCCATGTTTGGAACAGCAGAAGATGATCGACTAGGACAGATGTCTCATGTGTTGTCCTCCATTTTATTGGTCTTAATTTAGTTTTATTAGTTCTTTTAGCATTGAGCTGGTTTGGTCTTTTTAATAGGTAGTTTTTGTATTTGTAAGGGATTTTTTAATTAAATAATTTTCTAGATATTCCTTTATTAAGACTGATCATTGGAGTATTTGAGCATTTGTGTGTGTTGAGTGGTCGACAGTTCTTTGCTCCCCCTACCAGTTACTTTTTTCTATCATGGCATAATGTGTTATCTAAAGTGGCCTGCCCTTCCGGGAGCTGGTCCCCTAGTGTTTATGGTTCCCACCCTTTCCAGATGGGCACAAACGTTTGCTGTCCATACCATTGGCTGTTGCCATTCACTAATTGTCTCCACAATTGCCAAGGTAAGTATTGAGCTGTTTGCAGATCGATTATATGCCTATTGGTAAACCATCACAGAGAAGTCTAAGTCTAGTAATACAAATAATATCATTGTTTTGAGAGGTGTTAGGTAATAGAAAAAGGTGAGAATGTGAAAACCATATAATTAGATTTAAGGGAAGGGATGAGTACGGATGCCAACATAGAATATGAGTACTTGTTAATAGGCAGTAGGGCAAGAGGAGAGTGGCATGGCAGGGTAAAGGGATAGGTCCATAGAGCGTAAAGTTGTTGTTGGAGAAGGGGGATGGGTAGCGGCACACAGGAAGGCAAATCATGAATATGCCTAAATGTGAGGCGAGTGCACGCAGTGGACTCAGAGAGTAAGAATGTTAGAGTGGGGAGCTCACAGAGGAAGGTCATCCTGGGAATTAAAGTGTATGGATTATGTCAGTAGAATGTCCAATTCCAGGGATATCGGATGCCTGTGGTTATGGCTCACCTGCTCAAATCGGAAGGCAACCCCACCAGCAGTCCCACATCTGCACCCTGCACCATGTGAAGCTAACAATGATGGGGCAGAAGGGGCCTTCTAGTGCAATGTGAGTGTCCTTTTGACCAGCAACAAGGCCAAACCAGAGAAGCATTACGGATGGTGTACTGCTGTCTACGTTTAAAAATACCAAGGGCACATGCCTCCCATATGTGTATGTCATTGAGATCGGTGACCTCATGAAATGTGGTATGAACACCTTGCTAGTAGCGGAGCAGGGCAGGGCAGGAGCAAAGCATGTGTTGGAGATTCACCTCTCAGGAGTTAAAGCGGGGACAGTGTAAATCTGCTGTGAGGAAATAGCAGTTGAGTTTAGCAGGGGTCAAGTAGGCACAGTGAAGGATATGGAATTGGATACTTTTTAACCTGCCATTTCTTGATATGAGGGAATGCCATTCCTCATCATTTAACACCCTCCCTATGTCGTCTTTCCATTTGGTATGGAGGGGTCCCGGGGAGATAGTGTGGCTGCAGACCCCCCTATAAAGCCAAGTAATCAATTATGCCTTCTCTTATGGTGAGGAGTGTTTGCAATACAGCATGAGTAGGGGCCTCCTCATCTCTGGTCAACCACAGGGTATAGCAGGTGTTATGGACCTGGCAGCAGGTGAGGAACCGCACCACAAGGAGTTTAAAATCTGTTTGGAGCTGTGCAAAGGCAAGAAGGTGGCAGTTTGAAAACAAGTCACCAGCTGTGCTTAGGGAGCACTTGTGCAAGTCATATAGGGCCATCGCCATGTAAGTGCCTAAGTATTGGGAGGTCCTGTAGACAGAACCCGGGGTATATGGAATAACGTTTCACACAAGAGTGCACGCTCTGGCTATACATTTGCAGACTACCTGTACTTGCAGTGAACCCAGGGGGTAATCAGATGGTGTCCACAGGAGAAGGAAGTTTTTGTTACCAGAGGAGGTGAGTGGTGGGGAGTGGTGGCATGTTTCTAGTAGATTGTGGTAGCTATCCACAAGACACTCCTTTGTAGTTTGGGTTCTAGAAAATAGCCCTCAAAGGAAGGGGTGCCTAGTCTGCCTTCTCCAGTAGATAACTGCAATTTCTTCAGGGCTATTCAGTGGCGAGTGTTTCATCATATAAGTTCCGTTAGTAGAGTGTCGATCTCCCAAAAGAAGGTGCATGGGGGTATAACTCAGAGGTTTGCAAAGTAATACAAAAGTTGCACTAAGATCACGTCTTTGATAGTGCAATTCTCCCAGTCAGTGCCAGTGGGAGTTTCTTCTAAAAAGATACCTGGGATTTCAAGGATGCTAATATGGGTTGTAGATTACCATCAAAAAGGTCAGATGGGGTATGGAGTAGGCAAATTCTTAAGTATCGGACCTCAGAGATATGCCAGGTGAGGGGAAATCCATCTTGGGGATATCCTGCGGGATCAGGTTATCATGCAGTAAATAAATGGAGGATGTGCTCCAGTTGACCATCAAGCCAGATAAACTGGCAAGTGCTCTGGATGACGTGGCATCAATGCGGACATCACAGAGGAACAGTAGGAGAACGCCAGTATACAATGACACTACGTGTGTCATGTCTGCGTATGGAATGTCCCAGTGTGCACTATTTTGGCAGAGCAGAGTGGCCAGGGGTTCCATGGCCATCGGGAGGAGCGGGTGTGAAAGAGGACACCCCTGCCAAGTGCCGTGTTCGACAAAGAAAACTCAATGTACTGACCCACCCAGACTTGTGAAAGGGTTTTTTATACCAGAGTAGGATGTAGGCTAGAATACGATTCCCTGTGTCCATCCGCTCAAGGACCTGAAAGAGATAACTCTAGTCTAATGAGCTGAATGTCTTTTCTAAGTTCAGTACCAGGCACACCGTAAAGGGAAACCGTCCATGTACCTGGTCCTGAACGTGGAAACGGTGCTGAAGATTATGGGAAGTTCTGTGCCGGGGACAAACTCATTTTGGTCTGGGTGAATAAGTTCAGATAGAATATGGGCACAGCAAGCAGATAACATTTTTCCCATGATTTTTTTAATTTGCCCTAGTATGGCAATTGGGTGGTAGGAGGTGGCAGTGTCTTGGTCTGGTTTAGGAATGGAGACTAAGAAGAATTCTCAGAGGGAGGATGGTATTTCACGCAGTCAGACGGCTTTGTTGTACATGGCGGCTGAGCAAAGGGCTTAAATATCAGTGTATGCTCTATAGTATTTTGCTGGGATGCCATTGAGGCCTGGGGTCTTGTTCCTGGTCAGGTACCAGATTGCCTGCTTAACATTCACTGGTGGTATGAGTGCATCTAAGCAGTGGTCCCCAAACTTTTTAATGCCGTGCCCCCCCAGTTGAAAAATAAAAATCATTGGGCCCCACCTCAGAATTTTTCACAATTATTTTATAAGGATGGCAGTGTTCCAATATGTCCAGACATATTTAAACATTGCAGTTAAGTACTGTTACCTTTTTAAAAGTGCAATGACATGTTTCTGCTTGAAAGAAAACACTGTTATCTGTGTAATGCTTCTTTTGGCCAGAGCCTGGAGCCCTCCTGGGATCACTTGAGGCCCTCCTAGGGGGGACCGCCCCCCAGTTTGAAGACCTCTGATCAAAGGTGTCTTGTTGAGTCATGGTGATATGTGGCAGAGTAAGGTGAGTCACTGCCAAGGTCCATTGCGGTGCTTCATAAATGTGGGAATAATATCTGTGTAATTTGAAAAGGATATTGCATTGTGTATGTAAGGCCATGCCCGAAGGAGATATCAACTCAAGAATATGGGTCTCCCTCTTCACCTGTTGAATCAAACAAACTAGGAGGCAGTCTGATTTTCCTCCCCCCTATGGGTTTTGGCGGTGCAGGCCACAAGGTTAAAACATCGCTGGAGCTTCAAAAGGGAGGCATTTTGGCGTTTAGCCTTGTTTAACGCAGGCCGGTGAGATGTGTCTTGCTCAGCCTGACGTTCTGAGAATGGGAGATGGTGCTCTGCTTCCGGAAGTTTCTTATTAAGTGTATGCCAGACACCTATGATCTCTTGTAGACAGATGCCACTGGTGACCACCTTGAAGGTGTCACACTCCAGAAGTTCAATCGAAACGGTGCCTTTGTTATCCTCAAAGTAAGTAAACATGTTGGAGGCCTGGTTGTCCCAGAAGACAGGATCTTCTGGGCAGTCCTGGGGAAGATGACACGGGGGTTGAAGGGTGGGGGATACCCCATTGTAGATCAGTGATGTGGGAGCTCTGGTCATACACCACTCAGACTAAATATTCTGCAGCTCGGAAGGAGCGCAGTAGGGCATTGGAGCATCGCATACGGTTGAGGCATACAAACACATCTTGGGGTAATGAATGAAAAGAGTACACCCAAGAAGTAGGGGTAAGGGCTCTTAACACATCCACCAGCATCCAGTGCTACATCAAGGTCAGAAATTGAATGGTTTGAGAGAATAGGGGGAAACGTGGGAAGGGTGGGTGAGAGTGATTAAATAGTAAATCCAGGACGCAGTTATAATCCCTGCCAAGTTCCAAGGGACATGAGTCTTCCTGGCCAGTATGGCTGAGAGTGTCATTGAGAACATGTCTTGGTCAGTATTAGGGGCATAGATGCTCCTGAGTAATATGGGTAGGTCTTTGAGGTGCCCCTCGAGCAGCACATATAGTCCCTCTTTCTCAAGTATTATATCTGAGGCCTGAAATGGAATCCCTGGTCGAATCCAAACCATAGCCCCTATACTCCGAGCCATAATCAACAGCTCATTCGCAACCGCCACCTTCCCTGACCTCTGGAAACACGAGGAAGTCACTGCGCTCCTAAAAAAAACCAAAGCCAACCCAGACGACCTCTCCAACTATTGCCCCATCTCCCTCCTCCCTTTCCCAGCCAAAGTCACGGAAAAACTAGTCAACTCCCGCCTATCCCACTTCCTCGAGACAAATCACCCACTCGACCCCTCCCAATCTGGGTTCCGCAAGAACCACAGCACGGAAACCGCTCTCATCGATTGCACCGAGGAAATCAGATCCAGAACCGACATGGGCGAGACCATAGCACTCATACTCCTCGACCTCTCCGCAGCCTTCGACACTGTCTGCCACCACACACTCCTTACACGACTCCACGATGCCGGGATCCGCCACCTAGCCCTGGACTTGCTCACCTCCTTCCTTACCGACAGAACCCAAAAAGTCCCCCTCCCACCCTTCCAATCCTCTGCCACCAAAATCACATGCGGAGTCCCACAAGGCTCCTCCCTCAGCCCCACCCTCTTTAACATCTACATGGCCCTACTAGCCAACATCCTCAAACCCCAGGGCACCACCATCCTCTCATACGCGGATGACACACAACTCATCTTTTCCCTCACCCGCAACCCCTCCACTGCCAAAACCAACCTACAGGCTGCACTCCTTGACACTGCTGCTTGGATGACAGCCAACCACCTGAAACTTAACTCCAACAAAACCGAAATTATAATTTTTGGTCCTCACAAAAACTCTTGGGATCCCTCTTGGTGGCCCACCACACTAGGCCCCGCACCCACCCCCGCAAACCACGCACGCAACCTCTGCATCATCATGGACCCCTCCCTCTCTATGACCCATCATATCAACGCACACACCTCCTCATGCTTCAACACACTCCGCACACTGAAGAAAACATTCAAATGGATCCCCACAGAGACCAGAAAGACAGTCACCCACACTCTCATCAGCAGCAGGCTTGACTACGGCAACGCCCTTTACGCCGGAACCACACAAAAACTCAAACGCAAACTACAACGAATCCAGAACTCAGCAGCACGACTCATCCTCGACCTGCCCCGACATGAACACATCTTACCACACCTCAAATCCCTCCACTGGCTCCCCATAGACAAACGGATCACCTTTAAGATCCTCACCCACGCGCACAAATCCCTCCACAGCACCGGCCCAACCTGCCTTAACGAGAGAGTGACCTTCCACACTCCCACACACCACCTCCGCTCCGCCGACCTCTCCCTCGCCTCAGTCCCCCGCATCAAACACACCACCATGGGGGGCAGATCCTTCTCCTATCTAGCCCCCAAAGCTTGGAACTCCCTCCCCACCCACCTTCGCAAAACCCAAGACCTCCTACTCTTCAGAAAAAAACTTAAAACCTGGCTTTTCGAACAGTGATCTACCCTCCCCTACCCCCCCTCCAGCGCCTTGAGACCCTAACGGGTGAGTAGCGCGCTTTATAAATCTCTTTGATTGATTGATTGATTGATTGGCACCCTGGGCATATGCAAAGTATGTGGTAGCCTAAACTGTACCATGCCAGTGTTTTGGGAGGTGAGGCTGTTCAGTCGAAGTAGTGTGTGTTCTTGAAGAAAGGCTATGTGGGTGTAGTGTTGTTTGAGATAGGAGTATATGGAATAGAGCTTATGTGCCATATGCATACACCTAACATTGAGTATAAGGAGTCCAGGGGTGGTCAATGGTGTCATTTTGAGTATGGTGGAGAGGGTACCGCGGGGGAGGTAAGGGAGGGCGTTTGAGCTCTGCCTTGTTACTTGTCTGCCTCCATGTAGCAGCAGGTCAGCTCTGTTAGCCTTCATGGTCTGAAGTCAGGGAGAGGTGATGAACTGGGGTGGGTACAGAACAACAAATATTTAAAGCCCAAAACAATAGATGGAATGACCAAACTGGGTATTAGTAATAACTAATCATAGTAGGTGGGTAGTGGCCATGGTGAGATTCGGAAGTTGGGTGAGCTTTGTCCACCTTAAGTGCTTCAATGTAAATGACTCAGGACCGGTAGGGTATGCTGAATGTGGGGAGATGGTTTAACCTCAAGCGCGGTTGTTTGTGAGGGTTTTAAAAGTGGTTATTAAACATGTATAATTATAACAGAGAGATAAAAGTAGGGCTGAAAACGTGATCATATTATGGTCTCTGCTGTTTGGGGTGTCACCAATGGGGGTGTGGTGTGACTTGCATGGAATCATGTGAGGAGTCATGATCACCATTGGAGGAGAAAATGTGGGGGCCACAGTCCAGTTCTGAAGGGCCGACTTCTGACCCCAAGTGTGCTGCAGCTTGAAGAGCTTGCCTGCGATCTTCAGCGATCTGCTCTAATGCTGGGGTTTTGTGGAAAGAATGATCTCGGGGAGGGAGGAATGAGACCACCTTTGAGAGTAATTTTGGTGCTTCTGGTCCAGTCTTGGTTGTCGAGCGGGATCCCTGCTAATGTGTGGCAGGAAGGAGTCAGAGTGAGTGAGTTTCTATCCAGTCCCATGACTCTTTGGGGTCTGTGAAAAAGTGGGCTTCACCTTAGTGTAGGATTTTGAGTCTTACCGAAAACAGCAGAAAGTATTGAACCCCCAATTTCCCTGAGTCATTTCTTGACCTCAAGAGAAGTGCCACGTCATTTTTGAACTTACAATGTATCATGAGGAAAGAGCATGATGTGCTTATGCCCTAGTAATAAGGGGCCATGGAGTCTGGCCTCTCGTTGAAGAGGATCTTGATCACGAAAATGGAGAAGCTTGGCCAGTACATGTCAGGGTGGTGCTCCTGGTGGGGGATGGTCTGCCGGGACTCGATGAGCCCTCTCCAAGGAGAAGAAAGCAGTGAGGTCCAAAGTGGGAACAAAGGATTGGAACCACATGTTGAGGAACTGCAGGGGGTCTTTCACCTCCACACCCGTGGGCAAGTCCAGAATTTGGATATTGCTTCTGCAGGAGTGACCTTCAGGGTCGTGGGCCCACTCCTCTGGTGTGCTGACCCATTCTTTTAGATCTTTAATTGTCCAGTGTTTGGGGTTGCAGGGCTGCCATCGTCTTCTCACCTTCAGACACCCGCTCTGAGAGGTTCCAATGGCCATCCCTGAGGAAGCTCAATTCCACAACTAGGGAACCCAAGGCTGTTTCCATTGATTTCTGAGAGCTTTCAATTGCTGCTAAGACCTGGTCAAGTTTGTCTTGCAGTGGTTCTGGAAGTTTGCCTGTTGCCTCCTGCAGCAGGGTGTCTGGTACAGTGGATGGAGGATTTGGAGGAACCGTTTTCATCGTTGATGTGGTGGTCTTTGGGCAGCCCATTGTTGATTATGGCAAGAGGTCCCCCAGTGATTGGCAAAGAGTGGGGGCCCGTGCCAGATCTCCATGGTCAGTGGCCTTGGTGAAGTTGATCCAGAAAAGCATGAGTGGGCAAGTAATCCATAGGTGGTTACAGGAAGGGGGGATCTCCCGCCCCAATGATGTCTCTAAGTGTCTGAGGTGTTGTGAAACGGGACCAGGCCGTGAGGCCCACAGTATCCCACAGTCACACACCACAATAAATAAGGTCCTGAAATGTGTGGGCATTCTCTGACAGAGCTCAGAGTGGATCGCATGCCCCTGCTATGTTGATGCTTCATAGCACAGGCAGGCTTGCTGCAGAGTGAGGCACCAAGGGCACCTTGGGCCTGAATGAGCAGTTTGATGTGTGGCAGTGTCCCACCATGGACTCCAGTAAGGTCCACTCTCAAGGTTGCCCCCCATCTACCAGCTGATAGGAGTCAAAACGTCTACTCTACCCATGTGTTGGACAACAGTTGAGGGTGCAGGCAATCAGTCTCCAGTTATGGCAGCTCGCAGAGTTTGCTGTGGATGGGGAGGCAGCAAGCGCAGGGTTCACAGTTCAGGGGTGCAAATCAGGCAGCGCGGCAGCCACTTGGCCAGGGGGGCTCCCCCTGGAGCAAGCATGCAATGCTGTACCTGCTAGTTCCTGGTGCAGGTGGTCACTGCAGAGAAGGTCCAAGATGGCTGCTGGACCACTGGTGGTCTCAGCATGGGTCCTCTCTCAGTGGGCAGTCCTGGGGTGCTACTGCCAGGAGTGCAGAAAGGTGCCTACACCTTGCAAACTGTATTTGGGGTCCCACGGGGGGCCATATTGTGTTGTTAGCCTTGATGGGGCTTGCAGAGGTCAGCAGCGATAAGGGAGGATAACATGCTGTGAGGCCGTATGCGAGCCGATACCCCAGATGAGGTAAGGATAATGCAAGAGAAGGCAATTTCCCATAGGGGTCAGAGGTCAATCAGGGCCAGGGCGGCATTTTATCTGGTGGTGCTGTCCTGGCCATAGTCCCCAAAGTCTTCCTCTCTGTTGCGGTTGGACTATGTAGGTGACTCATTGAGAAGCCAGCAGCTCGCTCTTCGGTCCAGTCAGCAGGCGGTCTGGGGGCTTACTCAGATACAGGCACAGAGGGCTCCAAAATCAGATGCTGCATTGCTCCATCTGCCATGTTGCTCTCCAAAGGGAGGTAAAGCGAGGTCCAGACAGGGCCTGTGTTGCCAAGAGTCACAGCATTCATCTGCTCCTGGGATTGCAGGATGGCACTTCGCCGCAGTGATGATCGGTTGGGTTAGTGTACTGATGCCAGGCCCTGAGCGGTATTTTTGCTCAGATGTAGGGTGGATGGCACAGAGAATGGTAAGAGCATGTCCACCATCTTAGCCTGCTCTGCCACGTCCCTCCAAGTTTGTGCTATATAAAGCTGTAAAAGAAAATCCAACAATGTAAAAGAGGTATGTGGCTCATTGGTTCAGTCAGAGTGTCTGCAAATGTTTGACCAGGGCTTTAGGTTTTTGTGAGTTTGAAAGTGAAGCATATATCTAGCTATGCATAAATTGTCTTTTTCATATATATATATATATATATATATATATATATATATATATATATATATATATATATATATGTGTCACATCCAGTCAATTTTTTTTCTTTTTGCATTTTTGTCATTTCTGCCACGACTATTGATATTTTCATTACATCCAAATGTATTATGCCTAAGATGAGCATTTTCTTTGTTGTTTAAAAATCTCTTTTTTTAAGCATTCTTCTATAATTGAAAGGCAAGTTGAACTTATACAGCAAGAGAACACTGAATTTGCTGAATACTGGAGTGAGGAGAACTGCATTGAAAATAATGTAAAGATAGAGGTAACTTATATATATCAAAAGACAGTAAAACCAACACAGAAAGAAAAAGTTAAGGTCACCTAGACATGCACAAGCTTATCGTAAAATAATAAAGGAAGTAGACAACCCTCTTAATTCCTTTAGTGCGTGTGACACACAATGGCTGTCACATGCACACCCTCCGTGGTGTGAGTCGCGATCATTAGTCGTCACCAAGGAGGGCTAAAATAAAATCATCCAGTGCAAAACTCTTTAGGCTTTTTTTTTTCAAAAAGCCCACAGGGGATGCGGACTAGCTTCTGTGCCTGCCTCTTCCCCCAACCATCTGTGATGTAAGAGCTGATGTCACAAATCCCCACTGGAGCGGCCATTGAGCGGCCATTGAGAGTCTGGTGGGGTTTGGGGGGGGTTTAAGATGCCTTCCGTTGTTTGTGGGTGGCATTGATGGAAAGGGGACTGTTTTCCCTTTCCAGCGATGCTTCCCACAGATTCCTGATCATGTATCGCAGTGCGCCGTGAACCATGATCAGGAACACCACTTAGGCTCCACTAGGCTTCCAGGGATATGCAAGGGAGGGTCCGCCCACATGGTAACATGCCGGCCTTTTTTAAAATGTATTTGTTTTTTTTCCCATGGGGGCATGATCGCACCCTCAGGGAATACTGAAATTTAAAAAATGTAAAGAAAAATGTGAAATTGTCAGGGGTTGGCCCTCCAATACACAGGCCGACCCACTGTGGGGGGAAACCATGCCTCTAGAAATAACGTGTGTGTGTGTATATGTATATTTATCGAGTGGCAGTCGCCACTGGGTAGTTATAGTTAGGATCTAGTTTCTATATAAAAAGTTTTTTTTAAATTGCCTATATTTTTGGCGCCGCTTGACAAAACTTCACAAAACATTGCCAGTCCTGTCAGCTGCAGTTTGGAAAGTTTTGGGTGACTTGTCCGAGGGGGGTCGAGAAAAAAGAAGGGTCCCAAAACACGATTTCCCCATTCATTTTTCCACAGGGATTTTGAACAGCAATAGCGCAAAAACTGCTGGACGGAATTACATACAATTTGGCATGAAGGTAGGTCCTGGTCCAGAAAGAGTGCTTTTTTTTAGTTTTGAGGTAGTCCCGTTCAGTAGTTTTTGAGAAATTAAGAGGAAAACAAATTTGTATATCTAATGACGCGAAGGATTTGCGACCCCTAACCATCTTGTGCGGAGATCTGATTGGCTGATAACACTTCAACCACAGAAGATGTTGAAGTGTTGTTAGCCATATCAAAAAAGTTCATAAAAAAAAGTAGGTCCAGGGTACGAAATCCCTGAGTCCTTAGCTCTGGTGGTGGGGTCCCCCAGGCCTAAAAAGCATTTTTTTATTTTACTAGTAGAGATGAGGTGGATCTGAGACACTACTTGTAAAAATTTTAAAAAATGAAGCCCAGTCTCCCGTGCTTGATTAGCCTAATGCTAACACCCATGGCATTTGACACATTCCCAGATTTATGACAAATCGTAAAACTGGGAATGTGTCAAAAGCCTATGCCACCACAGGGGTGGCATAGGGAAGGAGCAACAGGGAGATATAATATTATTTCTCCCCATTTTTTCCTCTTTCTATGTGTGCAGCACACACAGAAGGAGGAAATCACCTCCATTGATTGCTTTGTGCAGGAAGGTATCCCTTCCTGCACAAAAACAATAATCCCCGCAATGCAGGCATCCTTGTAGATACAGCACATTTCTGCCCTTTCCCGAACATGGGGCTTGTAAATAAGCACCAATATCTCTCTCTCTCTCTCTCTCTCTATATATATATATATATATATATATATATATATATATATATATATATATATATATAAATATACATACTGTTTCTTTTTGTACATGTGTGGTTTCCCTGGGTGCCGATCATGGCCCCCAGGGAAACTGCACATATATAACAAAGTTATATATATATATATATATATATATACATATATATATATATATATATATACACACATACACATATATATAGGGAGAGAGAGAGGGAGAGAGCGTGAAAGAGATACCTCTCTATATGTGTGTGTGTGTATATATATCTATCTATATATATATATATCTATATATATATATATAGATAGATATATATATATATAGATAGATATATATAGATGTAGATATAGATATATATATAGATATAGATATATATATGTGTATTACGTAGTGGTGGTCACCACTAGATAGTTATAGTTTGGACCTGTTTTTTATAAAACAATCTTCCCTATATCTTTAGCGCCGCTTGACAAATCTTCATGAAACTCTCCAAAAAAGTTTGCCAATCATGTCAGCTTCTGTCTGGAAAGTTTTGTGGTGATCCGTCTGGGGGGGCCAAGAAAAAGGGGGTCTCAAAACACTTTTTCCCCTCTCATTTTTCCATAGGGATTTTGAACAGCGATAGCGCCAAAACTACTGAACTGAATTACTGAAAATTTGGCAGTAAGATAGGTCCTGGTCAAGAAAGCGACCTTTCCGTGTTTTGCTGTGAATCTGTTCAATGCCTTTTTGGTAATTAATGGGGAAAAAACTTTGTATGTATAACGACGAGGATCTGTTGTTGATCCAATGCAGACCACCCAGAATCCGTGAGCCACACAGAGGAGTGTGATTGACTGGGTGCAAGCAGTTCAGAAAGTTGCAGCCTCCATTTTATCGACTAGCTAAGGTCCTGGGAGATGTATTTGTTTTTAGAAATGTGTAGAAGGGGTCAGGATAGAGGGACCCTGACCCCATGGGGATAATTTATGGGTTTGTGGGGGATGAATTATGAGTTTAAAAAGGTTAAAACCTCTTTTTTTATATGATCAAGGATCCATGACTCCATCAAGATGCTCAGTGCGGCCCCCTTGTAACACCGCAAAGGAGTTGCAAACCTTGCAGACAAAAAAATATATATACATATTTAAACACATACTACCACACACACTGTCACACATACTCACAGACCCACTCAGACACTCACACACCCACTTACAGCCCCAGTTAGACACTACACCCACTCCCAGACCCACTCAGAAATTAATGTACCCACTCACAGACCCACTCAGACACTCATTCACCCAATCACAGACCTACTGTGATGCTCATGCACCCACTCACATGCCCATTCAACAACGCATGCACCCACTGACAGACCCACTCAGACCCTCACACACCTAGAGACCCACTCAGACTCATACACACCTACTCACAGACCCTCTGAGACACTGACACCCAATCACAGACCCACTCAGGTGCTGACACACCCACTCACAGACCCACTCTGAGACTCACCCACCCACTCACAGAGGCACTGAGACACTCATGCACCGACTCACAGACCTACTCTATCCCCCATGCACATAAATATCTATTCAGAACCTCATGCATTCACTCAGAGACCCACTCAGACACTCACACACCCACTCACAGATCTGCGCACACACTAATGCGCCCACTAAAACACTAATGTATGCACTCTCATACCCAGACAGGCACTCTCACAGCCACTCTCACCCCCGGAAGCACCCTCTCACACATGTACTCACACCCAGAGAGATTGCTGCCAACTCCCGCTGCACACAGCTAAAGGGGTGTATGTAGCATGGGGTAGGGTGGTTAGGTGGGTTGCCCGCAGGGTCTGGCTGCAGGTCAGGTCTTGCTGGGAACCTCTGCTGCACACAGGTGAAGGCTCGCCCACCCACTCACAGATGCACTGAAACAGTCATGCACCCACTCACAGACCTACTCTATCCCTCATGCACATGCAGATCTATTCAGAACCTCATGCAGCCACTCAGAGACCCACTCAGACACTCACACACCCATTCACTGATCTGCACACACACTAATGCGCCCACTAAAACACTGATGTATGCACTCTCATACCCAGACAGGCACTCTCACAGTCACTCTCACCCCCAGAAGCACCCTCTCACACCTGTACTCACACCCAGAAAGATCGCTGCCACCTCCCGCTGCACACAGCTAAAGGGCTGTATGCAGCATGGGATTAGGTGGTTAGATGGGTTGGCAGCAGAGTCTGGCTGCAGGTCAGGTCTTGCTGGGAACCTCTGCTGCACACAGGTGAAGGCCGTGCACAGAGCAAGGTTGGGTGCATATAGGGGGTTGGCCTCAGGGCCTGGCCACAGGTCAGCCCCTGTGGCCAACCGCCGCCACGCATTGGTCGTGTGCAGCAGTGGTTGGACTAATGAAATTAAATGAAAATTACTATGTGTTAAAAAAACATAGAAATTCACTGAAAAAAACAAAGGGTACGGGGACATTATAATTAGGAAATAGAATTTAAAAAACATAGAAATTCACTGAAAAAAACAAAGGTTAGAGGGACGTTATGCTCACATTTTAAACGTACAAAACCACAGAAATTCAAAAGTTATAGTTAGGGTTATCTCAATTAAGTATGACTTGTGTCCTAAGGTAACTATAACTCCTGCCCTCACCATGCACTTCTAATTACCCCTCAAATTACAGAACACATGACATCTTTGATAACATCAGTCATAATATCACTGTAATATTTGCAGTAACATGTTTTGGGTGAGGGTGCGAATTATAGTGGTTTTGTACATTTAAAATGTGAGTTTAACCATAACGTCCCTGTAACCTTTGTTTTTTTCAGTGAAAGTCTATATATATATACACACACACACACAACCTTTGTGCAGCAGAGAAAATGTCAAGATAACTCTGGTGATCACATTCCTGCTAGAGAGAGAGCGAGTAGCATTTTGTAGTAGTTTTGCCATAAAAATGCACAGGGGATTAACATGTCTGCCTCAAAGAACAGATCTGTATTTTATGTGGATTGCTGAGTTGATTAGTAAAGGCAGCCTTTACTAGCACTCTAAAACAAATCAAAGTTATGTCAAATCGGGGCAATGGAGAGATGAGGGACCCTTTTGCTGGGTGGTAATGAGGGAATAAAAGGAGGAGCTCATGGAACGGTAGTGCCAAAAATGATTGTCACACTGGGCGCTGCCAGCTCCAAAGGCTTTGATGATGGGCATGTGGCAAGGTGAAGTAATAGTGAAGTAATAGTGTGTCTTTTTTGTTTTTTTCTATGGGCCTGATTCTAACTTTGGAGGACGGTGTTAAACCGTCCCAAAAGTGGCGGATATACCACCTACCGTATTACGAGTCCATTATATCCTATGGAACTCGTAATACAGTAGGTGGTATATCCGCCACTTTTGGGACGGTTTAACACCGTCCTCCAAAGTTAGAATCAGGCCCTATGTCTTTAGAGAACCTGGTGATTGAAGGAAGAAGTGAAGGTAATGTGACTGACATTTACGGTTGCACATTTCACACACCCACCAGCAATATTGTGAATAATTATCAACCTTCTACGTAGGCTAGTGTTAGAGAGGGACAGGTTAGCAAGTAGCAGAGATGGTGTCTCGTTGGATGACTGCTGCTCAAGCCCTAACTCACGTTATGGAGGATAGCTCTGAGGCAGGATCAGAGACTGAGACAGCAGAGACTGAGACAGCATCTGAGTGAGAGGACAATGGAGCAAAATCTGGGAGTGATTTTTCAGTCGGTGGAGTCTCATCTGATGACTCCTTTTCCTGTGAATATGAGGGAGACAACGAGGACAGCTATGCTGTCCCTTTTGCAAGCACAATCTGTGCAGCGGGACAACAGCGGGTTCGCCCAAACAAGAGAGGAGGTATGTGGGACAGCAAGCACAGACAGATTGCTCTCTTGGCAGCCCCCAAATTTAATTAAACTCCAAGTTCCACTTAGAGAAAATTTTAACTTTTTTCATCAAAAATGTGAAAAAAATCTAGATTCAACTTTTTTCTTCAAAAAGTAACAAAGTCCCCTTCTGAGTATGGACCTTGACAAATGTTTAACTTTTTTCCTCCAAAAAGTGAAAAAGTCCAATTTCAATATTTTTTTCAAAAAAGTGACAAAGTTCCTTTCTGAGTGGGGACTTATACAAAATTTTAACTTTTTTCATCCAAAAAGTGAAAAAGTCCAATTTCAATTTTTGTTTTAAAAAAAGTGACAAAGTTCCTTTCTGAGTGGGGACTTATACAAAATTGTAACTTTTATCATCCAAAAAGTGAAAAAGTCTAAATTTAACTTTTAGTAGTGATGCTGGATGTAAAGCCGATATGGCCAACTTTTTGCCAATTGACTAAGTCCATCTCTTTTTGGATGTTGACTTCCTTCAGCAAATTGTGCGGCAAACGATTTGCGTACTGAACAGTTTCTGAGGGAGCATGGAGACACTCTATGGCCCCATTCTATGGCTCATCAGTGGACTTCCACTTCGCTGGTGAACATGAAGAAATTTTTAGGCCTTATGCTCAAAATGGGGTTAGTATGGAAACCCTCCTTGCAGTCCTACTGGATGATGTTCACACCTTGGGTAACCCCCATCTTTACACTGTACATGAGAAGAGATATTTTTTTTCTATTGCAGCGCATGCTGCATTTCAAGGACAATTCTGCTACATTGCCCAGGGACCATCTAGACCGGGGGTCTCCAACTTTTTCTGTAGCAAGAGCTACTTTTGATCAATGAAAATCATTGTGAGCTATGGAAGGCTAAACAACTTGCGCATTACCAAACACCCTCATCCTAAACTTCCTTGACATTAAGCCTAATGTTCATAGAGCCAGGTACTATGGTTTGAACAAAATACTTTGACTAAGGGCACTGTGACAGGGCTGCCATGTGCGTCAGTGAGAGTGTAGTATTTGGGGGTGTTTGAACATGTGTGCATATGAATGGGATATATGTGTATAAGTAACTGAGAGCCGGTGCCATATGTGGCAAGTACAGCACAAACATAAAACTATGTTTTTAAATGGGATACATTTATAGTGCAAAAATGTTCATGGTGTGGATTTTTTTTCAACATTTTAAATTTCTCCCATTTAAAAAATGATTTAATTTTTCAGTTATAAATATTGCATAGTGTTCTACTGGCCACTGGGAGTAAGAGACCTGCTGTTTGTAAATGCAACTCTTTGAAAAATAATTTGAGAAAATGAAAATGAAAAGTTAACTTAATTATAGGTAACTTTTCATTCTCATTTTCTACGATTTAAAAGCATTGAGGAACATCATTGTGTTCTCACTTCCAATACTGAGTTGACAGGGACTTTTATTTAAGAGTTATATACCTTAGTGCTTCAGTTCTTCACCTCTATGCCCTAAGTCGTAAATCTGACTCCAGCACTGCTCCTCATTAGGCTTTGCAATCTGCAATTTGGTGATAATAATGTAAAATAAGAACATCCCTCCCTGAACTTTAAAAGGAAAAATGTAACTCTGTGCTTATTTAAACATGATCTTCAGGCTGTGAGCCACTCTGAAGGGGTGTGGGAGCTACTGGGAGCTCGCAATCGACTGGTTGGACACACCTGATCCAGACCATGACAGGCTGTTCAAAATTCAGCCTGCTGTGGAACATTTGTCTGTCAGGTTTCAGAGATTTTGAAAGCAAAAGAGCTCGCTATGGCATCAAGCTGTACATGCGTGTGAGAGCTCTACTGGCTATGTGTACAGCTTGAGAGTGTATACAGGGAAGGACTCCACACTAAAGCCCGTAGGTTGCTTTCCCACGCTAGGCGTCACAGAAAAGATTGCATGGGATCTTGTCCAGCCACTCCTTCACCATAGTTACAACCTTTATGTGGACAACTTCTGTGCAGGAGTAGAGCTGTTCAGTGAGCTCTACGAAGCTGACACTGTGACCTGTGGTACAGTTTGTTGTCACCGCAAAGGATTCCTGCAAGAGCTACTTCATATGTTTTAGAGGATGTATCATGGCTACAGGAGCAACTCTTTGCTGACGGCATTACTAAAACACCCAAAAAGGATCGACCATGTCGTCCGTGTAAAGTGTGCTCAAAGCAGGTAAAGAGGCAGGAGAGTCGTGTTTACTGTCTCCAGTGCCAATCTCAGACAGGCCTGTGTTTTCGTACTTGCTTTCTGTTGTATCATATTAAAGCAAATTTGTGGGAAATTTACTGAGTTGGACAGTCTTTGGGTGAACCTTTCAATGGCTATGTATGAATACCTAACGTCGATGGGCCCTTACTTTGTTACCCAAGTAGCCACAGAATTTTAGTTCTTCTACTTCAGCAAACTATGGACTTCCTTATGGCTTACTTGACACCTTTATCTGCCACCGGAATGTGGTAGGTGTTCTGTTTGATGATTAACATGCATTATAGTCCTCACACTGCACATACTAGTGGACAAAACAAGAACATATACCGCGTTGTCATGAAGTACCCTTTGTGGAAAAATGTTACAGGTGTGACTGAATTATAAAGTGCTTTTAAGGGAATTTATGTATGCTAGGCAAGGACCACACTGATTGCCAACGAGAACTAGAGTACGTGTAATAAGTCAAACAAATCTTCTGTAGGATATATTCATCAACATTTCTACTTGCTTTGAAGGTGTGCAAACTCAATGTGTAGCTTCACTTTCAAAGCAGAAGTAGAAGTGTCGGTAAATGAGTTCCACCAGATTTGTGTTTGACTTTTTACTTTAGAACCCTTAGGCAATATTCACGAGCATGTCTGCCTTGGTTTCAATGGTAGATATGCTCGCTCAGTTCGAGGAATAGACCTTGCAAGGCATAATTGGACACCCCCAACTTGCATCCACAAACTGGAAGGAGTTGGATTTAGAACAGTAAGTGCACTGATGGCACATGAAAGACACATTTTTTTTTTGCTTCAAGAAGCTAGGACCATAAGGCATTAGTACGGGTTCACTTGGCAAATATACAGGATTAGTCAGGACTCTGATGAGACAGAGACATTAATGGGTAAGAAAAACTTACAGTAGGTGTGCTTTCCCAGGGATATTGCATAGATAGAAGGCAGATAGGAGAGATAGTACACATACATATGCCATGATATCATCTACACCTATGGATTCAAACCACTTGTTGTCACACTTGCACTGAATTATTATGACATGTATGGGTCAAGGTTTGACCTACTTGCCATGTTCATTCTCTTTCAGAACTTAGTAGATGTTCAGTTCGCTGTATGATAAATGCATTATAGTCACAGCATTGCACATAATGGTGAATGGGACATATTCTCACGGACTACCCTGTGTGCCAAAAATTACTCTTCTTCATAGTTTATGACGCTCTCTTTAGGGAACTTTGCGAAAACTCCCCAGCATGTCTGCCTTAGTTTTAAAGGTAGATATTTTCACTGAGTTCAATTAATAGGCCGCAGGGCATCTTCCGACACGCCCAGCTTGCATCCACAAACTGGAAGGGGTTGGAATTAGCACAGTGAGCGCACTAAAGGCGCATGAAAGACATGTCTTCTTGAGCCTCATGTGGCTGTCATAGTAGCCCTTAGTAAAGGTTCCTTACACATGCATTTGGTAATGTTCGGGAAGAAGGAGGTGGTTACTTGACAGGTGGTATAATGTATTCAAACGTATTCTCCCCCTGTGGCATATGAATGTAATGGGCCCTTGTCTGGGGGTGGTAAGTTGATGTGAGTGCAGTGATTGGATAGATTGGACCTGTGGCTGGTGGTATGAAAGTGTTGTGTATGAATGGCATGTGAAGGGACCATAAAGTTTTTGGTGTCATGAAGAGGCTTTATAGTTCACCTTCAGAAGGCTTGGTTTCAATATTCAGATAGATACTCTGGTAATTATTTATGCTTTGAAACCAGAATTTCTGGAGGTTCTAACACCAACCAGTATGAGTGATGGATTAACTTTAACATACTAGTCAGAGGGGAGTCCAAAGGTGCAAGTCTTCTGTGGCTCTCATCAGTTTTTTCTTCACCAAGAACCCCATGCAAATCACAAACTTTACTTAAAAACACTTTTTCCTTTGTTTTCATGAGGGAAAGTCCTGGAATCTGCAGGGGGCAGCCACAAATAGCCTACCACCAAGTCTTACCCTAAGTCTCCTGAGAAAAACGTTGCCTTACTTGTGTAGGTGGGCAAGTGGCCAAGACAGGGAAGGGCCCAAAATGTATTATAGAGACACATCAAAATTATGTATCACAAAACAACCTGGTTTTGTAAGGCAAGCAATTGTGTTTTTGGTCCTGGGCCTTGGTGGAATTCTAGGGAAACCTACCAAACCTAGACATTTCTGCAAACTAGACACCCAGGGGACTCAACGGAGGTGTGGCTTGTGTGGATCCCCTAAAGTTTTCTTACTCAGAATACCCTGCAAAGGTGAAACGTTGAATAAAAACACTATTTTTCCTTGGATTCCTGTCACATAAACTACAGGAATGTACAGGAATCAAGAAAATTCCTACCACCCAGAGTTTCCCCACTTGTCCTGATAACAATGCTACCCCCTTTGTCTGCCTGTGCCTAGTGCCCATCTCAGGAATGAATCACCCCAGGGTCAACAGTAGCCCTCATGCAAGGACTACCATTGACCCTTGTGTGATCCATTCCTGTCACAGGCACTCGGTCCAGGCACACCAGTGGGGTAACGATTTTATCAGGACACGTAAGGGAACACTGGGAGGTAAAAAGCTTGTGGATCCTGGCATATTTCTGTGGTTTACATCACAGAAATGCAAGGAAAAATAGTGTTTTTATTCAATGTTTTACCTTTGCATGGTATTCTGGGTGAAAATCCTTTGGGGAATCCACACAGCAATACCTCCCTGACCTCCCCTTGATATCTACTTTTCAGAAATGTCTGGGTTTGATAGGTTTCCCTAAATGGTTCCCGGCCCCAGGACTAATTAGTACACTCATCTTAGTGATCATTATCACCACAATATGTTTTGGGCCCTTCCCTGTCATTTCATTGGAAAAATGTGATGTGTCCATGTTGTGTTTTGGGGCATTTTCTGTCCTGGACTCTAGGCCTCCCCACACAAGTGAGGTACTTTTTTGTACCCGGGCACCTGAGGGAATGACGGGTGAAAGGTAGTTTGTGGATCCCCTCAGATTCCAGAACTTTGCTCATCAAAATGTGAGGAAAATGTGTTTTTGACAAATTTTGAGGTTTGCAAAGCATTCCAGGTAGAAAAATGTGGTAAGAGCCACAGAAGTTACCCCATGCTAGATTCACCTAGGTGTATAGTTTTTAGAAATGCACACGTTTGCTAGGTTTCCCTAGGTGCCGACTGAGATAGATTACAAAAGCTACAGGTAGGCACTTTGCGAAAAACATATCTGTTTTCGTTGGAAAAATATGATGTGTCCACATTGCGTTTTGGGGTGTTTCCTTTCACGGGCACTAGGGAGGTACCCACACAAGGGAGGTACCATTTGTATCGGGAGACTGGGGGAATGCTGAGTGGAAGGAAGCTTCTGGCTCCCCTCAGATTCCAGAACTTTGCATCACTGAAGTATGAGGAAAATGTGTTTTTTTAGACAATTGTTGAGATTTGCCAAGGATTCTGGGTGACAGAAGCGGGTGAAAGCTCCACAAGTCACCCCATCCCCAATTTTCCTAGGTGTCTGTTTTTCAAAAATGGACAGGTTTGCTAGGTTTCCCTAGTTGCTGGCTGAGCTTCAGCCCAAAATCCACAGCTAGGCATTATTCAAAAATGACATCAGTTTTCAGTGGAAGAATGTGATGTGTCCACGTTGTGTTTTGGGTTGTTTCATGTCATGGGCAAAAAGGCTACCAACACAAGTGAGGTACCATGTTGATCAGGAGACTCTGAGAAATGCTGAATGTAATGAAGTGTGTGGCTCCCCTCAGATTCCAGAACTTTACATCACAGAAATATGAGGAAAAGGTGTTTTTTTTAAACATATTTTGAGGTCTGCAAAGGATTCTGGGTGACAGAACCTGGTGAAAACCCTACAAGTCACTCCATCCTGGATTCCACTAAGTGTCTAGTTTTAAAAAATGTACAGGTTTTTAGGTTTCCCTAAGGGCTAGGACCCAAAATCTACAGCTAGGCATTTTGCAAAAAACGTGTTAGTTTTCAATGGAAAAATGTGATGTGTCCACTTTGCATTTCGGGTAGTTTCCTGTCACAGGCACTAGCTCTACCTACACAAGTCATGTACCATTTTTATGAGGAGACATGGGGGAACACAGGATAGCAGAACCAGAGTTATTACCAATTGTCTTTCTCTGCATTTGCACCTTCCAAATGTAAGCCAGTGTGTAAGAAATAATTAATTTTGAGAATTGCTGTGTTATTCACATGCTAGTATGGGGACCCCACAAATTCAGGGATGTGCAAATAACCACTGCTTCAAAACTCCATATCTTGTGCCCATTTCAGAAGTACATAAGTTTCAGTGATACCTACTTTTCACTCTTTATATTTTACCAAATGAATTGCTGTATACCAAGGTACAAAATGAAAGCCCATTGCAAGGTGTAGCTCATTTATTGGCTCTGGTTTCTTGATGAACCTACAAACCCTATACATTCCCACAACCAAAAGGGTCCAGTAGACACAACAATATATTGCTTTTGAAAATCTGCCATAGCTGGATAAAGCTACAGATGAAAACGTAGGCAGAAATGGCATTCATTTTCAACTCAATTTCAATATGTTTTATTTCAACTGTTACTTTCGATAAGAAAACCTTGAATGATCTACACAAATGACCCCTTGCTGAATTAAGAATGTTCTCTACTCTACAGAAATATGTAGCTTTACAATATCCACCATTGGTTTCATACCTATTTCGGTTACTAACTGAATGGAGGTTGAAAGAACATGAAAATAGAATGAATTGGGTATGTCCTAGCAAAATGCTAAAACTGTGCTGAAGGTTTTGTTTTTTTGATTCTAGTCTCCCTGTTCGTGAAAGCTAGGAAAATGGTTATTTTAGCTCCACAAACCCTCCAGTGTTGCCATTTGCAGGGAAAAATAAATACGTTGGATTTTTGCTAATTTCTCGGACCCCGCCGGGTGAATCCACAAACACCAGATACCCTTAGAATCCACCAGGACGTTGGGAAAAAGAGATGCAACTTTGCTGTGGATAGCTTATGTGGAAAAATAGTTATGGATCCATCAGCGTGAACTACCCCAAAATAGGCAAAAGAGGGCTCAGAACTGAGGTGGGGGAAGGTCCAGCAACTAAGGGGTTAGAAGTCGACAAAGCAATGCTTCATGGGGAACGACTGGATTATCATCCCCAATGGGTAATCCTCAAAGGAAAGTTCAAATCCTATTTATTCTTTGCCATCAATAACTGCATTGCACTCCTAGATTCCTAGAAGGCTCAGTGCAGCACCGTTTTCACAAGAAATCACATTACGGAAAAACATCAACTCCGTTAGAGCGCCCTCATATCCTGGTGTGACAATGTAGGCTTCATAAGCCTCTATTCACTTTGTGCTCTATGGATGGATATCAGTTTCTCTATTCCCTTGCCATCCCCCTGGACCTAGAGAGGAGAAGGGGTTCCCATAGCATGGACTATATTTCTCCGACCTATATTCTGGCGTCATGTACGGAATTGTCCCTCTAGGAGCTTCCCCACATCCGTACATATTTCTATCCCTTTGCCAAAACACATTTCCACACCTCCGTTACTCTGTAAATTCTCCCAGGCAAAGTGGTAGTGAGCTGAACGGCACCTCGGCTTCCACTTCGCTCAAGGTGCTGCTGGCACAGTAACAAGCCGAGATGTCTCTAAGTCACTTGCCCCAGGCACCCACTTGTAGGGGAGGATTGTCTCACAGCCAGTGGCACGCTTCCTCTTTGATGTGTTTAAGGACTTAGTTCATTTGTTTGCTTTCCCTGTCAAGTCGCTTTAGTTAGGCTCTTGTGTAAGTCGGATATTGGAGATATCTTTTCAAAGTAAACAAAGAAGTGTAACGCGACACTCGAATACATCTGTCTGAGAAAGTCCAGCCCTCAGGTACTATGTTTAACTGTTTCATGAAAACACATTTCAAATAACATAGATACCTTGATAACTGAGAATATCTCCTACCACCAGGGATGAAACAAAATATGTAGGACGTGTTATTTAGCAGCCCCAACCCCTGTCACCAACGCTAATGTTGATTACCTGTGAGACCAGTCTGGCGGCTCAACTGGTGCCTGTCTATAATACTGCCTAGTGTGCCCTAGGTGATCACGGAGGACACCCACGATCACCGCAGAGTATTGCTTGGCCGTAGAACCAGTCGTGTCAATAGGAAGGAGTCATTGGAACTGTTGTTTTGTTCAAAGATACTGGCCATGCTGTAAACAAGTTTGACCCCATTTTGGGTCACGTCTGAAAGTGAGGCCACAATGGGGCTCTTTATCAGCTTGGCCGTGTAAAAACTTATACACGAGGGCAGTGCTTAATTTGTACCTGTGGTTGCAGATGGGGCCCACCGGCACCTATTTTTGGGGAACGGCGCTTATTTTTCCTTATCAGCCTCTGACCCACAGCGAGGAAGAAAAAAAGACGAAACGATATGCCAGAGGTAGATATTGGGAACTTGGCAAGAGTTAGATAAAGGGATGGTAGGGTCTTGTGGTATATAAAAGAGGCACGAGGGGAGAACAAGAGTAAGCAGCCTTGGGATTCAGCACTGAGACCTTTGGCACTCCAGGCCGAGGGCTTAGTAGCAAAACTATGAGCCTCAACAATTACTCTTCTACAATCAAGCCCTGCACAAGACGTTCCTGATCTGTGCTTCTTTCACTAACCAGAACCTGAAACACACTAGCAATGCTTCCATTTCTTATGCCCTTGCTTGTGCTCTTTGTGCACTACCTCAGTAAGAGGAAATAACTCCAAATGTATACAAGCAAAATGATTCTGTTTATAAAAATGTAACGAAAATATAATGTTTTGACCCTCTAATGCTGTGAACGGAGAACATTTCTCGCAACCTGCCTTATTTTGATACATGCGTAGAGTGATGGGGCAAAAGATCAAAGAGGGAGATTTTAGGTGTCAAAATGGTACATTTAATATCACGTCTGAGTTCAAAGACGTTGCTAGCTAAGCATTATCACTTTCCAGAGTAACTATGATGACACTAATATGGACAGTCTAATATACTAAGGCTCAGATTTAAGAAAAATGGCGCTACATTACATGTAGCACCTCTTTTCTTGAGCCCCATTGCACCTCTATTTAACATACGGGGCACCATGGCGCAGATTAGGGACAATAGAGTCAAAATGTTTGACGATATTGTTGTATCTTGCAGCGTTAGCGCCAAAACTTCTGGTGCTAATACTGCCAAATACACAGAGGCCAATAAAAAAAAATGGTGTGCCTCCTTTTAATGCCTGCTCTGCGCAGGCGTTAAAAATGCCTCTAAAAATTGTGACATTTTTGCCGGCCCCCTGATGGGGGAATGCCCCCCTTGCAAACATTATGCCTGAAGCAGGCATAAGGTGGAGCAAGGGTTTACAAAGTGGTGCAATGCAAACATTTTGCCACTTTGTAAATATGGCACTGCATTTGTGCCACATTATCGCCACATTAACGTAAAAAAAAGTAATGCTAATGTGGAGATAGTTGGCGCTAAGCCCTTCATTTTCTTGGGCCTAAGACTCTAATATTTAGAAGACTACCATTTATTCTACTACTATAATAATACTCTAATGTACTAAGACTCTAATATTTATAACAATGGATTTGATTATACTGATATATCAATAATCATACATATTAGTACTCTAATATTTACAAAATAACTGATGATATTAGTATATTGGGGAGGAGCCAAGATGGCGACCGGGAAGGACGCTTGATTAAGCGCTCCTCTTGGGCTCGCCATGTAAATATTTGCGGGGCGCTGCTGTCACATCCCTGTGGCGGGATCCGCTGCTGGGACCGCTCTCCCCTCACTGACGGCTCCAAGCGTGATCGAGCGGCCGGGCGGAGGGGCTGCCGCGGAGCGGATCGGAGCGGGAGCTGCGGCCGCCATTTTGCCGGCTGTATCGGGCTGGACGCGGCCTTGAGGACTGGAAGAGAGGTGGGTGCGCGGAAGCGGGAGCGGCCCACCTCGCGAGGGTGATAAGCCCATATTTTGCTTCAGTTCCGCCCTGGGTGCCCCCCCCCTCCTCGTCTGCCTATTGGCCGCCAGAGTTTCCCCTCCCCCCCAACCAGGCGTGGGGAGCTTCGAGGAGCAGCGGCGAATTAACGGCGGGGACTGCAGGGGCCCCGGGTGGATGCCCCCGCCGCGGCTGGAGACGGGCGGAGAGACGCGCCTCCCCCTCCGCAAAAGGCCCTGTGAGACCACAACAACAGGCCAGGGGTGAATTTGTTTCATGAGCGGGTCGGGACCCGCTCCCTGGATCCCCCAGCTGCTACCCGTGGTCGCGGGCCCTGTCGGGCGGCTGTGAGCTCGGCCACAGCAGACGCGCCCTCTCCTGAAGGCCGCTGGCGCAGTCTCCCCTTGGGGTGGGGTTCTGCGCCAGATTTGGAGGTCCTGATGGCGAGACGGGCGTACGGTGTCTGCGGGGACCGCCGCGAAGGGAACGGGGAGCCACTGCCTTCGCCTTGCTTCGACTACCCCCTCCGGCCCACGAGGGGGGATGAAGGACGGGAGACGAATCCTGTCGTGGGCCACTGGGGGTGCCTCCCTATCTCATTACTGATGGCGTGGAGCGCCCGTCCCGGGAATCGTCTCTGGACCTGCAGCTGGATATCGAAGCCACCACAGACGTGGTTCGCGCAGGGTCGATCAGGATCAAGCTAAGCCATATCCTCTGTTAAATGGCGCCGACCTGCACCACAGGGTGGAACAGTGCTTAAAGAACTGTGCGAGCCCGTAACACACTAAGCGAACACACTTGGGAATACCACTCCTCTACTTCACACCGAAAGAGGACCTAGAGCCTGGAGCTGGCTGCCGACCGGGGGCTCGAGGCACGCGTGTGGACCCAGCGACGGGGGGTACTAGACCGCCTGAATAAGATCTCATTTAGAGGACCACCAGCAGGGCCGAAACCTCAAAAACTGAAATCTGCACTGGTGTGGCCCCACGGGGACATATATGCCCTCCTCGCTTGCAGGGCCCAGAGAAAGTAGGTGAGCGCGTGATTCTAGGAGGAATCAGGCCGCAACAGATAAGTCAAAATGGCCGGAAGGCCCAAATCAGCTAAAAACCAGGATCGGAACACGCTAGGCCAGGCACCCGGAGATCAGCAGCATACGCCCTCTCTGCAGTCGTTGGAGTCCACGCTCATGTCACATTCCTCGCAATTCGAGAAAGTACTACAAGCAATCATGGACACTAAAACCTCACTGGAGACCAGGATAGACACGTTATCGCAAGACCTGAACATCCTCAGAGTAGACCATGGCAAACTATCTGATAAAGTGAAGACAACGGAGGCGGTGCTAAGTGAACTGGCCCACACGGTAGCGGATAACCAAAAACAAATTCTCCGTCTAGATGCAGAAGTAAAGTCACTGCTGAGAAGAGCAGAGGAGGCGGAGGGCAGATCCCGTCGCAACAACATACGGTTTCTTGGTTTTCCTGAAAAATCACTGGATCAAAGCTCAGAGCTCCTGCTGGAACACTGGCTAATTAAAGAGGTCCTGAATGGAACCCCATCCAAATTCTTCTCAGTGGAAAGAGCATATAGAATCCCCGGACGCCCCCCGGCACCGGGCCAACCTCCGAGACCGCTGATAGCTAGGTTTCTAAACTTCAGGGACCGGGATACGATACTCCAACAGTTCCCCAGCAAAGGCCCATACAGGTATGAGGACTCGACTGTTTACGCTTATCCAGACTTCACTCAGGAAGTGCAAAGGCAACACAACTCCTTCACCCAAGTTAAACAACACCTCCGGGAATATGAAATAAAATACGCATTAATGTTCCCCGCTAAATTACGTGTAACAACAGATGAGCGCATCCATGTGTTCACCTCACCGGAAGATGCCTGGACGTGGATGCATGCCAAAGGCATCGCCCAACCCCGCGAGGCAGCCGGTACCGACGAGAACTGGTCAACGACGAAACCTAGAAACGATCCAAGAGGCACGCCAGGGGTCAACCCACGGTAGAACAGGCTGCAGAGGAGAGAGCCAGGGCCCTTAAAGAAACCCCCCTACTAACACAGAATTCCTTTGAGACGCTCAGGACCCAGCCAGTGGAGGGCTCGGAATCTGACTCGGTCAGCTCGGACTCTACATTAACAGAGGCATTGAGGGGCCCGGAGTTCACCCCCAGGTCTGCAGACACACTCTGAACAAACACTACTGAACTATCCCCCCAAGGGGGACCAACCGCCACAGCCGGAGTACAGAACTGAACTTTGCGACTTCCTCCTCAAGTGGGTGGTCACATCACCTGAACTTATGTATCCTTGCACGTTTGCTCCTGGAGATAACTCCTTTATTCATATTGTGCGCGGCTGGCGGCGTGGGGCGGGGGGGGGGGCGGATGGCTGTGCCCTGGGAGTGCCCCTAGCCAATTGCGGACCGTGACTGCAGAAGGATGCGAGCCCCTAAAATGAGCCACATCCGGATAGTATTATTGCTCCCCCGCAGATATCCATACGGATACACCTTAGCACGCACCTAAAATGGGTGTGTAGCCTGTTGCAAGTTCGCAGTTGGGGTTGGGATCCAGTTGGGGAGGGAAAGAGGGTAACTATTAGTTTGTGCACTACCGGTCTGCTCACAACACTGGATAAGTGCCCGGAGGTGAGGGGCCCGCCCGCGGGGCGTCGGGGGCGGAGGAGACCCAATGGGCCTTCCCGGGATCCGGGGAGCAAGACATGCACTCACAAATTGAATATGGCCCAATCCACAACCCATAGCACATACAAATATGACATAGTCACTTGGAACGTCAGGGGACTGGGGACTCCGGGAAAAAGGTCCAGGGTACACGCACGACTCAAACGCCATGGCACACATATTGCAATACTACAAGAGACTCACCTGCGGGACTCAGACCTGCAGGATCTACGTAGTAAATGGGGAGATCAGATTGTGGGCACATCCTATTCAACCTTCGCGAGGGGGGTACTCATATGGATAGCAGGGAATGTCCCTTTTATCCAAACATCACACAAGATAGATCACGAGGGCAGGTATGTGGTAGTGGAGGGTAAGCTGGACGGCAAACAATTGTCAATTATAGGGGTATACGCTCCCAATAGCGCACTGCCTGAGTTCCTGAGCACACTCACTCCAGCATTATTAACGAACCCCGAAACACCCGCCATATGGGGAGGTGACTTCAATTGCACGCCAGATCCAGCATTGGACAGGTCAAATCCCCCCACATATTCAACAGTCATCAGACACCTCAGCCACCCATTATCGACATGGGCTAGTAACATGAGCCTTCATGACATATGGCGCATGAAACACCCACGATATAGTGAATATTAATTTTATTCAGCACCACATAAGGTACACACCAGGATAGACTTGATGTGGGGCACCCAGGAGATCTGCACAGGGACCAGTAGAATAGAATACCTAGCCAAGACACTATCAGATCACTCACCGCTTAAAATAGTTTTGGACTGGGGCAGGAAGCGCCAGGCTATCCCAACGTGGAGGCTTCAAGCGGAAGCCTTACACGACCCTGCATTCACAGACTCACTGAGAACAGCGCTGAAACAGTATTGGGAATTAAACACCGGCACCACAAAACTAAGAGCAATGGAGTGGGACGCACACAAAGTGGTGATCCGTGGACATTGTATTTCCACTACATGGGGGGTGAGGCGCACACTCCATGCAGAGGTTAGCAAGCTGGAGAAGAAACTAAGAGCACTAGAAAACGCAGTTGCCCGCAATGAAACGCCATACACGGCCCTGAAGGAAACGCGCGCGGAACATGCAAAGGCTGATGCTACATTACGCCTTCACGATCACAAACACCACGTGGCTAGGCTACAGTCGGAAGGCGACAGATCTGGTAGGCTGCTCACATGGCTGCTGCAGGAGGACCGGCGGTGCCCTCCAATCGGGGCGATAGGAACAGGTGCAGGCGCAATAGCTACCACGCAGGTAAAAATAAATAATGCGTTTAGGGAATATTGTACACAATTATACACCAAAAGCACATCATGTACCATCCAACAACTTGAGTCCTTTCTAGCAGATTCTCCCCTGCCCCAACTAATGCACGTCGACAGAAAGACACTAGAAGCCCCAATCACATTAGGGGAACTTAATAAGGCTCTCGAACAACTACCTAGGAATAAAGCCCCAGGGACAGATGGCCTGCCATCAGAATACTACTCCACTTTCGCGACACACCTTAACACACATCTCCTAAAAACGTTCGAAGAAGCAGGGACCAATGGTATCCTGCCCCCCTCAATGAGAGAGGCAATGATAGTGGTCCTTCCAAAGCAGGGGCGTGACCCCACTGACGTCAGGTCTTACAGACCTCTCTCACTGTTGAACCTAGACTGTAAGATACTTGGCAAAATCCTGGCTAACAGACTAGCTCCCTACATGCATATCCTGGTACACGATGACCAGAATGGATTCATCCCGAAACGTAACACCTTCCTAAATATTCGGAGGCTGCTCAGTGTGATGGGTGACACCCCCCCGACCGCACTCGAGGAGGTGGTGATATCGCTCGACATAGAAAAAGCGTTTGATACATTAGAATGGGACTTCCTGTTTGCCACTATGCAGTTACTGGGTATCGGTCCAAAATTCACAAACTGGGTACGCATTCTGTGCACTGCCCCACAGGCTAGGGTGAAGACGGGAGGAGTAATATCAGAAAGCTTTCCGATTAGCAGGGGAACAAGACAGGGCTGCCCCCTCTCCCCCCTCCTATTTGCCTTAGCGATGGAACCACTAGCTGCACGCGTCCGTGCCAAAAAAGAAGAATGGGGGGTGTCAAGGAACCGCACTCTCCACTCCATATCATTATACGCAGATGATGCCCTGATATACATACGCAGAGTGGAGGAGTCGCTGCCCCCAGTGATGTCGCTGCTGTCTGAGTTCGGAAGGGTATCTGGTCTAATAGTTAATTGGGGGAAATCCTGCATATTCCCACTAACTAGCTGGCCTCCTGCGAGGCAAGAAAGTGCCCCACCAGGCCACCTAAAATGGTGCTTCGACACATTTAAATACCTAGGGATCAACGTATACCATAGGGCAGAAGATCTAAGGGATGGAAATCTGGGGAAAGCGGTGTTCTCTGTTAAGAGTTCAATACGCTTCTGGAATAAATTACCACTCTCACCACTGGGTAAAGTAGCTAGAGCAAACATGCTGATATTACCTAGACTGTAGTATTATTTTGCGGCCCTACCAATCATTATCCCCAAAAGCTTTTTCGTCGGCTTGAACTCCATCCTGCTACAACTGGTGTGGGGCAAGGGCAGAAGGCGGGTTGCACTTACCATGCTGCATCATCCGGTAGCAATGGGTGGACTGGGCGCCCCAAACTTTGACCTCTATTCTGCAGCCGCACAGCTGCAGTGGATCTTAAATTGGCTCCATAGATCTAGCTCGGCAGAAACTATATGGTTGCAGTCCCGACTCCAAGGCGCTCCCATACTAGTTTGGTTGTTGGATAAGCAGACTAAAAGCACATGCACAAACCCGTTGATGATAGTGGCACACACATATTGGAAGAAGTATATCCAAAGGGAGTCAAAAAACTACCCTACTCACCACTCCTCCCGCTGGATCGGCTCCCCGGGTGGGTGGAAGCCGGCTCATATTCACCTACAACTTGGTTAGACGCGGGTATAAGTGCAGTAGGAGACTGTTTAGAGGAAGGGAAATTAATGACCTTCGAAGCTATACAGGCCCTTACAGAGATCTATCCGGGGCAATTCTTGGCATATCACGCGATATGCCATGCAATCAGGAAAACGTGGGCATCTGGCGACGTAGAGCCTGATATCTCAGTCACCCTGCACCACATGCTGAACTGGAACCCCCAAGGAAAAGCAGTCTCAAACCTTTATAAACTTCTGAACAGACCCCCGGAAGATAACCTGCAGAAAGCTAGGGAGAGGTGGAACATCGTATTGCCCATTCCGATCTCAGGGACAGATTGGCCAAAAGCTCTGTGCCACACACGTGAGGTTTCAAGAAACCCCAGATTCCAATATACACAGTTCAATTATCTACATCAGACATACCTGGCGCCGGCCAGGATTAAACGCATGTTCCCTGGGTCGGACCCAGCCTGTCCCAGATGTAAAACACCAGCAGCACAGTTCTATCACATGGTCTGGGAGTGCCCGCGGTTACGGGGGGAATGGGAAGGGGTGGTCACAGCCTTAGCGGAAATCACGGGGCTCAACCTCGACACGAATCCCAAATCCTGTCTACTCGGATTAAGGACAAGGACGAAAAGAAATAAACACTTGCACAGGTTTGTAGATCTAGCGTATGTAATGTACAAAAGATTGATAGCAATGAACTGGAAGGCTCGCAACGCGCCTGACTTAAAAGTCTGGCTTGCTCTCACGCTACGTTGGGCTCGAGCTGAGCATCAGGTGTTAACAAATTTAGCTCGTAGGGGACTGCGACAGGCGGGCTGCGAGGCCTGGGGCGTCTTAGTGTCTAGGCTAGAAGCCAAAAATGATGAAAGACCCCCCGGAATCACAGACAGCTGCATCCACCTGGAAGGCCGCGGGCCCCGCCCCCGGCAGAAAGGCAATACTACACTTGGGGACGCATACATATCCATCATCAATGCCTCGCCAACACTGATAGCTTAGCAGCCCCCCCCATGCATGCATGCCACAGCACCAAAAGGCCTGCATACTCAACCAATAGACACCAGCGCTAAGATCTATTGTGCCATATCCCTCCACCTTGTCCCCCCCCCTGTTTCCTCTGGCCCCCGTCCTCACCCGTGTGGACACGAGGGCCCCTGTCACCAGTGGCAATAGAACCACATTGCAACTGAACGCTTCGCCCTACGTGGCGGCAACCTCGGCAGTGATGGGTAGAGTTAGCGGACCGGGAAGTGCACACAAGTTCTTAGAAGTTTGTTATATATATTGACCTTAATATGGGAGAGCCAGATGACAGACTGTAACCAATGACAAATTGCTATCAATGACTTTGTATGCCAGAAAATGAATGGCTTTCGTTTTGAAAAATCAATAAAAACATGTTAAAAAAAAAACATTAAAAAAAAAATGATATTAGTATATTAAAACCGTAATGTGCTAATATTCAACATTTACAAAAAAGCCTTTGGTGATACCAATATATTGATACTCTAATATAATTGTGTTGTAATAGTCCTATAATTTGACCATTTTAATGGAGTACACTTTCATATTCCCTCACCACTATTTCATCACACTCTTATGCATCCTAACCATCTTCAAGCTTTTCCTCCTTTTTCCACAACAGTCAAATCAGCGTAAATAAAGGCCCACTCCATCCTTAGCTGATGGTTCCTTTGGGGCAAAGGCCTCTTTGTCTTTGTTGTTTAACAATAATCTTCAAATCAGCCTGCCCAGCCTCCAATTGCCCCAAGGCTTAACATTCCACATTCCTACAAACAGCAACTCTCACCTTTAGGGCGAAACCTCCAGTTGAACAATGACAGGAGCGATCATTTATTTAGAGTATATTTATTTAGAGTTTTTTGTTTTGCACTCATTCGCTCATGAGTTTCATGAGGCTGAACAAGTCAAAGATTACTTGAATGGTAACCAAAAATATCAAGCCACAGAAAACAACCAGGTCTTTAAGGTTTTTCTAAATTTCAGCAACACTAGATCGCTTATAAATCTAAAAAGAAGGGTATTCCATAATGGAAAAGCTACAGCAGAGAAAGCCAGACACCCTATAGTTGTGCATGTATAATGGGAAAACATTGAGTTTAAATGCTTCATTCGGGGGGGCGTGGCTTGGCGCCATGGCGGTAGCAGCTTCTTCTTGAGGCTCCGCCTTTCTCTCCTCACCCCCGGGGCTATAATACTCAATTCGGCTCCAGATTCCGCACAAAGGGAGCGGAATGCGTGGTGCCCCCCCCCGGGCTATCGATGTTCGGCTTCTAACCCCCAGAAACCACTGGTTTGGGCTCCGACACGAACGGGCTAGATGCGAGTCGGAAGAGAGCTCGAGGGGACAAGATGGCGGCTGCCAGGCACTCCGGGACCTGGGCGGCCGGGAGAGCACCCTTGGGCATCACCTCGGCTGACTGAGGGAAACACGGAGGCCTAGATCGAACCTTACTGATCCAAGACGAGCAGAGAGAAGAAAGAAACCGGCAGACAGGCAATGTTGGAGGAGACGGCCCGACACAGCGGAGACGTTATAAGAGGAGGTGAGGAGGCCTGGCGTCAAGTGGGGAACGAGGGCGCAACCATCCGACACAGTAGACCGTGATAAACCCACCGGGAGTAGCTGGCCCGGGGTACTGTAATCCTGAGACCCGAATAGCGAGAAAGCAACCGAAGGTGAGAAGGGGCCTGGCGTAACGAGGCTGAAACCCAGTGAGGCCGCTAAGGAAGGGGTGGGAGATCGGCCGGTCCAGCAATGCGGGGAGCCAGAGCAGAGGGACGCTCCGCCAAGCCGGAAAACACTGAGAGACGGCCGCTGGGAAGACACCGACAAAACAATATCCAAATCAGATCTTTCTAACAGATGAATCAACTAGCGATCGAATAAAGAAAAGAACAATGGCGTAACTTAAAAATACAGCCGGCTCCACGTTTTACCCCTAAGATCCGACACGTTAATAAAAATAGCCATCAGCTCAAATCGGAAGGTCCAACAGATTGTTTGCAGCTTAATAATCTGTATTTAGGACATTTGGCTCAATAAAAGACAGGCCTCCACCCCCCAGGTGCTGGACCCCGGTGGGTCCATCCAGCAACTTTTGGAAAACAGATAAACACTATCATCGGCTCTATACTGCCCTTACACTATCAAGCGATCACCAGCAAAAGCGCTGCACATCACCAGAGATGGGCAAACCAAATAGAAGGCGAGAAGCCGATAATACTAGTTGTGGGGAAATTTTACTCTGCAGAGGAGAGAGCCACAAAAGAGCCTACCCTGCAGGATGTAATACAGGCTATCGCTGCCTCCAGAACCGCTCTTGAGATGAAAATAGACTCTCTCGCGTCAGACTTCACAGTGCTCAGAGACGATCACCGGCGCCTAGCAGAAAGAGTGACCTCGACAGAAAAACAGCTGAAAGAACTGGGACCCGAGCTTCAAGGCGCTTCCAAAGCATCAAGACAAATGGAGAAAAGAATAAAAGATTTGGAACTGAGGGCGGAAGATGCTGAAAACAGATCAAGACGAAATAACATCAGAATCATGGGGCTACCTGAGAAAGTCGAAGGAGCCAACATGGTTGACTTCCTTCAAAAACGGTTGAAGGAAAATATAGCAAATGAAGGCCTATCACAACTTTTTGCAGTGGAGAGAGCACATAGAGTCCCAGCACGTACTCCCCCGCCGGGCGCTCCTGCTAGACCGGTGGTGGCCAAGCTATTGCACTATAAAGACAGAGACCATTTACTCACCCAAAGCAGGAAAAAGGGAGACTGCTTATTGGACAACCAAGTGATTCGGATTTTCCCTGATTCCTTGCAAGAGGTATTAAAGCAGAGGGCCTCTTTCAGGGAGGCCAAACAGAGACTCAGAAATCTAGGGGTCCAATACGGGATGCTATTCCCAGCCAAACTCCGAATAATAACCACAAAAGGCTCACAGTTTTTTAACTCGGCGGAGGAGGTTTGGAACTGGATGGACAAGCAACATCTCAACGAGAAGCGAATTAACCCTGAAAAACATCAACTAAACCTTAAAGGAAAATCTAACAGCAGAAATACTACAAGATGCACTAGTCCATCCCTTCTGGAGATACTAAACGACTGTCAAAAAGCAATGGAGGCAGCTGCGTCCCTCGGCTGTTCTGAACAGAGTTCACCTAAGCAAACACATAGGGGGTCATTCTGACCCTGGCGGTAAATACCGCCATGGCGGAGGTTGGCGGTAGCACCGCCAACAGGCTGGCGGTGCTCCGCCGGGCATTCTGACCGCGGCGGTACAGCCGCAGCCAGAGGCGGGAAGCCGGCGGTGTACCGCTGACTTTCCGCTGCCCATGGGAATCTGCCATGGCGGCACAGCTTGCTGCGCCGCCATGGGGATTCTGACACCCCATACCGCCATCCTGTTCCTGGCGGTTCTCCCGCCAGGAACAGGATGGCGGTATGGGGTGTCGTGGGGCCCCTGTGGGCCCCTGCAGTGCCCATGCCAATGGCATGGGCACTGCAGCGGCCCCCGTAAGAGGGCCCCACAAAGAATTTCAGTGTCTGCTTTGCAGACACTGAAATTCGCGACGGGTGCAACTGCACCCGTCGCACCTTCCCACTCCGCCGGCTCCATTCTGAGCCGGCTTCCTCGTGGGAAGGGTGTTTCCCGCTGGGCTGGCGTGCGGACTTTCGGCGGTCGCCCGCCAGCCCAGTGGGAAACCCAGAATGACCGCCGCGGTCTTTTGACCGCGGTACGGTCTTCTGGCGGTTCCCGCTTGGCGGGCGGCGGTAGGGCCATAGTGACGTAAACCAATCAGACTCGGAACATGAATCAGATTTGTCACTCACGCCTAACCAAAAGGGCCCGGATGTAACCCCAAGGACGTCAGACACCATAATCTGAAGTACATTCTTGAATTACAAACAGAGTTCCTGGGAGATATGATATATGTAAACCTCAGTGACAACCAGGAGTACACCTACTGCTTCTAAAACTGAATTAAAAGGCTGCAAGAAGAGACTAGCCTACTGACACCCGATAATCGAAACCCTGGAGCCACTGAATTTCATAAGTATAAAGTAAAAGGGAAGGGACCGGGAGGTTAACTGGTCCAGTGTGCACTCTCCCAACAATAGTAAAACAAACAAAAGTACACTGTTCCAAACAAAAGCGACTAGGGAAACCTGAAATATCGGAGCAAGGGCCCTCAAGCATCACAGTGGATGACTAGCATCATCATCGGGAAATGCTCCTCGCCAGGCTGGCAGTGCAACGCCTGATGGGCTCCCCACAGGGGGCACCAAGCTGTACTGTTCTGATAGTGACTAGTGAGTTCAAACTATCTGGACAGGCATGCCTACATTCGGGCACCAGCACACAAAGGAGAGAACAGAAGAGATTATAGATAAAATTGGTTAATCATCACTACATATCTCATCATTTTAATCAATACTCAGGGATGAAAACCAAGATTAAAAACAAAGGAAAGTAATAGCTTGAGTGTCGATGCTCAATTACTCTCAAAGAGCAACAAACTAGGAGGATTATCACTCTAGAAATCCCCCTAAACCAGGGTCAACATGTTTCGCGTCGTGCGGTCCTCACGGATCCAATGACCCTTCATCAGGACCAATAACCAAAGACGTGAGTCAGCTCTTCTCCAGATAAACAAAAATCACAATATAAGAGGTAGAAAAAAGTACCGGTCACTTACATTGAAGTAAACTGGCTAAGTCAAAGTCAGGCTGCCCTAGAAAACACAAAGTAAAAACAGACACCAAAATATACCCAAGGAGTGGTAACATAGGTGTGAACATGCAATCAATGTGCAAATCATCATGGAAAAACTGTGATAGCAACAAGCCAGGCTTACCATCCCCAAGTCGGGATCAGGCTCCTTGGTAAGCACGTTCCAAGGACTTGGCTAATTACTAGACATAAATCATCAACATATGTCATTGCAAATCGTCTGTCATATATGCACTATAGTACAGATCAAAGGCCTCATTTGGTAGTGCATATGGAGGTGGAGACATAAGTAAAATGGAGTAAATGAGTGTCAAAAAAGTATTCACTGAATTTCAGTCTTCCTTCCACCCGGGGGCTGAGGAGAGGTCGCCCTGCTGAGCTTCGGTCTTCTATCTGAAGCACCGTACACGTTGTTGGACAGTTAACATTTTTCACACAAGTTTGGGCAAGAGAGGTTCGACTTTTGTCCTAGGGATGGGGAGTTGGGTAGTTATTATACTGGGGAATTTTCTAGGGTTTAATATCGGTCCGAGAATCACCACAGAAATTGCAAAAAGGAGCAGGGAGCAAGAAATCACCAGGGAACCCATCATAATACTAGGCACCCCTCGGTAGAACAACAAAAACACTACTATAGCTATACCAAAATCATATAAGGTCCTTACCTGGAACATCAGGGGTATGAACTCTTTAGTCAAGAGATATAAGATATCTTCTTATTTGCAGAGAAGGGGTAGTCAAATAGCTATGTTACAGGAAACTCACTTAACATCAAAAGAGGGCAAAGCCCTACAAAAAAGATGGAGAGGTCAGGCATTCTATACTACTTATTCAGCATACTCGAGGGGCACTCTGATTTGGATCCGAGCAGGGGTCCCTTTTCAGGTGACAGATAGCCTCGTAGACCCAGAGGGGAGATTCGTAGCGATCAAAGGCAGCCTGGAGGGGAAAGACCTGGCACTAATCAATGTATACGCCCCTAACACAGGACAGGGCGACTTCTTTACTCAACTATCCAACTCACTAGCAACATTCCTGCAAGCACCGGTAATAGTGGGTGGTGATTTTAACTGTGTAAGTGACCTCAGCGCAGATAGATCAAATCCTCCCCTACCACATTCTCCATTAGTGAAGATAGCTCAACAGTTCACCACATGGCAGGCAAATTGGGGCCTCATCGATACCTGGCGTAAAATACATCCTAATACCAAAGACTACTCCTTTTTCTCTGCCCTCCATGAGCTCCATGTTAGATTAGACTCCATCTTATGCTCACCAGACATACACTCACTTGTATCAAACACAGAATACTTGTCTCATACAATATCTGACCATAACCCCCAGTTGCTGTCATTAGGATGGGGGTCCCCCATCCCATGTATACCCACATGGAGACTTAGACCCGAATTACTAGATGATCCCCCCTTCTGAGATGATATCCGCCAAGCCATAGAACATTATTTCGAAGAAAACAACAACACAACAACTAGCGGGCTGGTAGAATGAGATGCCTTTAAAGCAGTAATAAGAGGGAGATGCATTGCTGAAACAGTTTGAATTTGTAGGACCTTATTAGGAGAGACCGAGAAGGCAGAGGATATACTAAGAAAAACAGAGGAAAATAGGCCTGGAAACCCTCATTTACAACCCCAAATACAGGAAAACAGATCAAAAGTAGCACACTGTGTCGAACGCCTCAGATGTTTCGACCATAAGCAATATCTCGCAAGAGTGCATGGCGAAAGAGATAAAGCGAGTAAACTGCTTGCCTGGGTAATATCGCAGTCAGAAAAATCCCCCCCCATAATGAACCTGACCGCAAGAGATGGGACCCAAATACACGACCCTAAGCATACTAACGCCCAGTTCTTGGCTTTTTATGAATCACTATACCAAAAAAGATCTAACCTAAACAGGGACCTAACTGAGCAATACTTATTAACAATAAACTTAAAACCCTGGGAACCAACACCCACTGATGCACTTGAAGGAAATATCACACTAGATGAGATCAAAGGGGCTGTGAAAGACCTGGCAAGGGGAATAACACCTGGCACTGACGGCCTGCCTGCCGAATTTTACAAAACCTTTGCTGAAATACTCGCACCCCGCTTAGAAAAAATGTTTAAATGCGCCAAGGATCATGGCCTATTACCTTAAACTACTAGGGAAGCCATTATAGTCCCGCTGCTCAAGCCCGGCAAGGATCCAACTGAGATGGGGGCATACAGGCCCCTCTCCATGCTGAACCTCGATTATAAGATACTCAGCAAAATCTTGGCAACTAGACTCCTACCTCTGATGCCCTCTTTCATCCACCCAGATCAAGCAGGCTTCATCCCAGGCCGTAACACGGCAGGAAACATACACAGGCTCTTCGCAGTCATGAATGGAATAACCCCCTCGACTGAGTCTTCGGGCATATTGGCAGTAGGCATCGAAAAAGCCTTTGATAGCCTGGAATGGGACTTCCTTTATAAGGTTATGGTTCAAATGGGAGTTGGCCCTGAATATATTGCATGGGTAAAACTGCTTTACACTAACCCTGCAGCTAGAGTCTGTACGGGACGTATTATATCATCCAGGTACGTGGTGGAACGCGGGACGAGACAGGGTTGCCCCCTCTCCCCCCTGTTGTTTGCACTAGCAATGGAACCTCTGGCTGCGGCGGCCAGGGCGGGACAGGGAGGACCTTGAATACTGATCGGAAACGTAAGACACTTCATAGCCTTATATGCAGACGACCTCCTGATATTTTTAGGTGATATGCAGAGGGATCTCCCTGTAGCTCAACTAATGCTGTCCAACTTCGAAAAACATTCAGGCCTAAAGGTAAACTGGGACAAAATGGGTTTATTCCCCCTGGTGAAACATCATCAACCCCCACTGACTTTGGGAATGATTAGATGGATACCTGATGGGCTTCCACATCTAGGAGTAAAAATATATCATGAAACTAGAGACATTTTTGATGGAAACTTAGGCGGCGTATTCCGCTCCATAAAATCCTGCATGACATTCTGGCAAACAGTCCCTCTTTCGGTGATGGGTCGCATCGCGATTCTTAAAATGATAGTACTACCAAGACTGTTATACCATTTCGTGGCCCTTCCGATATGGATTCCTAAGTCCTTCTTCAGGGATCTGAATTCAACAGTAAGCTCATTTATATGGGGAAGCGGCAGGAAAAGAGTGGCTCTAACAAAGCTCCAGAGACAGATGTCAAATGGGGGCCTAGCAGCACCTGACTTTGAATCATATTACATTGCGGCTCAATTACAATGGCTGGCACTTTGGATCTCTAACAGCTTGGAGTTACAACCTAATGCAGAGACCTCCTTGCCGCAGAAGGCAAGACTGTTTGAAATACTGCTAGGCCCCACAAAAGAAGGAAAGCAGGCCAGAAGTGAAAATAATAGCTAAATGTTGGAAATCATACTTACACAAAACTAAAACTAAAACTCCCTACTCAGCGGAACTTCCTCTCAGTGCGCTGCAAGCAATAACTCAGAAAAGGGCTGAACTTGAGCTTAGAGACTGGCTGGAGGCCGGGATTAATACGGTAGGCAGATTATTCGAGAACAATAAGTTGAAATCGTTTGAGACCCTTAGAGCACAATATGACATCCCGGCGAAACATTTTTTAACTTACGGGACCATAAAGGCTGGCATAGGCAATCACTGGCGAACAAAAAATTCTGAACCACCAGCGCAGGAAATGTGCACGTACCTGGCATCCTCAACTCCCAGGACTAGGGTTATTTCTACTTTATATGCTTTTATTAGAATAGATGATACAGTCCCCCTTCCATACCTGAAACAACAATGGGAAAAAACCTTTAACAGAGATATCTCTGAAACAGAATGGGAACGTACACTACAGAACTTACCTAAAGCTTCGCGGAACGCCAGATTTAAACGGATTAATTTTTATGTCCTACATCAAGCCTACCTTACGCCCGCCCGTATTAACAAATACTTTAACAAAACCGCAGAGTGTTGTCCAAGATGTAAGATAATAGATGCAGAATTAACCACATGTTTTGGGAATGCCAAACACTGACATCTTACTGGTCTGAGATTTGCCAAAAATTATCCCAGATACTAAGTAGGACTGTGTCATGCTCAATTGACACCTGCCTCTTGCACGCATTTACACATTCTACTAAACATAAAGCATCAGACAGATTCCTAGACTTAGCCCTAACCCTGGCGAAAAGAGAAATAGCCAGCAACTGGAAAAATCCTGTGGGCCCTAAACTAATAAACTGGAAAAATAAACTACTTAAGTGGGCTACTGCCGAAGGTACTCTGCTACAAAAAGAAGCCAGAACCGGGATCAGACCTCCTGAAGTATCAGATAACTGGGAACTAATAATGGATTCATTAAGAACCGAACTAACCATACAGCACTCCCCCAACACTCCATAGCCAAGCCCAAGTTGCTTATACAAATACACAAAAGCATTCAGCCCTCAAAACAAAACATAGTTCTCCCATGGACAAAATCAGCTGACCCCTACACATGCAAGCTACCCCCAGAGACTCAATTAAGTTAATTGAAAGTCTCCAGCTTTCCTATTGCAGATGGAATATCATTAAATAAGTATCCGGACCGAGGGGTTAGGGTGGGAATAGGGAGGGGGGGAGTGGGATTTTGATGATACCAAATAAATAATGTTTACTAAGAATGAATCTCTACCAGTTTAAGCGCGCAAATAAATAAATCTAATGTATTATACAGAGAGATGTGAAGAAGGAAGTACAATGTAAACTGTTTTGAATTGTTTATAAAATCAATAAAATCTGGTTTAAAAAAAAAAAGAGTTTAAATGCTTCATTCAATCTTAACGCACACTTTGATAAGGAAAAAAACATGAAACCGAAAATGTATGATTAATATATACCTTTTTTTAATAGAGAAGCTCAGTCAGTCACCCCCTAATTACATAATACTGGATAGGGCATGTTAAACAGTCATACAAATAGAATCATAGAATTGAGTCTGAGGTGACAGGACATTGCAGTTTGGGTTGGATCATTTCTATTCGATCAGAACCAAGGATGATTTGCATATCGCTGGTCTCTGTCTAAAGTTTCATAGTGGGAAAAATATGATGAACTGGAATGTGGCTCCGAGCGATTCCCAGTGGCTAAGATTAGTCTGAGTATTCCTTGTTTAATTTTATTGTTTGTTTTAGTAGACACTTTAAGTCTGAAAGGTACGCCCAAATGTGGATCTTGTACTCAATCTGATGCGAGACTCAAGCTATACCTCCGTTAAGGGGGATGAGTAGGCTGAATGGGTTTGCAGGTGTTTGTAGTTTGTGTTCCAGTTTTGAAGAGCATTGGCCTGGCAACTGGGCTTCATTTTTCCCAATGGAGTACGTCTAACACTGGTTTGCATATGGTTGTCTCCGTCTAGATTGGCCCAGTGAAGGGAAATAATGGACTGTAATGTGGCCAAAGTGATCACTAGTGGCTGGGATTAATGTAATCATTCCTTTAATCACATTGTTTTCATATGACAGGGGAGTCATGAGGTCATCCTGATCACTGCCTGTATTTCCAGGCTTCAGAGTTCCTGGAGCACATGAAGCAGGTTCTCCATGCATGGACCTCTGAACATGTCATTATTCAACACACCAGGGGTTGACCTTGGATCTTCCAGGAGGTGGTCCCTGTCTAGATTGGCACAGTGGGGGAAGAATGAAGGACTGAAATGCAGCCTGAGAGATCACTAGTGGCTGGTATTAATTCAAGCATTCCTTGAATCACGTTGTTGTCATGTGACAGACCAGTTATTAATTCATCCTAAGCACTGCCTTTGTTCCCAGGCCACAGAATTCCAGAGCACATGAAGCAGAGTCTACGTGCATGAAATGACTTCAGAACAAGCCAATATTCAATACAACAGGAGGTTGACCTTGGATCTTCCAGGAGGCCTTTTGCAAACATATGAACACATATCTCAAGGTAAAACTCCTCTTGTGAATGTCTTGAAGTACTTAAAATAGATATGACTCTCTTTGCTGCACGATTGCCAATGTGAGATTCCATTAATGTCATAGCTGCATTGTGGCTGGTCAAAAGTGAAAATCACTCCAAACTGTGAGACCTAGAACCACTAATGGATAATTGAGGTGTCTATGAATAAGGGCATTATGAGGCCTGGAAAGGTGGTGGTACTGAAGTGTGATACTGCTATTGGTCTGCATTACAAAGCTTTCATTTACCACCCATTCTTCATTGATCTATCACCAAGGTTTATTACCATCTTGAGCGCTAATGTATTTGCCAGTTTATATTTTGCACAATGTAGCACAGGCGTTTTAGGGCACTTGCACTGTGAATGCATTTTTACGATTCTCTTTTCTTTACGCAGGGATGACCAGTTGGTGCAAACAGAATAATATACCTACATTGCAATTATTATTTACAAAGAATGCTTAGAATACCACTGCTGCTTGCCCTTTGATAGGTGGAAGGCTCAGAGGAAATCTATTAAACCTGCGGTTCCCCCTCTCTATTTAGAGTTGTGGGAAATACTGTACTTACATCAGCAGAGCATCCACTGGTTCCTATGGTGTAAACCTCTTGCCTGGTCGTCTGTTTGCCATAGGACCACCAGGTCACAATCACAATCATTTCATCCTATTGAGGGCGGCAAGTCAATTACTTATTTTTACTTGCCCTTGTCTGCCATGCATGGCAGATCTCAACAAGGAAAATGTAAAATGATCCCAGTATGCACAGACATAAACCTTAAAACATTGTTCCTTTCATCGCACAGAGCTCCCCCCAAGCAGTGGGGAATTTCCTAAGTAGGACAGATGGTCCGCCACACCACTGGCAGACATCTGACCCATCTACAATGGTCCAATTAACCACCTACGTTTGCTGGTAATCAGAATGTTTGCCAGAAGCAACTGAAAGTTTAGGAAAAAAGTGAAACCTAGGTTGGCATACAAAATATGAATAGCTTTCCAAACTGAATGCAGATAGAAAATTCAAGAATGCACCAAGTTAATGAGTTAACAATTAAGAGGACCTGTAGCACTTGAATATTACTATGAATCCCAGAACAAATGGTAGTCAACATTTATGGATACAGCTGTAGCAAATTTGGGAAAGTTGCCTAAAATAAATAACTAATAATGACATCACTTTAAAGAAGACAGCAAAGAACAGTCACATAACTGTCCCAAACCAGTATATACATCATTAGATTTCCGTCCTCAAGTGATCATTCAAGATGGTTTGTGGTGGAGTTATTTTTGCATTCATATAGACATTAGCATGTATACACACAAATATATTTACTGTGTTGTATTCATGTTTAGATTGTCCATAGCTAAAGTAGGACTGTGTTTAAAATGGCTAACATCTGGTTGCCATCTTATTCATACCACATATGTACTTCTTTATCTCTAGGAGAAACTGACTCCACATTTATTAACCTAATGTGACCTTGTTCTCATTCTCAGAAGAAATGGTTTGTTTTTGTACGTGATAACTGTAAAATGTAATAATGAGCTGCTATAGTGCACCTGCAGAGTACAGGCTGGTCCAATGTATCTCTTTATGTTGCAGATAACTGTTAAGTTTGAAGGTCACTTAGAAAAGGTTCATTGTGTAGGAGCTTAAGAAAATAATGAGCTTAGATTATCTCTGTGCACCTTAACTTGATTGGAGTGATTTGTGGGAACCGTTTGTAGGTGAATTAAATGTTAGAATTGAGTGATTTAAACTACTGCACTGTAGATGAGAGGTTAGAACCTTTTCCTCCACTTAGCACAGCAGGGTTCTCTCTTTATTGGAGAAATGATTTTACTTAACCTTTTCTCTCAGAAAAAACTGTATACTAATTTGCCTGTTGATTAATGCATTCATTTATTGATTACTGATACTAATTTGATTATTTTGCATTTATTACCATTTTATTTTAATAACCTTTATTGGTATGAAAGCGTAGCCTCTCTCTGTCTTCCCAGTGAAGTTTAGTACAATTCACATTATTTAAATGTGTTCATGTGATAACTAGCGACAGTTGTGGATTTTGATTATTTGATACCACTTTACAGGCCCCAACTGTTCAGAGAAAAGTGCTGCAAAAAGTTTTTGCAATATTTGCCCTGAATCAACAAAAATATGTTCCAGTCCAATATATATTCCTGAACATGTATTGTCCCATTCAGAGAATTGATGGTGTTCCACCATTTCTAAAAGGGGTTGCAGTATCTTAAGAGTGAGCGTATAAGTAGGGTTATAAGTGAAGTTGTGAGTTTCCAGATCAGCAATGTTTTTTTTTTGATGACTTGGCATGCTTTGAGCTGTAGTTTCATATTGAGTCCAAAAGGGCTCTTTGATGGATTTGAGATTTGAAGTGCTTTTTCGCTTATATTTTCGTGTGTTTATGAATATTAATGCTTGCTGAAAATAGTTGAAGTTTCCCATTCATCGTAATTCAAGATTCCAGAATATTTAGGATATATTAAGAGGTATTTAATTTGTCTGTTATGGTTAAGGTTTTAGGTCATGAGACGCCCTTGCCTATCCCCAGATAGGGACCTGTTCAACTTCTATTGTGAGAATGTACTAACCTTGATTGGTGTCTAATTGATCCTTGACACAGGTGTAGTAGACACCCGTCTAAGAGAGTTCCTGCTGGGTGAGAACTTACTTTGTGTTTTTGATAGTAAAACATGAATATTATTCCATAACCCGCTAGGTCAATTGTTGGTTCTATATTTCTTTAAGTGAACAGACAAGAGCTACTGTGTGGTGCTGCAAGGTATGTCATTAGGCTCATTCTTGGATTAGTTGCTTAGCATATGTGCTGCATTTTGATTGGTCGTTATGTCATTCAGTGGCATGCTGCGAGAGGTTGGTTTAGTACTGTTGCACTAGGATTTGGTGTTGTGTGTTGCGGAGTATTGCACTGTGATTTATTGGGAACTAATGGCTATTTCAAGTTAGAATTTACAAATTCTGTTTAAAGGGCAACGATTAAATACTTTAAGAAAATTAGATCTATATTCAGAAATCATGGGAGAATACCCATTTGTGGGGATAAGGAGGCTCCGTCAGAGAGCACATCCACACACTGTTTTACTGCCACGGTCAGTTTACACACTATTATTTGGATCACAGGCAAAAAGATCACAACAAACGAAGGGCTCTTGCAATTTCCCACACAAGGCACATTCAATGTGAGAATAGTTGAGAAAGAAAGGCAAACATTGTGTGGAATGTACCCACCCACCAAGACCTGCTCAATATGAAGCCTTGAATGCATGGGAACGTGTTGTGCATACGAAGGGGGGAAATATAAAAGCTGAGCAAGACATTAGGTACATTGTTGGATAAGGCAAGATGGACTGCACAACAGCAGGAGTGGAGCGAGTGCTTGAGAGCATATGGATGTATCCTATGACAGCAAAGAAAGGATCAGATGGAAAGAAATGGCAAGAAGGAGGTGAGAATGAAAAAAATAGGATGAGCGTGGCAGTGATACAGATGATGAGTTTAGGATGACTTGCTCAATTCCCTATCCTACCAATGAGGGAGGGAGGAACTTGTTCTGGGCTAACAGAACCTCAGCTTCCCCTAAACTTAATTGCAATACCAGAGAGGTCCATCGCTAGGGAAACCTGATAAATGCCTATTCCCCACCATATTTGTAGGGGTAAAAAGGGGCTGATTTGTGGCACTGGGTCCCCACTCTTTCTGCTCCCCTCCCTGGCTGAGCAGGTTTTTGATTCACATATGGAATGATACCTTGTGTGTCATGACAACTTTCGTAAAGCACCGTATTCAAAGATGGCGGCAACAATGGCCTTGCTGAACAAGTGATGATGTATTCACATCACACTTGATGTCTCAATGTAGGCAGGAGGGAAGAGTTCACTGCCTTTATTAAACATAGGCTCAGACTCCAGGACTTCAGGTTACAGCAGCTAAAGGTACTGGGAGTTAGATGCAGAGGCCAGATGGGGTTCACAGAGTAGTGAGTTAAGTCTCCCCTTCAATTTGCTATTTTTATGAACTGCGACAGGAGGAGTGGATCGTTATTGTATCAAAATGGGAATGGGCTTCTCGGCACAAGGACAACTACCTTATCTTGTTCTCAGAGTGTGATGCCGGACCCCATACAACCTATAGTTACTTAACCCTTTCAATGCGGGCGTCGGCCACTGGAGGGGGGTTAATAAATCCCCTGTGGGGGCATTATTTTTTTTTTTTTGTTGTAGGGTTTCCCTGGGGGCCATTTTGGCCCCCAAGGAAACCATACAACAACTAAAAATTTTTTTTTATATATATATATATATATATATATATATATATATATATATATATATATATATATATATACACATATATATATATACATATATATATATATATATATATATATATAGATATATCTATGTAGATATATCTATCTACATGGATATATCTATAGATAGATCTATAGATATATATATATATATATATATATATATATCTATTGATCTATCTATAGATACATATCTATGTATATATATATACCACTTTTGTCAATACGTGTGTGGTTTCCCTGGGGGCTGTGATCGGCCCCCAGGAAAACCAGACCCACATATAAAAGAGATTGATATATATATATATATATATATATATATATATATATATATATATATATATATATATTTGCCAGCAGTTGTCTTGCAGTTGCAGCTTGCGTCTTCAATGCAATGCACATACTTCAACTGACGCTTTCAACTGTAGCTTTTAGGCAGCAATAAAAAAGTCAAGTAAGTATTGTGATTATGTTTCTGCTACATAAAGGTCAGACTTGTCTAGTGGCAGTTTTAGTGCCATAAAGAAGCGCAGAAGGTTTATATGCCTACTGCAAAGAGCAAATATGTATTTTATGTAAATAGCTGAGTTCATTAGTAAAGTCAGCCATTACCTGCGCTATAATACAAATGAAATGTATGTGCGGGGTGGAGGGCGGCTATGGAGAGATGAAGGGCACTTTTGCTGGGTGTAATGAGGGAATCCGAGGAGGACTGGCTCAGGAGGTGCTAAAGACTGTGACGAATGGTATGTGACAAGGTGTTTTTTTAGTGTCTTGAAAGAACGTGCTGATTGAGGGAAGAAGTGCAGGTAAGGTGGCCTCTACTGTTGCACGTATCTCACACACACCATCGATTTTGTGACTGTCTACGTAGGCTAGTGTTTTAGAGCAACAGTTTAGCCAATAGCAGAGATGGCATCTTGATGGATGACTGCTGCCGTCACTCGGGTTATAGAGGACAGCTCTGACATAGGATCAGAGACTGAGACATCAGATACTGAGACAGCATCTGAGGGATAGGACCATGGCGCAGACTCTGGGAGTGATTTTTCAGTTGGAGGAGTCCCATTCGATAACTCCTCTTCCAGTAAATTATGAGGGAGGTGATGAGGACAGTCCTGCTGTCCCTTCGCAAGCAGTCTGTGCAACTGGGTAATAGTGGGTTGGCCCAACCCAGAGAGCAGGTGAATGCGGCGGAAAGCAGAGAGAGAGAGAGTGCTCTCTTGGGAGCTCCCCAATTTAGTTCAGCCCCAAATTCCACCGCCCAAATCGTACTGTGGAGACATCAAAATTATCTATCGTAAAACAAACTGGTTTTGTAAGGCAGGCACCTGTGTTTTTGGCCCTGGGTTCGGCGGCCATATAGAGAAACACACTAAACCCAATTTCTGGAAACTAGACATTTGGGGGAGTCCACAGAGGTGTGACTTGTGTGGATTCCCCAAAGTTTTCTTACCCAGAATACCCTACAAAGCTGAAATGTTGAATAAAAACTCTATTTTTCTCACATTTCTGTCACACAAACTACAGGAATATGCTGGGATCCACAAAATTCCTACCACCCAGTGATTCCTCACCTGTCCTGATAAAAACACTACCCCACTTGAGTGCCTACACCTAGTGCCTGCATCAGGAATGGATCACCCCAGGGTCAATAGCTGCCTCATGTAAGGACCAATATTGACCGTTGTGTGATCTATTCCTGTCGCGGGCACCAGGCCTACCCACACAAGTGAGGTACCATTTGTATTGGGAGATTTGGGGGCACGCTGGGTGGAAGGAAATTTGTGGCTCCTCTCAGATTCCAGAACTTTCTGTCACCGAAATGTGAGGAAAATTTGTTTTTTTAGCCACATTTTGAGGTTTGCAAAGGATTCTGGGTAACAGAACCTGGTCAGAGCCCCACAAGTCACCCCATCTTGGATTACCCTAGGTCTCTAGTTTTCAAAAATGCACAGGTTTGGTAGGTTTCCCTAGGTGCCGGCTGAGCTAGAGTCCAAAATCTACAGGTAGGCACTTTGCAAAAAACAGCTCTGTTTTCTGTCAAAAAATGGGATGTGTCCACGTTGTGTTTAGGGGCATTTCCTGTCGCGGGCACTAGGCCTACCCACACAAGTGAGGTATCATTTTTATCGAGAGACTTGGGGGAACACTGGGTAGAAGGAAATTTGTGGCTCCTCTCAGATTCCAGAACCTTCTGTCACCGAAATGTGAGGAAAATGTGTTTTTTTAGCCACATTTTGAGGTTTGCAAAGGATTCTGGGTAACAGAACCTGGCCAGAGCCCCACAAGTCACCCCATCTTGGATTCCCTTCGGTCTCTAGGTTTCCAAAATGCACAGGTTTGGTAGGTTTCCCTAGGTGCCGGCTGAGCTAGAGGCCAAATTCTGCAGGTAGGCACTTTGCAAAAAACAGCTCTGTTTTCTGTCAAAAAATTGGATGTGTCCACATTGTGTTTTGGGGCATTTCCTGTCGCGGGCGCTAGGCCTACCCACACAAGTGAGGTACCATTTTTATCGGAGGACTTGGGGGAACGCCGGGTGGAAGGAAATTTGTGGCTCCTCTCAGATTCCAGAACTTTCTGTCACTGAAATATGAGGAAAACATGTTTTTTTAGCCACATTTTGAGGTTTGCAAAGGATTCTGGGTAACAGAACCTGGTCAGAGCCCCACAAGTCACCCCATCTTGGATTCCCCTAGGTCTCTAGTTTTCAAAATTGCACAGGTTTGCTAGGTTTCCCTAGGTGCCGGCTGAGCTAGAGGCCAAAATCCACAGGTAGGCACTTTACAAAAAACACCTCTGTTTTCTTTGGGAAAATGTGATGTGGCCACATTGTGTTTTGGGGCATTTCCTGTCACGGGCGCTAGGCCTACCCACACAAGTGAGGTATCATTTTTATCGGGAGTCTTAGGGGAACATAGAATAGCAAAACAAGTGTTATTGCCCCTTCTCTTTCTCTACATTTTTTCCTTCCAAATATAAGAGAGTGTGTTAAAAAGACGTCTATTTGAGAAATGCCCTGCAATTCACATGCTAGTATGGGCGCCCTGGAATTCAGAGATGTGCAATTAACCACTGCTCCTCAAAACCTTATCTTGAGCCCATTTTGGAGATGCAAAGGTTTTCTTGATACCTATTCTTCACTCTTCATATTTCAGCAAATGAATTGCTGTCATCCCAGTATAGAATGAAAACCAACTGCAGGGTGCAGCTCATTTATTGGCCCTGGGTACCTAGAGTTCTTGATGAACCTACAAGCCCTATATATCCTCGCAACCAGAAGAGTCCAGCAGACGTAACGGTATATTGGTTTCAAAAATCTGACATTGCAGAAAAAAGTTACATAGTAAAACATAAAGAAAAATGGCTGTTGTTTTCAGCTCAATTTCAATATTTCTTTATTTCAGCTGTTATTTTCTGTAGGAAAACCTTGTAGGATCTACACAAATGACCCCTTGCTGAATTCAGAATTTTGTCTACTTTTCAGAAATGTTTAGCTTTCCAGGATCCAGTATTGGTTTCACACGCATTCCTGTCACTAACTGGAAGGAGGCTGAAAGCACCAAAAATAGTAAAAATGGGGTATGTCCCAGTAAAATGCCGAATTTGTGTTGAAAAATGTGGTTTTCTGATTCAAGTCTGCCCGTTCCTGAAAGGTGGGAAGATAGTGATTTCAGCACCAGAAACCCTTTGTTGATGGCATTTTCAGGGAAAAAACCACAAGCCTTCTTCGGCAGCCCTTTTTTCCCATTTTTTGGGAAAAAACTAAATTTTCAATGTATTTTGGCTAATTTCTTGGTCTCCTCCAGGGGAAACCACAAACTCTGGGTACCATTAGAATCCCTAGGTTGTTGGAAAAAAAGGACGCAAATTCGGCATGGATAGCTTATGTGGACAAAAAGTTATAAAGGCCTAAGCGCCGACCACCCCAAATAGCCAAAAAAGGGCTCAGCACGGGGGGGGGGAAGGCCCAGCAGCTAGTTGATGAAGCCCCCGGTTTAGGTTATGTATGCAGTTGTGAAGGCACAGTATACTTATGCATGGGGTACACGAATCAGACATATTTGCAGGATGTGACATATACATATTCACCCTTTTCAATAACTGTTTGGTGAGTGGGTATGCATAAAAACTGCATGTTCGATTAATAGGCCAAGTAAGAAGAGAGTAATATGGCTATATTTAGGAGGCTTATCTCTGTCTCTTAAATTTTTTCTTCTAGACATAACTCGAGTGAGTAGACAAGATGAGTATGTACTTGAGGATAAGGATGCTGGCTAGGGTAAAAACGCACACCTGTACTCGCAATAAATATTGTCTAGATGTTGTCGTGTTTCACGTTGACAGCTTCTAAATATAATCTTTTTGAGTATTATCAAAATTGCTTTTCTTTGTTTCCTCTTCTCGCAGAAATAAGGGCTTGGGATAATTTCAAAGTGTAATTGATACACTTTGGATTCTAGGAGTGAATGTATGAGTTCATGGTGTGAATGACACATGTGTTTTCCATGAAGTAGTGGATCCCAAATTCAAGAGCTCAATAGCGGGAACTTAAGTCCTGAACAAATATGGCAAATGAAACTGTTTGCCATGTAGTTACTGTGGCACAATAAATGTCCCAAGGGCATCAACTGTGTTTTTATCCTTGCAAGAGGGACCCACAGATAAAACATCCAGGGTGCCCACATTGGGCAATTTTTATCTGTTTTTAAGAGAAACCTGCTGACCATAGAACAAGACTTTTTGACATTGATGTGCTCTCTCCGTAAGTGGATTGAGCTCCCCAAGTGTTTATTACTATGTCATGTGCTGACCCATTGATGAAACATGCTACATGACTAGAATGTGGGTGAAATCCATAAAGAGAAAAGAAAAACCTTTGTACCACTAAAATAGAGTCAGGAATAGGTTTTTAACAGGTTTCACTAGGGACAGACCTCTCTGTAATTGCTAAATTCCTGACCACCTCCATACAATGTTGTTCATCAGGCTGCAAAGAATCAACAGCCCCTATTGGGAGCAAACAAACATGTGTGAAAGAGAAAGTACGCCTGTGGACAAGAATCCGCCAGAGAGAGGTTTGCACCATGCCACCTCAGTTCCATCACTAAGAGCCACTAGTACCACGGTCATCATTACAACCCCAGGTGGATTCTTTGTCATTACAGACTCTAGTACATCGGTTACTGGTATTATTCTAGTGAAGAAACACATCAAGAAGACCTGTCTGGAACCTCACTGGTGAGGACCTTTCCAGGTTATCTTGTTGATGAACACTGCTGTGAAATGTAGGGGCCTACCAAATTTGCATAGTCAAATTCAATCAAAGAACAAATTAACAGAAGGAGAAGGGGATTGTGCACATGAGCCACCAAGATTGGTTTATAGCCTGTGGTGAATGAGCCAAGAATAACCATGGTGACCAAGCCACTGAGAATGAGAGTGTGCACCCTGAGTAGGAAGAAGGTGCAATATTTAGGTCAGAGGAGAACAGCGGAGAGGGAAACGCACGCAAGTTGGTCAGAGTCTGAGATTTGTTTGTCAGAGGAATACATTCAGAAATAATCAGAGAACAAACAGAGTCAATCGAAGAAAGTGACATTGAAACTGAGTAGCCAGAAGTCAGAACATCAAAGCAACAAAGAGTGTCTAGGCAAAGGTACCCAGCTCCTGAGAGAACCTACTTTGCTGAGAGTGAGTCTGATCTGAGAACACGAGACTGAGACTCCTCAGATCGTTTTTGAAACCCCCCCCATGATTAGTGCTACCACAAACAAGGATAACTGATATTTTTGATTAACTGAATTCAAGTGACACACATCCAGATGTTGAAGTTCATGTTTTGTACCTGAGTATTCATTGAACAAATTAGGTTGATAGGTTCCAGTGGAAGGAATTTAAATCTGACATTCAACTGATCTAACAGACTTACACTGAAAACAAACTGAAAGTTTTGCTGTTCAACACAGTAGAAGCAACTAGTGGAATATAGATTTTAGATCTTGATTTTTCTTGTTCTTTTTATAGGGATGTGAGAGAAACCATGGTGCCAAGTACACCGAAATGTTGTAGAATGCTAATAATGGACGTGGTATTTTCAATAGTCATAATAATGATTGATTTATTAGTGAGCCTTAATTATTTTGCTCAGAATGCTTCAACCACACCTAAACTTGACTTGGCCTATTTAGAGGTACCACATAGATTTAACATGAAGATGTTACACAAAAATGGTTCTGAGTGATTTCTTTCAGAAGAAAAGTACTTTTTAGATTGCTACATTAATATTAACACATCTAGGAAAACACCATATGATTTACAAATCTCCCTAACACCCTCACCGATCTTCATGGTTGAAGTAACCATCTGTCTTTACAACATTTTTTTCAAAATGTATTTTATTGCAGCTGTTATACAAGAACAAGAGATCCATGTCACACAAGTTGCAGAAACAACAACAATGCCCTGAGCGCAGTGAGGCGATGCACCATACAAATGCGCACTGTGAAAGTACACAAAGACATCAGAAATTACACACAATCGGCCTGATTACAACTTTGGAGGACGGTGTTAATCCGTCCCAAATGTGACAGATATACCACCTACCGTATTACGAGTTCCATAGGATACAATGGACTCGTAATACGGTAGGTGGTATATCCGTCACATTTGGGACCGATTAACACCGTCCTCCAAAGTTGTAATCAGGCCCAATGTGTCATGCAGAACAGAAGAGTTTGAAATCGTCACCAGAGGACTGTGACAGGCTGCTGCTCCTCCCAGAGGGAGGGGTATTGGGGGTATCAGGCAGAGCGGACACCTGTGTCATGCAGAGTGGTTGCCAGATATCCTTAAGGCAAGATGTCAGCGGCTGCAATGAGGCATATATTTCACTGGTAGTATCACAGTATGTAAGATCCTGCAACCATGGATGTCAGGGCATGACCATGACAGGTGTATGAAGTCCTCAAAGTCCACCCCACACTTAGGACATTGATGGGATTGTATGGGGTCTAGTTTAGCCAGTGCTCGCTGTGGTGTAGGCACGGTGCAGGAACTTAAAGTGCAACAACTTACGGCAGTAGTTGTTGGACACCAGCTTGGTCTGCATGCACCAATAGTACTAGGCCTTATCTGGTAGGGGCTGCCAATGTCCCTCTTCCAGGCCAACTAGACCTCTCTGGCCCACTAGGTCTAAGCTGTAATGAGGAGTGATAGATCCGAGAAAATAAATGTGCACAGTCAGGGAAATTGATGAGCAAAGATAGAGGGGGAAGTCTTTGGGTTTCGCAGGGTATGTAGGCACCTGCGGCTCATCATGTACTGTAGAGTCTATACAAAATTAATCTCTCCATGTGGGAAGACTAGCGCCCCTCCGTAACCTCAGCCATGGATCGGAGAGTGGTGTTCGTACACGAGTCGCTGATAGTATGTACCCGGAGAGAGGACAGAGTGCACCGAGTCAGCCTCTCACGTGTGAGCGGGAGCCATGGATTGTCTGATACTGAACTGTGAGGTGAATAGAGGGAGTTAAAGCCTAAGAACTGATGTAGCCTGGCCATGGCCCAGGCCCAACAAGTGGAGGGGAGAGTATGTATTTTGTAAGGGTTTCTAGGTAAGCCCTGTGGAAGAAGGACTGAGAGTGATGAAGCGGGGGAATGCGATTGCACCGTTTTAGGATACTGAGGGGCATATTTAAGAGCTCCTTAGCGCCACCGGAGCATCACCTTTAGTGATGCTCCGGTGGTGCTATGCACCGCACCATATTTATAAGGTTGTGTTGAGCCACGTTTTGTGGCTTAACACCACCTTGTAAATATGGCCCCTTTACATGCAGCACTGTGCGTGGAAGGGGCATGCAATGGGTGCTGCTGTGGGTGTGCCACGGCAAAACCCATTGCATTTTGACCCTGCCCTGGATTTATGTGTTTTCGTAAACCTGAGACAGACCCTGTAGGAGGCTGGCCTGATTTGTGGTGGGTACTCTAGGTACTTACACCTTATACCAGGTCCAGTTATCCCTTATTAGTGAAATGTAGTCAGTGTTCTAGCAGTTCAGGCTGTTAGAGGTAGCTGTAGCAGAACAGCTTAGGCTGAACTAGGAGACATGCAAAGCTCCTGCAATACCACCATAGTTACACAGTACTTATACACAATAAAAGACAATACTCAGTGTTACCAAAAATAAAGGTATTTTATTTTAGTGACACAAGACCAAAAATTTCTTAGAGGCAATACTCCTTCTGGAGGTTAGTAATATACACAATATATACACTAAAGACCAAAATCAGGGAAGTAAATAGTCACAGAATAGTGCAAACAGTAGAAAATACAATAGAATGCAATAGGAAGAAATAGGCCTAGGGGCAACACAACCCATATACTAAGAAAGTGGAATGCGAATCACAAATTCCCCCCTAGGCAAGTGTAATGTGTAGCGGGTTGCTCGGAGTGTCAGAAAAACACAAAGGTGAGTAAAATACCCCACCCCAGAGCCCAAAAAAGTAGGAGTAATGTACTGCAAGTTTCCTCAGGACACACTACAAGTCATGATTAGAGTTATTGCAGGAACCAAGCAAGACTGTAAGCAACAAATGGTGGATTCCTGGGCCTGAAGACCTGTGAAAAGAGGAGACCAAGTCCAGAAGTCGCAGAAGATTCCAGGAAGGACAGGAGCACCTCCCAACCTAGAAGATGAAGCAAAAGAGGATTCTCCGGTTGGAAGAAGTCTGCAGAAGAGCACCAGAGAAGGTGGCTGTGGGTTCCTGCATGATGCAAAGGATTCCCACGTCCAGATGTTGGATGCAGTTGAATTGCAGTGCTGGATTTGTCCAACAAGCTATGGTTCAAGCAATGTCGCGGTTTAAGTCAAAATTGCACTTCCTGGACCCAGGAGGGACCTGCAGGCCTCAACTCAGACTGAGGAGGCAGAGGGGGCTCCCAACACTGGAGATAACCCACAGGTAACCAGGCAGCAACCACAGGAGTCCTAGGACATGGGAACAAAGAAGGTGCAAAATGCAGTTGCCGCATCACTACAAAAGAAGGTCTTACACCGCTGGAGAACAACTCAGCGAGTTGAGCATTGCAGGATAGAGTGCTGGGGACCTGGGCCACGCTGTGCACAAAGGATTCTTGCAAATAGTGCACAAAAGCCTCAGGAGCTACAGATGAAGCGGTGCATAGGGGTACTGTCGCAAACTGGGAAGGCAAGCTCTTACCTCTGCCAAATTTGGACAACTGGACCTTAGGACAGTCTGGGTGAAAGGGTTCCACCACCCTTGTTCCAGGGAGCATGCTCGTTGTCAGGAGAGGAGTCCCAGAGAACCGGTCGTCGTCTTAGAAGGTGCCTGCTGGAGCAGGGAAGTGACACCGTCACTCCACTGGAGATTTCTTCGGTCCTTCTGGTGCAGAGAGGAGACAGAGAGTCCTCAGAGCGTGCACACCTTGGAAACTGTTGCAGTTGTTGACTGGAGCTGAAGTTGCAGAGTCACAGTAGCCTTCTTGGACACTTTGTTGCAGTTACAGTGGTTCCTGGAGCAGTCTGCAGCTGATCCGATGGTCAGAGGATGAAGCAGGAGTTGCAGAGGATTCCTGGTGGAAACTTGCAAGCTGAATCTGAAGAGGAACCCACAGGAGAGACCCTAAATAGCCCTGAGAGTGGGATTGACTACCTAACAAGGTATGCACCTATCAGGAGGGGTCTCTGATATCACCTGCTGGCACTGACCACTCAGAGATCTCCAAAGTGTCCCAACACCTTGTAAAACAAGATGGCTAATGCTATGGACACACTGGAGGAGGTCTGGGCACCACCCCTGGGGTGGTAATGGACAGGGGAGTGGTCACTCCCCTTTTCTTTTTCCAGTTTCGTGTCAGAGCCGGGACTGGGGGTCCCTGAACTGGTGTGGACTGGCTTATGTAAGGAAGGCACCATCTGTGCCCTTCAAAGCTTTTCCAGAGACTCTGGGAGGCTACCCCTCCCAAGCCTGTAACACCTATTTGCCAAAGGGAGAGGGTGTAACACCCTCCTCCCAAAGGAAATGCTTTGCTCCGCCTTCCTGGAACTGAGCTGCTCATACCCTAGGAGGTCAGAACCCTGTCTGTTAGGTGGCAGCAGCTGTAGCTGCAGTGCAAGCCTCAGCTAGGTGGTTTGGCAGTACTTGGGGCCCATGGTGGAGCCCCTAGGATGCATGGGATTGTCCTCCAATACCATATTTGGAATGGGGTGACAATTCCATGATCTTAGACATGTTACATGGCCATATTCGGAGTTACCATTGTGAAGCAACAGACAGAGATGAGGTGATCCATCTCTCAATCTGAGTAGTAAGCTTATTGATTGCTGGGCCATAATTGCACTGTATGACTTCAGAGCCTCGTCTATGGAGGTGGACCCCAAGGTATTTAGTAATATCTTCTTTCCATCTCAAGGTATATGGGCGGGGGCAGGGCATGGTGGCATCAGTCAGGGGGAATAGCTCGGATTTGACCCAAGTAATGGACAGGCCGGATAAAAGGCCGAACTGGATCACCTCCTCAATCAGCGGAACTAGATTGGCGCCTGGTGTGCGAACAAACAAGAGGGAGTCGTATACGTAGAGGGAGGCAAGAAGCGGACCATAATGGAAGCAGAGTCCCTAGTGAGAGTGACACTCTTGAAAATGATGGATAAGGGGATCCATGCAGAGAATAAACAAAAGGGGGAAAAAGGGGCCAACCCTGGTGAGTACCACGGGTAAGTATACAGGACTCTAAGATGGCCTTGTTGAACCAAATCTGCACTGAGGGGGACTTATACAGTAAAACCACCAAGCCTCACAAACCCTGCGGCATACAAAGCTTCTGTAGTACAGTGAATAAAAACAGCCACTCTAAGAAATCGAGCGCCTTCTCGACATCCAGCAAAACCACAGCAGCTGGGAGTTCTGAGGCTATCTGGTTAAGAACCGCAGAGACAGTACGCAGATTGGTGGAAGAACATCTGCAGGGCACGAATCCTGATTGCATGGGAGCGATTACACTGTCCAGCAGCAAGGATAAGTGCATAGTAAGAATGTTGGACAAAATCTTGTTATCATGGTTAAGTAGGGATAGTGGCCAGTACAATGCACAATGTTGAGGTGGCTACCCTTGTTTAAGAAGGAGCACAATCACTGTTTCATGCATAGTGGAAGGGAGAGCCCCCTGGTTGAGAGATTCAATGTAGATTTCTCCCCTCCTGTTTCGATGAGACACAGGAATCTTCTAAACTTAATTTTCCCTTATCACCCATGCTTCCTCATGAGCTCTCACTCTAGTCTAACACTGGAACTATTGTTGATGGCTTCAGATCACAAACTCCTAGAGAGATTTCTTGCACTTCTCCTATAATCTACTAATTGGACTTGCCCCGACCCTTAACTCATAGAAGTTTGAGAACTAATGCCCACAGCTCAAGAATTGGCAACAGCCTTAGCCAGGAGATATTCATTGCTACTAATCTGCCTCCTTCGATGAAGGACACCCCTTCTCCTACCCCATCTGCTACCCAATCAGTGACCCACTCGAACATTCTGGCCTCCAACCTGTAAGCAGTGACCTCCCAACACTATGTGCTGCCCATTGCGGGCACTCCTATGAGACTTCTTCTGACCCCTCTCCAAATCACCACCCTTTGTAGACCATCACCTCGCTCTCATCCTCCCGTCATTTCCCCTATCATACCTCTCACCTCCTTTGATCCTTCAGATTTGCAGATCACTCCCTCCACCCTGGAGGGGGCACACACACCTTCTGTACCTAGGCCACACTACACTCCTTTGGTATTGATCACCCCACTTCCCTGGAGAGCAAACTTGCTGATCTTAGTCTAGGCCTTCAGCTTGTTAAAGCCAATCTTCAGAACCTTATTTATGTCACCTTGAAGCTTGAGAAGCTCTGGAATCTCAACCTGACCTCTTGAGCTAACAGAACCCCACACACAAAACAATATAACTCACCTTCAAGGGGATGGCCCAACTACTCCCTGCAGGAGACATCGCTCATCCAGAGTTCATCTAACTTGATATGGAGAGCTCAACCCCATATCAATCCACCTCAAGATCCCAGAGGGTTACAGACCACCTATCTGATGCTGACATTCATTCCCTTCTGTTATCTTATACCACTACTGATAAGGACTTGTCACACATGCCGGTCACTATCCAGACTATTCTCTCAAACCCACTCGAGAACCTAGTCACAACCACAGAATCTTTAATGAGTACTACCTACCATAAGCATTCTTGCAGGCAGGTCGCTTCCTCCTCACCACTGCTCCAGCTACCTAACCATTTGGGGTATTTTTTTCCTTTCTCGCCCACTAACCGTATTTTGCTGCTGCGTCCCCGCGGCCCCACCCCCCTCCCTCCATTGCTCAATTCTTCCCACTCTTTGACCTGCTGCCCCGCCCCACCGAACTCTCATTGGAGGATCCCTCCCTCCTCCCAGCTGCCACTCCCTCCCACTCCCTCCTCCCCTGTTATGCCGGCCGCTGCACGGATGCGTGCAGTGGGCGCGCCAAATGCAAGCCTGTCTGCGCCCGTCCATGCCAAGACCACGCCCAGCTCCAGACCCCCTGGCCAACACGCCCCCACGCCACCAATCATCATTACACTGCCGTCGAACTCCACGCCCTCAATCCAGGACGCTCCTCTATCTGCTTCCAGTCCACACCGACGCGCACCTAAGGACCCTTCTCCTGCAAAGCCTGCAATTTCACCTGCAACCTAACCTCCAAACTCCAACTCAAAGCCACAGACAGTCGTCTAAGATGCATCCTGCTTAACACCCGCTCCGACTACAAACATGCAATTGAACTCTGGGACCTACTGACCACATACTCGCCCGACATCGCATTCCTCACCGAAACTTGGATGAATTCGGCCTCGGAACCAGACATAGCCATAGCCATACCAGAAAACTACAAGATCACCAGAAGAGACCGCAGCAACAGACCAGGAGGAGGAATCGCCATAGTCCACAAAAACACCCTAAGAGTCTCCACCAACTCCCACAACACCATCAAATCAGCCGAGCAACTTCATTTCAAAATCCACATCAACGCCAACAACACCCTCAGAGGAACACTGGTCTACAGACCACCAGGCCCCAGACCGCAGTTCTGCGACGACATCGCTGACGCCATCAGCTCCCAAGCCCTCACCTCAACAGACTACATACTCCACGGCGACCTAAACTTCCACCTAGAAAATAACAACGATATCAGCTCCACCAACCTAACCACCAACCTCGCCAACCACAGCCTCAGGCAACTCGTCACCTCACCCACCCACTCCGCAGGCCACACACTCGATCCCATCTTCTCAGCCAGCAACCACGTCTCCTTCAGCCACACCACTGAACTCAGCTGGACAGACCACCGCTGCATCCACTTTTCCTACCAGAAACCAGGCACTCACCACCACCGCACACAACCCCCCCGACGCAACTGGAGCAAAATATCAGCGGATCAACTGATTTCCACTATCGTCCGGGCCCCACCCCCCGGGGCACCAGACCCCAACACAGCTGCCACCAACCTGCATCACTTGATAGAAGACTGCACCAACACCCTCGCACCACTCAAAAACCTCCCAAACACCCCCCACAGAGTCAAGGCAAGCTGGTTCACCCCAGACCTACAAGAATCCAAACAGCTATGCTACAGAATGGAAAATAAACTGGCACATTGAACCTACCAACTCCAACCACATCGCTTTCAGGGGTGCATATGCAAACATCACCAACTGATCTGCACCACCAAAAGGACCCACTTCAAAAACCACATTGACACCAACGCTCACAACAGTAAAGAGCTCTTCGGCATCATCAAAGAGCTCTCCACTCCCAGGACCTGCTCCAACGAACCTCCACCATCACAGGAGCTCTGCAACTCACTCGCAACCCACTTCCGTCGAAAGATAGAAGAAATCCACAACAGCTTCAACCCCCAGCTGACTACAAACACCCACAAACCCAAAGCCCCAAGCAACACCCACCTCCTCCAAACCTGGACCCCCGTCAACATAGAAGACACCGCCAACACCATGGCCTCCATCCACTCCGGATCACCATCGGACCCCTGCCCACACCATATCTTCAATAAAGCAAACATCATCATCGCTCCCTACCTCTGCACATCATCAACAGCTCCTTGGAGTCAGCCACCTTCACAGAAAGATGGAAGCACGCAGAAGTCAACGCCCAGCTGAAGAAGCCAAAGGCAGACCCAAACAACCCCAAGAACTACCGGACGATCTCCCTCCTCCCCTTCCCATCGAAAAAATCGTAAACAGCCAATTATCCCGGTTCCTGGAAGACAGCAAGGCAGTCGACACCTCCCAATCTGGATTCCGCAAAAACCACAGCACTGAGACCGCACTCATTGCTGCCACAGACGACATCAGGACCATGCTCGACGAAGGAGAAACAGCAGCACTCATCCTCCTGGACCTCTCCGCAGCCTTCGACACAGTATGTCATCACACTCTCCGCACACGCCTCCACAACGCTGGAATCCGAGACAAGGCACTTGACTGGATCTCGTCATTTCTTGCAGGCAGAACCAGAGAGTCCACATTCCACTGTTCCTGTCAGAAGCCTCCAGAATCATCTGTGGCGTCCCCAAGGATCATTGCTCAGCCCCATGCTCTTCAACGTATACATAGCCCCACTCGCCAACATCGCACGAACCCACCACATCAACATAGTTTCCTACGCAGACGACACTCAGCTCATCCTAGACCTCACGAAAGACCCTACAACTGCAAAAAACAACCTCCACAATGGACTTCACGCCATTGCCAGCTGGATGGAATCAAGCCACCTCAAGTTAAACACAGACACAACAGAAATCCTCATGTTTGGCACCAACCCCTCAGCATGGAACAACTCCTGGTGGCCCACCTCCCTAGGATCCGCACCCTCACCCACCACCCACGCAACCTGGGATTCATCTTGGACTCCACACTCAGCATGACTCAGCAGGTCAACGCCATCTCCTCTTCCTGCTACAACACTCTCCGCATGCTCTGCAAAATCTTCAAGTGGATTCTCGTCGAAACCAGGAAAACTGTCACCCATGCCCTGGTCAGCAGCCGATTGGACTACGGAAATGCCCTAAATGCAGGAACAACAACCAAACTCCAAACAAAGAAATCCAGAACGCATCCGCCCGCAACATTCTTGACGTTCTACGCCGCAACCACATCTCCCCCCACCTCAGAGACCTACACTGGGTACCACTATCAAAGAGGATCACCTTCAAACTCCTCATCCACGCACACAAAGCCCTCCACAACACAGGTCCAGCCTACCTCAATGACAGACTCACCTTCCACACCCCACCCGCAATCTTCGCTCTGCCAGCCTCCCCCTCCGCCCGTCCCCCGCATCCGCTGAACCACTGCCGGAGGAAGATCCTTCTCTCACCTAGCCGCCAAGACCTGGAACTCCCTTTTGCTCCACCTTCGCCAGACCCAGGACCTCTTGACATTCAAGAAACGCATCAAGACATGGCTTTACGACCAGTAGCCCCCCTCGGCGCCTTGAGACCCTAACGGGTGAGTAGTGCACTTTATAAATCCTTTGATTGATTGATGGATTGATAACACACCGAAAATCATTAGTAACCAAATCTCATCTCAGGTCTATGCTTCTAAATAGTAAGTTGGTAGTAAGACATGCAGCTGACGTCACTTATCTCATTATCGCACAAGACCGTCACCTCCTAATCTTAACTGAAATGTGGCTCAATGATACTTTGTCACCCTTTCTGGACATTCTAGTTCCACCTACGACATCATCAGATTGGATATAACTGAAAGAGCTGAGGGTAAGTTAGCATGCATTTGCCGCTCCACTTTCACCTTTAAACATTCACAGATTGAGCCAATTCCCTCCTGTTAACACCTGGATATTGAAATGTGGCTCAATGATGCGATAATATGCAAACTCCACATGATTTACCACCCTCTGGAAATAACCTACATTTCATTGAACAAATAATGGAGACCATTTCCTCTAACTCGGACCAGCACACCAACCATATCTTCCTTGGGGATTTGAACATACACTGGTATTACTCTAATGACCCCTTGCTGAACACCTTCAAGGCCTTGTTTATGGACCCCAACCTGACTCATTTATGTACTGGCCCAACACACAATAGAAGCTCTACCCTCGCTCTAATCATCGCTAAGGGCAATGCTTTGCAACTTGAATCCAATACCCTCTGTGACTGGTCAGACCACTAACCTAAACTCCTTCCTCATTTTGGATAAGGTGTTAAGTAGAAAAGGACAACCTCTCAAACCCAGAAAATGGTCACCAGCCTTGAGAAATATTAATCTAACCAATCTAACTTCTATTACCAATAACATCCTTCTGCCTCCCACTTACATGAGAAACGTGAATGATCTGACTGAACATTACATCCATTCCATGTCAGACATACTTGATACGATTGCTGTGAAGCACCTAAAACGAATACTGAATAGGCAATCCAAACCTTGGTTCATCTACAGCCTAAACGAGGAAAGTCACAACTTAAGGCTTGCGGAGAGATTATGGAGAATGCCTCCCTCCATCTCACACCTCAAATACCTGAGGTCCAGAAGAAGTTCCTACAGCAAACACATCTGAAGTTCTAAAGCAGATTACTTTAGGTAGCAACTAGATAATGCCAAAAACAGACCCAAAAACTATTAAAAATTGTCAAACAAGAAGCAGTCTCCAAATCCAACCACCACTCAGTAGACACTGGGTAAATGACAAATGGCTATGAGTTCTCCGCCTATTTCATTGAAAAGACCAGAAGGATTAAATCAGATCTGCAACTCGTGTCACAGCTTCTGCTAACCCAGGTCCAGCCCAGTCTCCTACCAGTATAGCACCAGATTAGATCCCCTTCTAATGGCTATACTACTAAAAACTATGCTACTTGGAATGCCTTCACAATCCCAGATGAAGATGATTTAATCACAATAAAAACCTCCAACCACTTAAATTATCTTCTTCCTGCCAAACTTGTCAAACAGCTTAGTCCTTACATACTCCCTCTTTGGAGTAAGACTGTCAATGCATATTTCTCTCAAAGCATGATTCCTGACTGCTTAAAGATAGGATGAGTCAGCCCAATTCTATTAAAAAAAGCGTACTTGTCGGACCTCAACAATCACCGCCCAATCACCAACATCCCAACACTATCAAAGCTATTAGAGAAATTCATTCACCTTCAACTCTGCAACCACATTGAACAGTTTCAACTCCTAGATCATTATCAATCCAGATTCACAACAGGTCATAGCAATGAAACGGCTTTTGCACACATTGTTGATGATGCACTGAGAATGCTAGACCAGTACGAACCCTGCCTGCTCATACTACTTGGTCTCTCCTCCACGTTCGATACAGTCAAACATGACAGTATGGTTGACCTTCCTGAGAAGAAGATGGGGCTATTTGGCCTCATTTTAAATTGGTCTTTTCCATTCATTTGTAATAGAGCACAAAGAATTGAAGTCTATCGAAGCCTATCTGACATCACACGGGTCACGATTGGAGTTCCTCAAATAGACACACTATCTCCCATGTCATTGAACTTGTTCATGGAACCTCAAACTGAACTTCTGAAGCCCTCACACATTCACTACCACGTGTAAGCTGATGATACACAATTGTATTTGGAAATGTCCTCACCCGAAGATATCAAAGTGCTCATCTGCACTCTACTGAAAACCCAGCAATGGATGATCCACAATCATCTCCTCTTTAACACTCTCAAAATTGAATTCCTCCTGATTGCCCCTCACAATTACTCTGCTCCATATAAGAATGGCTCTAACAACTCACTGATCTCTACTGCACCCACTCATTATCAACTCCACTAGATAATTAGATATAATGTTGAAAAAATAGTTGAATATGCAAGATCATATTGGTGCAACCATCAGGGAAGCAAACTACCAGCTAAACACACTAAGAAAAATTAAAACTTTCTTGACCCCGTATGACTTTCAGTTAACAGTCCAATCCCTAGTCATCTCCTGATTCGATTATGGGAGCGCTACTCTTGCAGGCTTCCCCTAAAGTAAAGCTAGCTCCTTTAAGGACCACATTGAACTCAGCTTCTAGGCTCATCACTGGATCCAGAAGATTCAATTATATTGCACTAGACCTAAACCATCTAATATGGCTCCTGTTTGAAGCAAGAATCCATTTGAAGATAGCTTGCATGACACACAAGGTTCTTCACAACAACAAACCTGTCTGCCTAGACCAAAAACTTAAACTATTGGGTGGTAGTCGTTCCTTGAGAAGTGCTAACTCCCTACTGTTGAAACCACAGAAGTTCAAAAAAAGGAAAACATATAATCGCTCCTTCTCTGGTTTAGTCATAAGAATATGGAATGCACTGTCACCTGAAATAGGACAACCCACTCTACTACCTCCTTCAAAAAGGAATAAAAAGATTCTGATGAATAGTTTCCTTCACTAGTATCCTTAAAGTCACTCAGCTTGACTATTTTCATGTGGACACCTCAGAATCCTCGATCTACCAGGCTGATTGGTATATTGCATATGTATTTGCATTTTGCATTGCTCTCTGCATATTCCTTCTTACATTTTCCCTTGTATGTATGACCTGACTGCTATATGTACAACTCTCTAATACCCCTATGGTACACGTTTCAGCTACATAAATCTCTGCAAATAAATAAATAAATGAAATAAATGCATAAATTCAAATGTTTGAGGAGCTGGTGGCTGCTACAAATGCACATATTAACCCTCTGCTACAGCAGCTGGTGTGACTTATTATTATTTACCTTTAACCTACACATTGACTTGCAGTATAGTCATGAACTTTTTGCATCTATTGATCAGTTGGAGTATTATTTTTGAAACTATGCTCCAGCTATAAACGATGTAATTACTATCAAAGCAGGAGCAAAGTCTGTTGTTTGAATGCTTCATTATATGAGACCCGTAATGCATACAAAATGTATTAATTCAGCCAACTCTAAGGCTTCTTGTAAATTAAGCAGAGCTGAAAAGGATTTTTGGAAAAAGTGAATGGAGGATATTGAAGGTTGGAAAAAGAGTGAAGAAAGGAGAATGGAGTGGTTGAGAAAATAAAGAAGAGAAAGTAAAGGATTTAGATGTACATCCAAAACTCAGTTTAGATTTGAAAAGGAAAGGGATTTTTTGTATTGTGAAGGAGAAAGAACAAGTTCAAAATCCAGAGTTGTTGGGGTGGAGTGATTGTGATTTGGCATGTAAGACAAAGGGGGATGCATCTTTGACAGGATAGGAACCATTTATTAGGGGATAGCTTATTATAAATGTAGGAAAATGATTACTTTTAACGACCAGCTTACTGGATTAGCAGCTGTTACTTAGCTTTAGTGGTTCTTAACGTGTATCATGTAGTTGCCTTAAATGATAATGGTATAGTAACCCATGAAAAAGCTGAAAATAGTGCTTCACAAGTAGTAGGTGATATATTTGGCATTATGATTCCTTCTCTAAGCACAAATTTAAATGATGTGAATATCAGAAAGCTGTTTACCTTGGTAGACTGTCTTGCTACAAAAAAAACTGTAGTTTTAACTGCTATTAATTCTCAGCGTATAGCTGTAAGAGCAATGGTTTTGCAGAAAAAGCATGCTTTAAATATCTTACTCACTAAAGATTATGGAGTCTGCCTCATACTATATGTCCTGCAATGCTGCATGTTCATCCCCTTTACCAGTTATTAAATCAACACATGTGTAACTAACATGTCTGAGATTTCTAGTGAAGTGAAGTATTTGAGGAAAACAGGTGTAATAGGGAAGGATTTTTCCAAGATTGATGTGTGGTGTAGTGATAGTGGTAATGGAATACTAAAGAAAATCTTATCACCAATGCTGTTCATGATAATTTATGTGATACGTCTAATTCTTTTTGTAGGAGGGTAAAAATGATTAGTTCAAAGGGTGGGTCATGATACAATGGAGAAAAGCAACAGGATGAATCTAAGAGCAAGAAAATGGAAGTAAGATGAAGTGGAACTGTAAGAACTACAGAGTAAAATATATGCCGAAATAAGGGATCTAGAGGAATCTAGATGTGATCTTCACCAGTGGACAACAGTTGTAAAAGGGGAGATTTCAAAAGCAATCTAGATGTAATGTTTGGGGACTTCCAGGGTCACAAGAGGGAGGGTTGACTGAGTTATATTTTCATTTTAAATGTTTTGAATTCATATTGGAATTAACATGTGTGCACACAAATGTATTAACTGTGTTTTATTCATGTTTAGATTTACCATACCTAACGTAGGCATGATTATAAAGCCTTACTTCTGGTTGACGTCTTGTTTCACCACATGTGCATTTTTTAATTTTAGGAGAAACTGACTCAACATTTACAAAAGTGATGTGTTCTTACTCCCATTTTCATGAGAAATGTGTTTTTTTATGTGATAGGTGTAGGCAGTGCTTGAAATGGAAAAATTAAAGTGCCGGTACTCTGTGCCAGAGTACCTGCTTGTTCCTGAGAAGTGCCGGTACTCTCCTATTAAAAGTATTACGTTTTTCTTGAAATGTGCCGGTACTCACCCTCTCAAAATAAAAAAGTGCCGGTACTCAGTACCGGACATTACCAGCCCATTTAAACACTGGATGTTTTAACAAGCTGTTGCAGTGCACCTGCAGAGTACACCTGGCCCGATGTATCTCATTATATTGAGGATAAATGTAAGTTTGAAGGTCCCATGAAGGAGCTTCATTGTGCACAAGTCTTAGAGCATAATAAGCTTATATTATTTTCTTGTGCCTTAACCAGATTATAGTTAGCAGAGTAGGATGCTCTCTTTATGAGAAAACAGATTTTTTAAATCTTTTCTCTTTTCAGAAATGTATACTGATTTGTCCCCGTCTACCTTGTGGAGTTGAATGCACTTCACATTATTTCAATGTTTTGATTTGATGACTAGTCTCAGTTGTTATTTTGATTAATGTGATAGAGCTTTGTGGGTCCTAAATATATTCAGAGAAAAGCTCTAAAACACATAATTCAGACTCTAAGAAGAAGCCAAAACTAAAACTATGAACAATAAGGAGCTGTATATCGATACCTCTGTATGTTGACAAACAACCATGTATTGCTTGTACCATGAACTTGTGGGCTGAACCTCATTGCTTGTATTTTACTTGTGTTGCAATGCTTATGCTTCATATTTAATTCAATGAGCCAGTCAATCCCACCTTCCAGCTTTCAGTATGGCTTAAAATAGCTACTGAAACATCTACAATGAATAGGGCACCTTGAGAACTACTATGAGAACAAATGAGCCCACAAATGAAGGAACCCCATCTCCACATTTCTAATGCAAAAATTAAAAAGTATAGTTCTTCAAATAGCCTTTATTAGTGTAAAACGTGTTTGTGATTGTCCCTGATATTGGCAGTTATGGGAAATGTTAACTGATGAGATCGATTTTCTCCGGACCACACAATGTAGCCCAAGTGGGAATGTTAGACTAGAATCCTTCTCTTCTGAATCTGAAATCTACAGCCTTCAATCAAGGCAAGGCTCATTTGGTCTCCTGGGGTCAACATTGTGACTCTTCTCCATTCAGCCCTTGCTCATTCCTGCGTTTTAGTCTCTTTAGGGCAGGGATTAAGTGGACTGTGTCCCTCCCAGTTTCAGACCCAGTACTAATAAAAAATGGATGTTAAAATCGGTTGCTGTCAGGTCCGATTGTCATATGTCTGAACTTACCAGCGAAAATACTGATTGATTTGTAAACAATGAATGCATCAAAAGTTTAAGTAACCCATGTCAGTGACATAGTTTCTGTTTAAATTTCACATGTTTAACACTGTTAGGGGATGCAAGATTAAGCAAGCTATTTCCAGGATGTTGAGTGACTATTTTTTTCATGTAGCATCTTACTCTTACGTAATGTATACTTTAAATGAGTAGACATGGATATTCATAACAGGCCACAATTGAGAGCTCTGGAGTTGAGGCTGAAGGCAGTACCAGTTTCTCACAGGGCATGTCAGTTGGTCAAAAAAGTGTTCAGAATACATGGTCATCCAGTTCTGGGCCTGTCTGTAGAGCACACAGAGCAATGGTCACTTAATCCAGTTGTGATTGTGATTCTATGCAACTGTGTGTGAAGGAGGTACACAGTTGTCAAAAATATTTACAAGGTGAAAGTAAAATGCACTGCTTACAGGTGAGTGTATGGGTCATGTGTTTAGGGGTTGGTGAAGTGAAGGGGATGCAAGGAAGTGCTTCAGGAGAGAGTGGAAATAGGGTGCTGAAGAAGAAAGAGATAGGGTGTAAGATATGTAGAAGGATGAGATGTAGAGAGAAAAAGAGTGATGTCTAACATAGAATGACCATAACAGAAGTGATTGGGCCGCTTAGAAGACCACTATCACTTCCACAGGCCTCCGTAATATTTAATTCACTGTCTCAATTTCAGAATTGAAACATTTTCAATATTATTTAGCACATCATTGTTTTTCCTCAGAACGTTTAGGTGTATGTCAGTCATTGTGTAATATTTCTGGATGCAATAACTGAAAGCTTAAAGAGGAACCAAAATACTGGCCTGGTTGCGCACTATGGAAATTTAGTTTACTTGTTTAAGCCACACCCTTCATTACATAGCCGTGCCCCATTAGAGACCCTCAACTTTTTTCATCCCACATGAAGCCCTGCCTTATGGACACTCTGATTTGCCTTCCGTATTCTTCTGCAGGGCTCCTCTGCTCCCCAGCTTGGATTAGGTTTTATAAATGCTGTGCATGCATCCATGCATACTTGCTAACTAATCTTCACCACACTTCCCAGCAGCTGCAGAACAGGCAAACAATGACAAAGAGCAGATACAGAAGATAAGGTACAAAAAAACAGCATTAGAAAACACCATCACAAATGAAATCATCCGCCGTGAAAACCATATCTTGCATCTAGAACAGCAAGTTCCCACAATCACAAACATGAAAGGCCACTGCGGCCTATACTGAAGCAATGACCCATCAAGCCACAATACCAAAGCTGTGCCTTATCTGGTGATCAGCAGGCACACTGTGGGAGTCACAGCAGTTCTCTTTAATGAACACTTTGTTCAAAATTAAGATCTGTGTGGAAGGTGATCATTCTGCCCAAATCTATTTGGCTTCCCAATAAACTTGTCGCAAACAGCTCCTTATCGGCATTGAAACATGAAGCGCTATGAGTTCGACCGTACAGTACAATACACTCCCGATTGTTTTGGAAGTGCACGCAGTTTAATTTTCTTCTTAGATCCAGCAGCTTCACTGTCTGTAAGGTTTTTGGTCTGGGACGGATCTTTCCGAGGCAGAGTAATTAGAAAATGTGTCTGTAAATGTGTCTGTAAATGTAAACAGAAGACAACAACAGCACCTCGAGACTTATGCTCTTCTTGTTGTATTTTATTACACTGTAGCATTTGTGTAGCGCTTCTTGCTTGTCGCTGTCGGGACCCGGAAGCGCTCTTTCCGTCTGGTGTCTACAGCCTGTACACGGTACACTGAAACTTTAATAATGGGTCTGCTTCTCCGTGCACTTCATAAAATGTATTTTCTAGAATCCAATCGACGTTTTCAAGAAATAGGGGTCGCTGCTCTTCCACAGAAAGTGGTAAAAACCACGTCGCCCGTTACTGCCTGGGAGCCCTTTTATCTTTTCCGAAATAATCCCTCCTGCTCACCTTTGCTTTCAGTTCGTTTCACAGGTGTTCATTTTCTCACAAAAAAAAACTTTTTCCAGTTATTACTCCCTGCCTGCTCTTAGCCAGGTTACCCCTAAGACATTATGTGGATTCTCATGGAATTTTGCAGCGACAAGATGCCCTCTGGGGGGGACATCAAAACAGACATAAAAGCGCTTTGACCTTAAATTACACAATCTGACAACTACAGATACAAAAGTGATATCAACGGATACGCAGGCGCTAGAATTGCGTCGGAGATATATGTTAGGAGTGACCAGGCAGGGCTGCGCTGGCAAGCTTTCCAACAACTTTGATGAAATTTCACTCTTGCATCAGAAAATACACCTGGTCAAATGTTACCAAGTATAGATAGAGCGCTCTTTTGACAGTAGCGTTTGTCAGACCTGTTAGATGTTTCTCTCCTGCAGATCGTAATCCGATTTGCCTACTGTTGTGTTATTTCTCCACTGTCCATCTCTTTCAGCGGTGCCTGCATCTCCCCAGTATCCTCGCTCTTTAATTTTCGGTATGCCAGTGATTTAAATAGGCAGGTAATATCAGGTTCTCAGTACCTGGACTTCTTTAATTTGGAAGGGATGGTACCAGCACTTCTCGGCATTGTTCCATTGCTTTTAATGGTAAAGTAGCAACACTCGTCAGCAGAAAACAGGTACTCTAGAAAAGGAGTACCTACACGTCTATATTTCAATTTCAAGAACTGGTGTCTCCTTTGTGTAATTCTCTACCCAGTGCCTCTGTCTCTCTCAAAGTCAAAGTTTCTCTGTGCCCTTGACCAAAGATGGCAGTCCTCGAGCTGAATTTTTGGTTACTGGCAGCAGTCAAGCAGGCAGGGACAGCAATACCGAGAAAGGGCTTGATTCCAGCACAGAACAGACAGAACTCATATGGGCATGTTCTCCAGGACTAGTGCGCCCACAGAGTGCAAACTCCCAGCTGCAGTGCAGCCACACAGTAGCTGATCTTCTTCTTGACAACACTGCTGTATACAGCTTATCTTCTGAACAGCACAGTCACACAGAAGCTTATCTTCTTCTGGGCAACATGGTCATGCATAAACTGATCTTTTTCTGAACAACATGGCCACACACAAGGTAATCTTCTTCTGGGTAATACAGTAGTGCTGAGACTGATCTTCTCGGCAATCCCCTCAAACAGAGGCCGATTTAGACTCAGTTCACAGCCCCAACTGGGCTTCGGTTATCTCAGGGTGACTCGTCATGGTTCCTACTAAGAACCACCTCCAGAGAGACCACTGGACTGCATGCTGGAAAGGGGTGAAACAAGTGTTGGCTGGCCCTTATACCTTGCAGTTTACGTTTTGGAATTCCATATAAATGTAAGGCATAAAAAAAACTTGGGACTACTGACTTCATGATCATATCTGAATTACAAAACATAATGCACATTATAGCTACACACCTTTGTCCTCTATATTTCTATTACCAAGGATGGGCAACATGTGGGACATCCACCCCTTTCTTTTCCATTATGCTGTATTTTAGACAGCTGGGACGTCAGTTATTTTTTCTTGAGTGACATGAGGTCTCATTTGTCAGTGGAGCCTTAATAAAGTTCCTTGCATTGTCATGAAACAGTATGAACAGGAATGTTGGGTAAAAGGAGACTTTAGTAAACTTCTCCTTCTAATCCCAGCAAGTATTTCTCATTTATAGTGAACATAGCACTTCTTTGATGTACTTTTGCCATTACTTTGGAATCATACATTGTGCAAGAGAGCAGAAAACATACCGATAGCTTATTAACTAAACTGTTGCCCCCCACTATGATAAGTCCCAAACAATAAAGAGCAATAAACAACAAATCAATAACAAATGTGTTTCTGAAAATTGCACTTTTTATACAAAAGTCTCCCTTCTGCCTAGTGCTGGAAACAGGAAAAATGTCCTCGGGGAACCTACAATTTTCATCAGTGGAGAAGTATTGGGGGAAATGGTTGAAACAGCAGCACAGTGAATGAAAGTCAGTCTATGACCTGCCAGCACACAAATGATTTATTTTCAAAAAACGTTGCCTTAATGGTACTTATAAGGAAAAAAAAGTAATGTAGTTTTTAGCTAAATGTATAGGTTACTAATAGAGTTCTTTTTAAGACACCTTAAGGACCTAAAACACATGCTGTAGACATATAAGTGTATCTGATGACGCTCTGGGCCCATAGTCTTACCTCTCTTCTTATGATGAACTTTTTTTAGGATGCCTGAGAAATAAAAGAGAGTTGGAATCAATGTTTTCAATCAATTAAAAGTGTAACTTATTAGGTCACACATTAAATCCATGAGACGGAGAATGAAGTACAAAAGTTCATGACAAATTAAGGCCCAAACTAATGTAAATGAATCTCAAAAACATGCTATGTAAGTACAAACTCACTAAAAGTGAGAAAAAGGGTTGAATGAAATAAAATCATACAAGCATAAGGCATACAAGAATTTCAGTTGAGGAAATACATAGATGAGAGACCAAATCTGATGTTCAATATCTACATTTTCATCTTCTTACCTAACTATTGAAGGATCTAAATTAATCTAAAAATCCTAAACTAAAGGGAAGTCCTGATTAAGTCTCAGGAAATATAGGAAAGTGTCAGCATAACAGAAACCTCAGTAGAAGTTCTGATAGAGAGATGTTGCATAGCGTAAAGCCACATAAAGGACTAAAGAGTCTGTACCTATCCAAGTCTCAAGGGAATCTGCTCTCGTTCAATTAGGTGAATACTGATTAAACCTACAGAACCTTTGAGAAAACCACATTATCTGCCAGTAGTTTTCCATCTTTTCAACCCAACTGAAATTGGCAACTCTCTCTTCAAATTCCCATCCCACGAATCGAACTTCAGGACGACCTAGAATGTCTCTCAGTGTCTGGTATACAAACAGGAGTCTTTTCTTCTCAGTTTGTTAGCACTCCTTTTCCTTGCCGGAGTATCCTCCCATATCTCACTATACTTAATACAAAATACGCCCTTCATTATCTATAGACTCGCATGAGTGCACCTGCAAAGAAGGAATATTGCAACTCAAGCAAAATTCCATGTTAAATGTTTAACACAAGAAACCAAATATGTCAGGTCTATGGTTATGCTAACTTAGTAAAACATTCAATGCACATTCAAAATACATGATTATAAGTGCATCTTACAATTATTAATGGAAAACAGCAATCATAAATGAAACATGATATTGTGCAGTTGTACCACAGTATCATTATCAAAATACATGAATATAAATGTGCTTGAGTACTACAAGTTAGCATGTTAAAATCAAACATTAGAGCACAAGTATACATGAACTACTAATTTTCTACTGCAAATGCACCTTCAGTGATACAATTTAGATGCTCCACTTTACATTAGTAACTTAAGGCACACAACTGTATTGTTGATTACATTATTATGTCCTTCCTGTAATGCATGATGGTACAGCCAAAATTACACATCATCATATCAAACAATGCTCAAGGTTAATATTGGTTAGATAGTATAGCTTGTCAATGCTCCAGCTGGTTAGTAATCTCTGACCACACACTTGGATCATCATAAAATAACTTTAGAAGGTTAATGTACCTGCTGTCAAGCATTACTTGAAACAAGAAGATCACATTTTAGTCAGGTGTCCTAGGTAGCAAAGCACAATGGGCTACTAAGTTTGTTGCAGGGATCCTGTGTAATCAATAGGTCACCATTTGCAATCATGTAAAATAGCTTTGTATCTTATGGACCAGCTGTAGCCAATAGCATGCGACTCGTAATGCATATGTGTGCATCATGGAAATTTTAGGCTCAAACTTTCAGTTTTCTAAAGTTGATAAAATGGATTTCATTGGTTATGAAAAATACTGCTTAAGCACCACAACACAATTCAGTTTGCACTGTGCTTTACACAAATGGTTGTGATTAGTGTACACACATGTACAGAAACATACAAACACATACAAACACACCCACACACATGCACACACAACCACACACACACTCATACACACACACAAAACACACTTAGGTACATTTTTTAAATTGGGTTTTTGATTAACAGCAGTATTCACCCTGATCAAACAAGAAACACAATCAGGGTAAGTAACAAACACACACTAAATCACCATTTGCTCACCCTCTGGTAGCTTGGCACAGAGCAGTCAGGCTTAACTTAAGAGGCAATGTGTAAAGTACTTGTGCAACACTTGAAACAGTAAAACAGTGAAAACAGCACACAACAAGATATCGCACCATGTTAGTAAATTAGAACTTAATTTAAAAATAAAACAAGACCAAAAGGACAAAAATCCCATAAGTAGAACTTCAGCTATGCATTTTTAAAGAATAATCTGTAAAATAGCACTTAGAAACAAGAAGCTCTGACTGTGGATATCTGATCGCGGCGGACAGGGAAAAATGTCACAATTTCAGGCTGACAGCGATGGAGCACAGCCTGGCTACAGGAACCCAATTGTGCCTGCTGAAACAAAGTACCTTAATCCTTGTATTGACATCAAAGATACTGGTAGCAGGCTGAAGTGATGCGTTGGTGTCGATCCCCGCTGTGGAGACGATGCATTGATCTTTCCCATGCAGTAGCAAAGATGCACCAGTTTTCTCCATGCATCAGCCACTCTGCATGGAGTCTGAGGTGTTCCGGTTATGAAGGTGATGCGCTGAGGTCGATCTGCCCTGGCGAGGCGATGCATTGACTCTCATCCACACAAGGGGCCAAAGCACTGTTTCCGATCAACAAAACAGGAGCGATGCACAGGTTCTTATCTGTGAAACACCAGCAATGCATCATTCCAGCTGTAGCAAACACCTTAAGCTCCTGGTGTAGATGTAGGTTGGTTGGAAATCTTTTATGTCCCTGAGACTTCAATCAGGAGACTAGTCAGCTTGTCTTTGGAGTCACTCTGAGTTCTAGGTTGAAGAGATGCAGGTCCAGCCATTCACACTATCAAGCAAGAGGGCAGCAGGTAGAAACTCAGCACAGCAAAGGGAAAGTATAGCAGAGTAGCAGTCCAACAGTGGGGCAGTGCTCGTAGCAGCACAGTAGCCCTTCTTCCTTGCAGAAATATCCACAGGTTTGAAAGTGTACTGAGTTGGTGGTGTCAAAGGTCCAGTACTTATACCCATGTGTGCCTTTGAAGTGGGGAAACTTCAAAGAGATGACGTTGAAGTGCACGGAGTCCCTGCCCTTCCTGTCATGGCTCCAGACACACTACAAGGGGGCTATGAAGCCCTTCTTGTGTGGACAAGACACAGCCTATTCAGATGTGAGTGTGGCAATGTCCAGCTCCTCCCTCCCATCCTGCCCAGGGTGGCCATCAGGATATAGATGGCCCATCAAGTCACACCTAAACTCCCTTTGTGTGTGGCTGTCTATAGAAAATACACAAAGCCCAGGTGCCCCCACCACAGACACATGCTCAGAGAAAGGCAGCATGCACCAAATGGCTAAGGAAAGAAAATGATAACTTTCTAAAAGTTACATTTTCAGAATTGTAATTTAAAGTCTGACTTCACCAGAAGTTGTGATTTTTTAATTATGATTTCAGAGACACCAAACTCTGAAAATGTTTCTCTTACAGATTGTGAATTTTACACTTAAAATGTAATAAAATAATCCCAATGTTAACCTGTGGGAGAGATAGGCCTTGCAGCAGGTAAAAACAAATGTAAGAGTTTTTCATTACCAGGACATGTAAATCTAAAAATAAAATATATGTCCTACTTTTTAAATACACTGTGCCCAATCCTTAGGGCTGCTTAGGACCTTATTTAGGGGTGACATATGTATAATAAAGGAAGGTTTGGGCCTGGCAAAAGGGTCATTTTGCCAGATCAACACAGCTGCTCAAAACTGCAAGCACAGACTCTGCAGAGGCAGACATGAGTTGTGTTTACTGGTCTTCCTATTGGGTGGCACAATCAGTGCTGTAGGCCTACAAAAAGCATTTAATTTACAGGCCCTGGGCAAATATAGTGCACTTTACTAGGGACTTATAAGTAAATTAAATATGCCAAATGGGGATAAGCCAATGTTGCCATGGTTTAGGGAAAGAGCACAATTGTGTAGGTACTGTATCACTGCCAGTAGGTTTTGCTGGCCTGGAATGTGGATCCAGCTCATGATGTGCTGCTAAAATCAGAACCTTGCTAGTTTCCACTCCATTAAAGCAATGTTCCTGCCTTAACTCAATGACACAATTCTCAGCATAGTGATGTAAGTTTGCTAACATAAGTAACACATATCTCGATAGATTGCAATGCATATAAACAGGCTAAGCCTCTCATAAGGTGCCGCCAGAACTTTTAAATTAACATAGAGCTATATATATTCCCTCAGCACATATTTATAACCAAATATAGGCACAAAAAAGATGGCTTAAATTGTTCATATCGCGCTCATTATGTAATTAGAAAAATGAGAGGCTTGAGTCAACGTAATCAGTCAAAGTCTAGGAGTTATTATATTGTGCGCTATCGAGCAGTATAAATATCTTAGAGGGAAAAATGTTTCAGCGAAACTAAAGATGAATTGCCATTCTGATTTGAGGCAAACCTCAACGCAATGATGTTTGTACCGTCTACCCAAGCTGAAAATGTCAAATAAAACTGCCTTTTGACGCCCAAAAGACATCTCAGAAACCACGATGTTTATTAACTGCACCAGACGTCATATTCTACTCATCTCTTTTTGACTGTGAGGCTTTAAATATATAGAACCATCCCCAGTCAGGCGTCGGAACACCGTTCAGGGTGGTCGAGCATGTTTTAGGGTGAGATATATAGAGAAACCGATACAGTCACTTTACCGAAAGAATATCCGCTGATGTGGTACGTTTTTGCGCATGACGTTTTAAATTTAGGGTCATATTTACATTACGGATTACGTTAAGCAATGCTGCTGTTGTACATCTAAAATGGGTTAAAAAAAATTGCAATGTTTAGGGGCAAGTCTTACATTATTAATACAATTAGAGAAGGGCTGTGCCTTCTTTCAACTTTTACTAATAGAGAGTTGGATGTTTCTGGCAAATTCCTAAGGTCATGTAAGAGTGCATAAAAGAGTACTCCTGTAGCGCTACTTCCGGTACTCATAAGTGCTTTTGTGAACCAGACCCTTTGAGTCAACAAGGCATGACTCCTCCTATACATTGTGGGTCAAGATTATCATGTGTGGCAGTATAGGTGTGCTCTGATCCTTATAAGACAGCGGGGGGGAGTTTCAGGAAAACTTAGGGGTCATGGAAAAGCGGCTCATCTGTACATTTGTGTAGAGACGTGAAAAGAAGATAGTTAAGCACATCTTTTACAAGTTACTGAAATAGGTTTTGCAATAAGCTCCAGCCTGTGATGTACTAGGTACGCATTATGTGCAAGGTGCGGTCAACATTGACCTGTAGACACATTACTTAGAGGATAGACGGGCACAAAGTGTTCTATCCAGTGTCCAGGAAGTTCATCGCTCATTATTATCTGATGTTTCTACAGAAAAACAAGGACATACATTCTCCCTTATATTTTTGAGCTGCTGACCTATTTCTAAAAGTGATGGACTGCCAGAGCTCTGGTCAGTTGCTTCTCTTATTTTTGTTTCGTATGTTTTACATCGCCTCCTGACAACATTCAAAGGCCTATTCATCCCCAATCGAAATATGTCAGACGTTCTTGATGAAACCATCACTTCCACCCTTTATACCAAATCAAAATGTGGGTTAAATACGTGAAGAGTCTTGTGAGATATTTCATGATTTACTGCAGAAAAAAGTTAAAAGACTCTAAATGCAATAAACCCATCAGCATCAAAGCGGATATCAATTAATTGCTTTTCACAGTACATCTAAGTAATCAAGGGCCAGATTTCTGAGAGTGAGGCAATGCTGCATTGCAGCTGCGTTGCATCAAAAAAACTTGTGCTTTGGTGTGCCATTTTCATGAAACATGTCTACGCCATATCTATGGAACGGCGCACCATGTTGTAAGGCTCTAGACTTTGTCAAAAATTTTCATGCATCAAAATAATGATGTAACCAAGTGTAAGGCAGCTGGCTCTCACGTGACCCAGAGCTGATTTGTTTATTGTAAAGTACTTGGAAGTGCCGCAAATCAGCATTGCGCCATATCGGAGTGCATTGCGTCATTGGATGGGTAAAAAAAAAATGAAGCATTTCAAGAATCTGAGTTGCAACCCACAACAAATATAGAAAATGGAGGCAACACAATCCATAAGTCAGGGGCGCGACAATCCCAACCCCAGCCAAGATGACCAGACAGCAGGGGAGGAGGTCGAGGAAAAGCAATTTCAGCGAGGAGAACCAAATATTGATAGCTGAGGTGACAAAAAATGAACACCTTCTCATTGTCACCTCAAAATTGAAAATTAGGGAAGAAGACGGTCCTCAGTGGATAAGATCAACAGTATTGGCCAAGTTAAAAAGATAGTGTATGAGCGCAGGACCAAGGAGAAACTGGCCAAGAACCTGAGGGCAGCCATGCAGACAAGAGGATGATCAGAGAAACAGGAGGAGTTGGGCCCATTCGAGGAGGAGGTGCCTTGCTCATCCCACAGAGTTAGTGGTGGGCATTGCAGGACAGGACAGTGCTGCAGTTGAGGGCCAGGATGATCTACAAAATAAGTGTCATCAATAAACAATATGGTTAAACGTCATGTGGTGAAGTGCAGCAACACACTTTGCTGTGCTGCGCTGCACTGTGCGCAAAGGAGTGTGATGGAATGCATAAATTGACACCCATACATAACATAAATGTTAGTTATTTTGTCAAGTGTCAATTTGTCCAGTCCAGCTCAGCCAAGTTTTTCATCTCCGTGCATGATGTGCCACCCCAGACCAGGTTGTCCTTTGAATACTGCAACATGTGATCTAATGTTTAACATGAGTGACCAGGGCTACAAGTCTCACAATAGAAAGCAAAAAATCTGGAATGGAGCAGCACTTTATGCATGGACATGTGAATCCTGCCCAACCTGACTGTCACAATACAGGCCCCCTTGCACCATGAGGTAAATGTGTTTACCTTGGTGCTACTCAGCCAAAAGTGGAGTGTGAACAAATGGACTGGAAAAGGGTTGACAGAGGATCAACTTGTCACCTCTTCTATATGTAGAGTATCTGCAAATAGGATCATGTGAAGAGCCATGTGTACATTCTCTAGCATGAAACCACAATGTATGCAGCTATCCCGATGTGCTGGGTCTGATCTTACAGATGTCATCTACCATGTTAGAGACAACACTACCTCCTGTCTTGGGCAAATGAATACTGGGGGTGTGGGGGGTGAATGCAAGTGATGCACACTAGAGGTTCACAAGTGTTTGCCTGAAGCAAATATGGTGTGAGAGCTGGTGCATCCCTGGTAGTGTAATGTAGATGTGGCTGAGCACATTGAACTGGCAGTGGGTCTGAATGGGGAGAAATTGCATCTCAAGGAGATGAGGGGTGATGTAAGTGCCACAAGGGAGCCCGATTGACAGTCATGCACTGCTACTTTTTGGTAGAATTGCACCTGTGTAGTAGCTGTGAAGGGATGCCATAGAAAAAGGCATTAGTGCACTACACTTGACAAGTGATGTGTTTTGGCTAGCCGGAGGTGTTGCAGGTGTCAGGAAGGAGACACAAACAGAAAAAAATGAGTATGCTACATATGTCATAGAGGAAGCTGTTAAATTAAAATGGGAATTGTGAAGTGACAGGATGAGTCAGTTGCCCAGGATGATGGGCAGGTTTTGGGGATGGTTGCAGGGTGAGGTGTTTGGGCCTAGTTTTGTTGGCATCAATGGCAGGTAAATTCTACAGATTATCATCACTACACTCAGGTTTGGCATGAACCATTGTTCTGACATACAGGTAGGCATGCCGGGCAATTGCATATTGCAACTAATGTAGGTTGTAATGGTGTCTCCAGAGAGTCAATATATGATCTGGGTGTCATCAGTGTCTTAGAGTAAGTCCTGTCCCTGGGCCCAAATGATGTTTGACAGAGGAGTGATGACCAGGTATAGGTAATCAGGGATAAATTAATAGATCAGTGATACTGTGGAGAGGGCCAACTTGGGTAAATACAAAATATGGTGAACATTAATGTTTGTGTTTTTACACATCTGATGGTGCATATCCTCTTCAGAGTTAGTTCATAGTGCCTATTGGTCTGGACTCTGAAGATGACTGTGTGTGCTAGGAAATCAAAGGAGTACACACAAAGAAGTAAACCATGGTAATTACATGCCCTTACCTAGTACTGCAGTCCAGAAAGACTGCTTGGTGTATAGAGTTGGGTGGATGTGTGTCAATTATGAGCTCTTGGCCACATGAATGCAAAAATTGCATGCAATACAGTACTGCGAGGCTTATTGATGTCTGTACTGGGTGAAAGGCAGAGTGATGGACCAAAAATAATAGATTGCCAAACTAACATCTCTTTGTCAGGAGCTGTGGGCTAAGTAATGGCTCCAGGGGATGCAGACACCCTGCTGACATGGTGCAATGTTCTCAGTAGTAGTGTCAATAAGTGAACCTTGTATCAATATAGCCATGATATGAAAATAACCCAAGCAACATGCTAAATGGGTTAAATACATGCACTCACCCTTTCAGCCAAGATAGGCCAGCAAGCTGCATAACTGCATTGCAATATGTGCAATGACACAAAAATGACCTCCTAGCCCAGGAGTCTCCAAGCTGGAGGGCAGCCTCCCTCCAGAGGGGCCTCAAATGATCCTGGGAGTGGGGCTGCCAGGTTCTGGCTACAAGAAGCATTATGCTGATTACTGGGCTTTATTTTAAGCTGAAAAACATGATCAACACCAAACCACTCTGTAATGGGCCATCACTAACATGTCATTTATATCCAAACTGGGGCTATGTGTCAAAAGGGAATGGACTCCAAATACTCTTCACAGCCCATACCCCCAATAAGCACACTGTGTATACTTGTGCACATTAGTAAGGCCTGCCTGACCAGTATAGTATGTTTGGCATCATGTATTTGATTGCATTTTAAAAACAGTAACATTACTTAAATGCAATGTTAAAGAAGTCTAAACATATTTAAACATTGCCAATTTAATAGAATAATTGTGAAAAATTTGGAGGGGGGTCTTGATGATTTGATTTCCAGTGGGGGTGCAGCATTAAAAAGTTTGAAGACCACTGCCCTAGTGGTTGTGTGAACAATAAACAGATACTTTCATTTGGAAAGCAAAAATAGTGACATTTTGCTACAATTACTCTTAGTAGCACATGTTAAACACATCTATATTTAACATAAAGTAAATGCTAATAAAGTCTGTTTATGATTAAAATACTACAGACAACATGTACCATAGATCATCAATTTTTTTTATTTTTTATCCTAGATGGACAAACAACACCTCCTATACAGCAGCCTGTCCTGGATGACCAACCTCTTGGTGATGAAATCCTCCCCCTATGGACAATGACATCTTCCAGAAATTCCTGGATTCCACTGAATCTCCTTCTCTGGGCATGGCAAGGATGACAGCATTGCAGGGTCTCTAATTAACCTCTACCAACAGAAAATGGCCCATCTTCCAGTCCAAGCCCAGCTGTGGACTTCGAGGACCCCCAGGTTGTCTTTCAATGGCAAATGGTAGGAGTCCAGCAGCAGATGGCTGGTGAGGAGTGGGAGGGGATGGAGACCAGGGCAGGCACCCTAGAAGGAATCTGTAGGTGCCTCAGTCCCAATAAGGAAACATCTGAGGCAATAATAAGCACCTACACTTGCCTCAATAGTATGGGCGAGTCCCTAGCTGACATTGCTGGTGTCATGAGGCAGAGGCAAGAACAACAGGCTTCAACATCTGACATCAGTGATTTTGCACCAAGCTGAGGATTATCATTAACATTATGGCATCTATGGATCACTAGTTGGACTCCTACATAGCAATAACGGGGGCCCTCCGTAGAGATGTTGTCACATTGATAAGAGGCCACCAGACCCTTGTCATGAAATGCAACTACTTAGTTTTTGCGGTCCAGTTTCAATGATAAATGGCGTTGAAAGTTCCACTGGGTTATATAGCATAAATGCGTTCCTCTGTCCCAATATACCTCACATGTGCTGACTGTGAGTATGACCACACATGACATCAATTGTATGATACTCACATATGTTACTGATTTAGAGCCAGAGCACAGACCCTGAAACAAAGCAACACCTCCCACTGTAAGAGGAAATAGGAGACTTATGGTTTTCAAACTTGGCAAGTAGTTGCACAAAGTTACATGCACGCAGTGCCCCACTTATCAAGTACTCAATGCCAAGGATGATTGAGGTTCTCCAGGCAGGTGGGTCCCACATTCATGATTTGTAACCAGCAACGCTTTGCAATAATTTGTAACAACAATTATCTACTTGCAGAATGGTGCAGGGGTATGTGTATAGTGGCAGGCACCAGTGTGCGTCCCAGCACAATCCGAATTCTGTAATCTGCTGGTAATAATCCATCCAAGTTATACATGGGGTATGTCTTTCACACACAGTGCTACAGTAGATGATTATCTGTGTTGGTCTGTGCATCAAATCACACAACGACAACTACTTACTGTGCATTAAGAATGTCAAATAGTCCTTAAGTGACTCAAATGTGAAATACAATAAATGTTGACCATGGGCCTCTCACAAAATAATATATATCTTTAAAGACTGCCAGGCAATAGCTACATCATGTACTCAACTCAATATACTCAACCTTAGAAATTCACAATGATGCAATGATTATGATATGAAAGTATAAAAGGTTTTACTGATTTTTTTTTTATTTAAGCAAACTAAAACTACCTAACCTACACTAGCCAACCTAAACACTTCCTTATATTACCTAAACGTATCCTAAACTGCCTACATCTACCATCCTAAAATAACTAACCAACCTTAACACTAATTTACACTAACTTAACTTATCCTAACCTATCTTAAACACAAATAAAATGTTAAACATCAACCCCTGAACCCCCTTAAAACACATAGGCCCTCATTTAAGAAAAGTGGAGCTGCACCCAGTACAGCACCACTTTTTTGTGCCCCTTAGGGCCCCCTTAAGGCCACCATGTGTGTGCAGTTTCTAAGATATGGTGCACCATGGCAGTAGTTGGGGGAACTAGCGTCAACATTTTTTATGCTAGTTAGGAGCTTTGCAGGATTAGTGTCAAATCCCATTGACGCCAAATGAAAACAAGGGCATGCCCCCTTTTAACGCCTGCTCTGTGCAGGCATTAAAAGTGCCGAAATAAATAATGCACAAAAATCTTTTAGATTTCTTTGTGCTATTTTTCTGCCCCCCCTAACAGGGAACGCCCTTTGCATACATTATGCTCGGTGCAGGCACAATGTAGTGCAAAGGGTTACAAAGTGGGGCAAGGCATGCATTTCCCCACCTCGTAAATTTGGCACTGCGATTTTGGTCTCGTTGGGCCACATTAGTGTAAAAAAAATGACGTTAATGTGGCGCAAGGAGGTGTTTGGGGCTCTTAAATCAGCCCCATAGATTAGCACATTACAAACATCAACTGCACCCAAACATAAACTAACTACACATGTAAACCTAAGCAAATATATATCTTTTTGGTATTGATTTTTCGATATTATTTGGGATTTTTTTTAAAGCAAAGCCTATACATCCACACCCCCACTCACTAAAACCCTATAACTAGCGAAGAAGATATAAAAACATTTACCTATAAAAACTATTAAAAGCTAAAACCTAATCAAACTAAATCTATCCTAATCACTATTTATCTAACTATTAAAATGCTAAGATATAAATGTAGCTGTTAGAAATGGGGTCTCTAGTTGGCACAGGTATACACTCTTGTCCAAGTAGGGACCACAATCCTATTCAGGGTACGTCACGCACAATCCAAATTATCGTGTGCCCAACCTCTGGTAGCTTGGCACTGAGCAGTCAGGCTCAAATTAGAAGGCAATGTGTAAAGTATTTGTGCAATAAATTATACAGTATCACAGTGAAAACACTACCAAAATACACCACACAGGTTTAGAAAAATAGATAATATTTATCTGAATAAAATAAGGTCAACACAACAAAGATCCAATAAACACAAGTTGCAATATCACTTTAAAAAAGTTTAAAAGAGTCTTAATCCTTAAAAATAAACTGTTGTCTCTTTGTTACAGACAGTACCTGGTATGCGTCAAAAATAACGCTGCACGGAGACTGCAGAGGAGGTGATGCATAGAAAAATAGGATGTGCGTCTGCGGCAGAGACGATGCGTCATTTCTTTTCACGCTGCAAGGGGCTTTCATCATTTTTTGGCATGTAGTCTTGGTTCCTCACTGCGGTACGGGGATATTTTGGTGCCCAGGGACGATGCAGAGAAAATCCTTGATGCACTGGAAGAAGGCATGGGTGCTGCGTCCATCTGATAGGCGATGCATGGAATTTCTGTTGCAAGGCAGGCGCTGCATTGAATTTCCAGTCAGGAAGTCGGGTGCATCGTTCCGGTCATCTATGTGGCGATTTCTCGGTCGCAAGGTAGGGTTCATGTCGATTTCGGCAGGTGGGCGTCATTTTTCGACAAACAAGGAGTTTCCTGAAGAGGCGAAGTCTTTTGCCCCTGAGACTTCTGAAAACAGGGGCAAGCTCAATCGAAGCCTTTAGAGAGCACTTATGGGGAAGGCAGAGCCCTTCTCAGCAAAGTAAGATGCCAGCAGGGCAGAAGGGCAACAGCAGTCCTTCTCTGCAAAGCAGCCCCGATGAGTTGTTTGGGCAGCCAGGTTGTTCCTCTTGACACGATGCAGGTGTAGGTCCAGAAGTGTCTGGTTTGGTGGGGTCAGATACCCAGTTTATTTACCCCAAAATGCCTTTGAAATGGGGGAGACTTCAAAGAGTGGTTTTGAAGTGCACAAGTTAACCTTTCAGTTCAGCCCTGTCTGCCAGGTTCCCAGTAGAAGGTTGAACAGTCCATTGAGTGAAGGCAGGCCACCAGCCTTTGAAATGGAAGTTTCAGGCCCTCCACCCTTCCAGCCCAGGAAGACCCATTCAATATGCAGATGAATGCAGGTATGACTGAGTGTCCTGTGTTTGTGGTTGCCTGGGTGAAATGCACAAGGGAGCTGTCAACCAGCACATACCAGATGTTGATTGGAGACAGGCTGTAAGGCACAGATGGTTTTAAGTGCAGAGAAAGTCTCACTTTCTAAAATAGTAGTATAAAATCCAACCTCACCAATAGGCAGGAATTTCCCTTACAATTCTGGTCATATTAAATATGACCCGGTTACCCCTTTCAAATCAGAATCTACCACTCAAAAAGTATATGAGAGCAGATCTAATGCTAGTCTATTAAAGGAGCAGGCCTCACTGTAGTGGAAAACAAAGGTAGGAGTTTGTCACTACCAGGACATATAAAACACATATGTACATGTCTTGCCTTTTACCTACATAGCACCCTGCCCTATGGGTTACTAGGGCCCACCTTAGGGTGACTTATATGAAGGAAAAGGAGAGTTTAAGGCTTGGCAAGAACTTTTAAATGCCAAGTCGAAGTGGCAGTGAAACTGCACACACAGGCCTCGCAGTGGCAGGCTTGAGACATGGGGAAGGGGGGACTCATGTGGGTGGCACAACCAGTGCTGCAGGCCCACTAGTAGAATTTAATTTACAGTCCCAGGGCACATGTAGTGCACTGTACTAGGGACTTAGAAGTAAATCAAATATGCCAATAGGGGATGAACCAATGTTACCATGTTTAAGGGAGAGAGCATATGCACTTTAGCTCTGGTTAGCATTGGTAAAGTGTGCAGAGTCTAAAACCAGCCAAAACAGAGTCAGAAAAGTGGAGGGAGGCAGGCAAAAAGTTGGGAGATGACCACGCTAAGGCTGTCAGGTCCAACAGTAACCCTAAAATATTGTCCGTTAAAATATTTATATGAATTGTGAGACCTGCACCAGGACTTATCCATATTGCCCATTTGCTGCTGTAAGCTGGCCTGGTCACTTTTAACGCCTTCCTGTTTCTTGTTGATCTTCCTCAGTTCTTGTACAATGCAGTGCTTGAAGACTGAGGCACAGATTTATTATTTTTAATGGAAAACTGTGCAAATGCAGTTTTGCAGCAAAAAGAATAGCGCCGGCTTGCGTCATTCCAAAAAGCCAGCCGGGCGTCAAATTTATGGAATGCCGCAAGCTGGCACTCAGGTTGGCTAGCATCAGAAGAAATTACGTTCGCTGGATGGGGGTGGCAGTACGGGTGAAGGGTGTTTTGCTTCACAAAATGACGCTAGGCTGGTTAGAGGCAAAAAAAATGCCATTAACCAGCCTATCATCATTTCCTGACACCAAACCATCCATAACACACCACTCCTGTCTTATAAAATACTCCTGTCTTATAAAATACAGGAGTCAGGCCCACCACCCCAATGGCCAGCACAGGGGACCAGTGTCCTCTGGGCATGGCAATTGCACCCAGTGTCATGCAGGGGAGCCCATGTCAGGGCCCCCAATGGCACTTACATTTTTTAAATAATTCTTACCCATACTTACCTGGGATGGGGTCCCCCACCCTCTGCTGTGGGTGGGGGTGTTCCTGGGGCTTGGGGTGGGCACCTGTGGGCCCATTCCATGGTGTTTGACCATGGAAATGGATCTACAGGTTCCCGAAAGTCTGGTCTGACCCAGGCATTAAATAATGGCGCTAAGCAGGCTTAGCACCATTATTAAGGCCCGCCTCCCACCTGTGCACCATTTTTGCTTGGGAGGATAAATGAGGCGCAACAGGCTTAGAGTCATTTTTGGGACGGGAACGCCTATCTTGCATCTGATTGACGCAAGGTGGGTTCACGCATCCACAAAATGACGTTAACTCCCATAGACAGGTCTAGCGTCAAAATATAAAAATGGAGTTAAGTTTGCGCAGAATTTTCATTAAAAAGATGATACAAATTCAGCACAAACAGAGCATAAATATGCCCCTGAATCTTGTCTTCCTCTGGTCCTCCTGTCTCATGTTGGCCGGGTGGCTGCAGGTGTAGCCAGTGGTTTCGGGGATTGAGGTGGAAGTTGCTGTTTGGTCCTGCTCTGCTAGGGCTTGTGGCAGATGTTACCCTTGAAGGTGCTGTGAGCTGAGGGACATTTCAGGACCCTGCTACCTTGACATGGTCATATAGCTTTGCCATTTTGTTATAGGCCTTGGAAAGTTGCTTTATGTGCCGGTACCTATCCTGGCGCATTTCATAGGCACTGGTCTCTTCAGCTGTCATAATATCTAGGGTGATAATAGAAATCAATAGCTAGCACATGCTGTACATGTACATTATGGCCCTCATTACAACCCTGGCAGTCGGTGTTAAAGCAGCAGTAAAAAAAAATGGAATTTTGACCCTGGCGGTAACCGCCATCCAAGACCGCCACTTTAACACACCGACCGCCAGGGTGGTAACGGCAGCTGTGCTGGAGACTTCGGTCTCCAGCCCAGCGGGCGCCACAATCCCACCTACGACCCGGCCTACCGCCATGGTTTTTGTGGCAAACTGACCGCCACGAAAACCATGACGGTAGGCACTATCAGTGCCAGGGAAATCTTTCCCTGGCACTGATAGGGGTCTCCCCCGACCCACCTCCCTCCCCAGAGTCCTCCCCCACCCTGCCCTTCCCTCTCCTGCCCCACCGCACATATACAAACCCACACGCGCACCCATATACACACAAGCACACACGCATACCCACCACCACCCACGCATGCACACATACATACCGACACACCTGAACACACACCAACGTATCTTGTCACACACATGCATTCATAATACACAACACTCACAATCACTCATTCACGCATGCATCCAATGCGACTCACACCTGCATGCATGGATATCAAAACATACACACACCCCCACATACACACAACACCCCCCACCCCCCTCTCTGGTCAGAGAACCCAACTTACCTGCTTGCAGGGGGTCCTCCAGCTGGAGACGGTCTGTGGCGCTGCAACCCGCAACAGCGTCTGCCAGCAAAACACTGCCAGGCCGCGTCATTGCTCATGATACGGTCGGCGGTGTCTTGCTGGTGTGGCGCTGCTGCTTTCAGCAGCGCTGCCTAAGCGCCGTCCGCCACCAGGATGGTCGGCGGTGTTCCGCCAGCATTCTGGCAGTATACCGTCCGCAGTTATGATACGCGTAGACGGCTGGTAGCCACAGCGGCAGTATGTTGGCGGCCGTCACCGTGGCGATAGGCGGTAGTTACCACCTATGTTGTAATGAGGGCCTATGGGGGTCAATTTGACCCTGGTGGTCTTCTGACCACCAGGGTAAAGGGGCAGTCCCATTACCAACATGCTGGCAGTGAAGACCAACACATTATGAGAGTAGCGGGTTGGCATCTGCCAACCCACCACATCTCTACTCATACCGCAAGGGCAGTCGGAACCGCCGGGCTGGAGATGATCATTTCCGACCCGGCAGTCCACAGAAGACCGCTGGCGGTATTAGGAGCCGCCTTTCCACCCTGGCGAAAAGGCTACCGGTGACAGGGAATTTGTTCCATGTCACCAATAGATGACTCCCCCACCCCTCAGCAAGCACTAACCCCCCTCCCTCCCTCCATACACAGCGCCCCCTGCCCCCACACCAACCACATCTCCAGACACAGCACCCCTCCACCTACCCCACACTCTCCTCCAGACACAGCACCCCCTCCCTGCATACATGCACATGCACACTGATACCCACACGCACCCCACATTCACTCATTCACCTACACTTACATTCACTCGCACACATCCATACAGGCATTCACTTCAACATTCATACATGCATTCACTCAAACTCATCCATACTCACATTCACTTCAGCACTCATGCATGCATTCAACCACGCATACTCACACCCATCCAAACATGCATACCCACATGCAGACAAATATGCATTCACCACAACAATTATACTCGCAGACGTACACAACACTCACACCCGCATACACACAGGCATATACACATACATGCACACACGCACTCACTTGTACATTCAGACATGCATACAACCATGCATACACACATTCATGTACACATACAGACACCACACACTCACCCATGCACACACAACACACCCCACTCTCCTACCCCCCACCTCTATCGGACAATCAACTTACCTGGTCGGGGGAGGAGGTCGGCCGGCAGGGAACGGGAAGGGGCGCTTCCACCACCAGGTGCGCCCCATCAGCAGGACACCACCAGGTCATATTAATGTACATAATACAGCTGGTGGAGTCATACTGGCGGGGTGGGGCCAGTGGTGGAACCGCCACAGTGCCTCCGACCGCCAGCAAGTCTACTGCAGGATTTCCACCCAAAATGTGGCGGAAACCTGCAACACTCGTAATATGGTAGTCAGAAGACCGATGGCGGTCTTCTGGCACCTGCGGCTTTGGCGGTCTTCTGAGAAGACCGCCAAAATCATAATGAGGGCCTATGTGTGTAAAATTAGTCTGACATTGTAACACAATTCTATGTGCTGACCAAACCAACACCAGAAATGGAGATGGATATATGAACAATATAATGTCACTACATAGACATCCCCTACTTGAGTAAGGAAAACAGTCAGGTGCCATCTGTAAAGGTGCACAAAATGTAACAGTAGTCACAATGAGCTTTACAATCATGCCATAACAAACAATAATTCACACTCTTTATGATGTCCATTGATTAAATTGGACACATGGTCTAGATGGTTTCTAATGTGGTATTTGGAGTTGTATCGTGCAAATGGGTTGATTGTTGTCATCAACATAAGTGTAAGTGGTTAAGGAAATATAGTCCAGGCAGTGTGCCTCTGTGTTGCATACTCCATCTGGAGTAACACAAGGCCGTACCCATTCCTGGCTTCATTTGCTCTGTGGCAGATAGTCAATACATGGATATGGGTTGTCAGGTATCTCCTGCAGAACATGACTGAGGCACATTACCAATATTTTCCATCCAGCAACTGTAAAGAAATGTAACATTTATCTTCTGCTTCACACTTGTAGTGAGTCATACTTAAACATGCTCATGTCCACACATCTTTTCAAGGCTGAATTTAGATGCGTACATTAAAAACAGCTAATTGATAGTAGGTGAGTGTTACGTCCCGTCTCACATCACAGTGTTGCATTTCACATAGAAAACACACGGATGTCAAATGGTACACATATTTACTTATAACACTTACTGGTAGCATTGGGGTCTTGAAAGGCTTTCATCTCTCCCCATGTTAATGGTAGAGGACCACCTAGTAGACAGGAATGAGGACTGTTAGAGGTGGCATTTTTGGAGTGGTCTCCTCTGTCTTTTTTGCCACTGCTTCCTCTGTTTTGACTGTGTGCTGGACTCTGTTTTTGCTGTTTTTGTTACTCTGGGTACTTTACCACTGCTTACCAGAGCTAAAGTGCAAGTGCTTCTGTGCAAAGTATATGTGCAATTGGCTTTTCCATGATTGGCATGTTTGATTTATCAATAAGTCCCTGTTAAAGTGCACTTGAGGTGCCCAAGGCCTGTGAATCAAATGCTACTAGTGGGCCTGCAGCACTGGTTGTGCCACCCACATGAGTAGCTCTGTAAACGTGTCCCAGACCTGCCACTGCAGTGTCTGTGTGTACAGTCTTGCACTGCCAATTCGATCTGGCAAGTGTACCCACTTGCCAGGCCCAAACCTTCCCTTTTTGTACATGTAAGACACCCCTAAGGTAGGCCCTAGGTAGCCGCATGAGCAGGGTGCAGTGTATGTTAAAGGTGGGACATGTACTGCTGTGTTTTACATGTCCAAATAGTGAAATACTGCCAAATTCAGTTTTCAGTGTTGCCAGACCTATCTCTCTCAAAGGTTAACATGCGGGCTGCCTTTAAATATTCGTAAAGTGAAGATTCCCTTTGAGAGCAGATAGAAATGAGGTATTTGGTGTCTCTGAACTCACAATTTAAGAATACATCTTTTATTGAAGTTCATGTTTAGATTGTTAGGGGCATATTTATACTATGTGCGCTCCGGATTTGCGTAATTTGTTTTTTATGCAAATCCGGCGCAAACTTAACTTCATATATATATTTTGACTATAGACATGTGGAGCGCTAAAATATTGGCGTTAAAGTCATTTTTTTGCCTGCAGAAAACTTCCTTGCACCAATGAGATGCACGGTAGGCGTTCCCAGGTAAAAAAATTAGTCGAAGGCCCAAGCGCCTTATTTATCCTCCCGTGCAAAACTCACACACAGGGGGAGGAGGGGTAAAAAAAATGGGTAATTTTTTAACTCCTGGGTCAGGGCAGGTGTTAAGGGACCTTTAGGCTTATTTCCATGGTGGAACACCATGGAATAAGCCCACATATGCCCTCCCCATGCCCCAGGGACACCCCAACCCACACCAGAGGGACAGCGGAGGATGGGGGACCCCATCCCAGGTAAGTATAGGTCAGTACACCTAAGTACTTTTTTTTCAATGTGCCATTGGGGGCCCTGAACTGGACCGCCCTACATGGCACTGGGTGCAATGGCCGTGACCAGGGGACAATGGTCCCATGGGCTGGCCATTCAGGTGGTGGGCATGACTCCTGTCTTTTCTAAGACAGGAGTTGTGGTATGGATGGGTTTGCATCAGAATTTATTTTACTCTAACCTGCCTAACATCATTTTTTGATGCAAACTCCCCTTCTTTCATACTGTCAGCCCCACCCGACTAACGTCATTTGTTTTTACGCTAGCCTACCCATTGCACTGGCTTGCACCATTCCATAAATATGATGTCCGGCTGGTGCACAGAAATGGTGCAAGCCTATGCTAAACCTTTTGGTGCAAAACTGCATTAGTATAAATCAGGGCCTTAGTTTGAAAATGCCACTTTTAGAAAGTGGGTGTTTTCTTGCTTAAACCATTAGGTGACTCTGCCTGTTTGTGGATTCCCTGTCTGGGCCAGACTAACAGTTGGGCTGTTTGTGAATCCCCTCTAGACAGTGACAGAAGGGGTGTTGGGGTGTAGCCTGCATATCCCGATGAGCCATCTGAGCTAGAGTGGAGGGAAGAGTGGCCATTTACACCTGAATGGGCTGTGCCTTCCCTTCACACAATGCAGACTCCAACCCCTTGTATGTGTCTGCAGCCTGGCCTGGGCAAAGCAGGATCTTGTGAACAACAGATACTTTTTTTTGATGCTTACCTACTTCAAAGGCAGAAAGGGATATAAGTAGTGGACCTAAAACCCCAGACTTTAGATCACTTCTGGAACCAAGAGAAACCTCTGCCAAGGAGAAATGCTGAGGAGAAGTGTTGACCCTGCCTTTGACTGTGCTATGTTGGGCTAGCCTACAGTTGCTGCTTCTGCCTGAGAAAGGGGACAAAGACTGGGCGTTGTTGTGCATTTCTGCTTGAAGAAGAATCTCCAAGGGCTTGAACTAAGCTTGCCTCTTGTTTTGAAGTCTCAGGGCCATCAAAGACTTCTTCTGCCAGCACCTGGGCTTTCTGGTGAGACTCATGCCCTGCCAAGTGGTGCCCTATTCAGTCCCTGGGCCCTTGAAAGGTGAAGTTAACAGAACAAGAGCTGTAATCCAAGCACAGAACGTTGCGCACGGAAATGTTCGACGCACCATCAGCAATGCAATGATAAACTGCGCGCCACCCGCTTTGCGGCTGAAATCGATGCATCACGGCTGGAGAAATGACGCAACACCTGCTTGCGGGTGATGATAACAACGCAAACCACACGCAGTGCATTTTTCTAATACCGTGCAACCTGATTTCTCACGCATCGTCCCTGGGCGTCAAAGTCATGGCAATCCTAAGTAGATCCGAGGTGTCCTTTTCAGAAATCGATGCATCACTCTCTTGCGAAGGAGAAAAATGACATATCGCTGACCCGACCGGAGAAGAAACGTCGCACAGCTTCACTTGTGAGCAAGGAATTGACGCATTGCTGACTTTTCCGATACACGCTCACCCGTGCGGCTTTATTTTTGACACAAAACAGGTACTTTGTGTAAAATCGTTTCCTTTGTTTTCTATGGAGTAAGACTCTAAGGGCCAGATTTAGTTAGTAAAAAAATTGCGACTCGGAAATAGCGAATCCATGCGAATCGCTATTTCCAACTTGCAAAACTAAATTCCAGAAAGAATTGCTATTCCAAATAGCGAGTCGCAAAGGAGTCGCACCGCATTTTGCGATAATTGCGCGAAGGGTGTGGTCCGGTGTCGCCAATTGCGACTGACTCGCAAATTGCCTGCAGGTGGAACAAAATAGTTGAAATACCCACTTCCTGGTTCTCAGTGATGACATCAGAGCCAGGAAGTAACCAAATGGAACAGGAAGGAGGGAGGAGCCCACCCAGCCCAAACTGCAGAGCCACACCTAGGTGAGAGGAGCTGCAGCAACAATGGCTACACAGGAGAAGGAGACACCCAGTGGAGGCAGAAAACGAAAAATCAAGTTTTCTGACTGAGGAGTGCTGCCTGCACCATGAACAATTATTTGGCAATGCAGCAAAGAGTGTCCCTGACACCCAAAAAAGAAGATATGGCAAGACATCCAGGACAAGATCAATGCCATTGGGGTAAGCCACCGTACCCTGGATGAAATACGGAAAAGGTGGTATGACCTTTGCTCCAGGACCAAGGAGAGTGTGGCGGAGAGCATGAGGGAGATGCAGGGCACTGGAGGAGGCCCATCCACTGTTCCACCCCCTACAGCAATAGAAACCATGGTGGAGACAACTCTGGAGCCGGATGCTGTACTGGGCATTGAAGATGTGGACAGTTCGGCACCTGGAACATCAAAAAGTAAGTACCAAAATATATGCTTTCACACCCACAAATGCACTATACACACAATCCCAGTACACATCAGCCGGCACCTCCAGACTAGCTCAATTCGAGTCTAGCAACCTCTAGAATAGTGCATTATGGACAATGTAGTACAGTAGTCCAAATATAGGCAAATGTTTATTTTGAGGCAAAAAACATATGTGCGAGACTAACAGTGTATCCACAGGTCTCCCACAAGGCCCCCCCCATCAGCGCCAATGGGGAGGGAGAGGAACATGGCACAGACCCACAGGAGGAGGCTGCCACAGACACTGCAGGGGAGTGCAGGACAACACCACCCATGGGATTGGCACCGGAGTCAATGGACGATCCTGCGCTGGGTATGGAGGCAGCCGTAGAAACACCAGGGCTAATGCCTATGGAAAGGCACACACAGCCATCATCAGGCGCAGTGTGTAGACGCCGCCGCAGATTGCAGTCTGTGCACAGTGAGGATGTTCCAGATGTCGAATTTGCAGGACTTGAGGCATCCTTATTGCAGGGTCAGCGCCTACAAAATAGACAAATGAGGTTAATGAACCTGAACCTCACAAGACTGCAGACCACTGTCACACATGGGATGGCTAATGTGGACAATCAGTTCACAACTATGAACATACATCTGGGGAACCTGACAACCTCCATTGACAATTTGGTCAGGGAACTGGTGGCTGACAGGGCACATGCACGCGCCGGGAGCGCAACACTGCAGCCCGCTTATATAGACTTGCTGCATCCATAGGGTGCCTGGCAACTAACACAACCTGCCTGTCAAGGCGCACCGTCAGCCTGCAAATAGAACTGGGGCATTTTGCAGGAGATGTGGCACGGGGACTTGGCTGCATCAGCCATGTGGTGGATCTGCTGGAGACCAGACAGGCTGCAAGGGGCACAGGGAGTACCCCGCAGGACAGTGAGGAGGGCTCAACAGTCAGTAGTGTGTCTGTCACTGATGTACGTCTGCTGCGGAGTAGCAGTGCATGGCAGGGCTCAGGGGACCAAGCTGGAGTGAGCCATGGTGGCCGCAGTCGTAGGATTCTGTGAGCCACTGACATGTACTGGTACAGAGGCACATGAACATTCTGGGGGTTATTACAACTTTGGAGGAGGTGTTAATCCGTCCCAAAAGTGACGGTAAAGTGACGGATATACCACCTGTAATATTACGAGTCCATAGTATCCTATGGAACTCGTAATACGGCTGGTGGTATATCCGTCACTTTACCGTCACTTTTGGGACGGATTAACACCTCCTCCAGAGTTGTAATAACCCCCAATGTGTCTGATTTTACTGTTTCATTACCATACTGTTGCATAGTGCACAATTATATCAACATTATAGTTTTGCAATAAAAATGTTTGGTTTGTTTGACTACACAACTGGGCTATGTGTGTCTGACATTAGTGAGTGTGGTCACGGTTGCCACGTACCTGCCAAAGTAGTGGGTTGCAATGTGATTCTGTCTCTGTATGCCCTCATTTGCGATGCTTCTATTCCCAGGCTGTCAGTGTGGTAGCTCTTGCTCCTCGTCCTCCGTGTCTGTGTCTTCAGGGGTGAGATGTAGCCCATGTCTGGTGGCAATGTTGTGTAGGATGGCACAGGTGGCAACTATCTTGCATGCTGTTTCTGGGGCATACTGGAGTGCTCCTCCACTTTTGTGGAGGCATCGGAATCTTGACTTTAACAAGCCAAACGTCCTTTCGACTACAGTTCTGGTCCGCTGATGTGCAATGTTGTATCGCCTCTCGTTCTGATTGCCAGGTGTTAGGTATGGGGTGAGTATCCATGGTCTCAGGGCATATGCACTGTCACCTGTTTGACAAAAGAGGCAAATGTAGCAGGGCATCACAGGGTTACACAGTGACCTGTATGTAAGGCTTCAGAGTGTAGTCCCAATACCTAGTAAATATCCTTCTCTAAACTCCCCACGTTCTAGGCTTTGGTGTATCCCACTGTGCCTGAATATGTATGAGTCATGTGTACTCCCTGGATATTTAGCTACAATGTCAGTAATTACATTATGGGCTTCACATACCACCTGGATGTTTAGTGAGTGGGTACATTTCCTATTGCGGAACACATATTCCAGATTTGCAGGTGGGCAAATTTGTATATGTGTCCCATCCACACACCCTATAACATGGGGGAAGTTGGCAATTCTGTAGAAGTCCAACTTGGTGCTGTTCATTTCTGCCTCACTTCTGGGTAGGTATATATATCTGGACATGTGTGTGAATATGGCATCTAGGAAACATCTGAAGAATCGTGAGAGTTCACTTTGGGATACCCCACCTGCCACTGCAATCACCCCCTGATAGCTACCTGAGGCCAAGAGGTGCAGTGAGCATAGAACTTGCACATGTGTGGGGATGGCGCTGCCGGGCATTGTCTGTCGTTCAAGCTGAGATTTCAGCAGTTCAATAATCTCTAAGATAACAGCACTGCTCAGTTTGTATTTGTCATAAATCTCCTCCTCAGTTTGTTGAAATAGTGTTTGCCTGGTTATGTATATCCTCTCCTGTCTCTGCCTCCTCCTACTCTGCTGGGCAGCCTGGACTCTCCTCCTCCATGCAATCACGTATAGTGCAGCCATTTTGAGTAGCCCAGATGCCTTCTGGGTCTCCTTTTATACTTTGGTTCTGGTTACAACCTGCTCTGAATCAGTGGTAATCTGGGTGTGCAAAACGGGCTTTTTGCGACTAGTCGCAATTTGCGACTGGCTTTTGCATACGGTTTGCGACTCGCAATTTGCGACTTCCTGATTGCGGATCACAAAATCAGGTCGCAAATTTTGCGAGTCGGTAATGGGTCGGATCGCTATTTGGTGATCGGAAATGGGATTTTATCATCCCATTTCGGATTTTGTGGGGTCGCAAATAGCGATGCAAGCCATTTGCGACTCGTAATCCTTTGCTGCATCTGGCCCTTATTCTTTTGAAAATTCATATCTTGACTTGTGTATGTTGGATTTTTGTCATTTTGGTCTTGTTTGATTTAGATAAATATTACCTATTTTTCTAAACTGGTGTGGTGTCCATTTTTTTGTGTTTCCACTGTATTACTGTGTGAGTTGTTACAAATACTTTACACATTGCTTCTGAGATAAGCCTGACTGCTTGTGCCAAGCTACCAAGAGGGTAAGCAGGGGTTATCTATGTGTTTTTCTCCATTGTCCTGACTAGAGTGAGGCTCCCTGCTTGGACAGAGTGCAAACTGACTTCTAACCAGAGACACCATTTCTAACATTAGTGATCAGCGGTGAGTATTGGACTTGTATTAGTACTTGACATATAAGCCCTCATTACAACCCTGGTGGTAAATCCTACTTACCGCCATGACAACGGCCGCCAACATACCGTGACCGTGGCGGTATTCCGCCACGGGTATTATGACCCACACAGAGAATACCACCACAATACAGACACCCACACAAGTCCGCCACACCAAAGGTCAGTGATAAACTGGCAATAGCAAAACCCACACCTCACGACCACGAATCAACGCAACGGTCTTTTAACTGCGGTAAACCATTGGTGGTACACACCGCCGCGCTCAAAATACACACACTTACAAAACCACACCACATTGGACAATTCAAAATACACACACCTGACACACACCACACCCACACACCCAATCCAATATAAAACACACACCCACATCACCCACAACCCCTTACAATGAAACAAAAGAGACCAAACACAGAGAGACAAGCAAAGAGCACACACCCAATCAGAGGCACAGAACACCATCACCCATACACCATCCATGCACATCACAGTATACACCCCAACACATCACCTCACACATATCACTCACACCACATCCATGGCACCCCAAATACACCCCAGGTTTTCTGAGGAGGAGCTAAGGGTAATGGTGGAGGAAATCATCTAGGTAGAGCCACAGTTATTCGGATCACAGGTGCAGCAGACATCCATTGCTAGGAAGATGGAGCTATGGTGGAGAATCGTGGATAGGGTCAACGCCGTGGGACAGCATCCAAGAACCAGGGATGACATCAGGTAGAGGTGGAACGACCTATGGGGGAAAGTGCATTCCGTGGTTTCAAGACACCAGATTGTTGTACAGAGGACTGGCGGTGGACACCCACCTCCTCCCCCACACTAACAACATGGGAGGAGCAAGTCTTGGCAAGAATGCATCCTGAGGGCCTTGCAGGAGTAGCAGCAGAACTGGACTCTGGTAAGTCAACTCTTTACCAATATATCCCCCACCCTACCTGCATGCCATCACATACACCCACATGCAACAATAATGCATGGACACCCATCACAGACCTGCATCGACACCCATCACTACAGCTTGCCCAGTAGAGAGACTCACCAAGCCCACACAATCAGCACTCACACAAGGCCAAGGCGACAGGGAAAGCACAATTATACAGGGAAACACACCCATTGCACAAGATGGCACACACAGATACAATAACAATGCTTTTGCATCCCAGCAGGACCCCTACCCAACATCACAGGAGAGGAGGTGCCACCAACAACCAGCCCCCCCCAGAAGAGGCCCACAGTGATGACAACAGCTTTGCATGCCTGGATCACGATGACTAACCTGGCCCATCAGGGACCTCTGGACAGTTGGTTCCCCTGCCACAGTCCCAACCCACCACAGAGCCTCCCCTCTCAGGAAACACCACCACAGCACCCACCCAGCGGGCCCATACCTCTGTCCCCAGGACACATCAATCAGCAGTGTGTCCACCACTACAGGGACCCCAGGCAACCCCACTAACACAGGACGATCAGGGACCTGGGGTCAGTGGCAGTGGGCACACGGTTCAGGGGACAGAGGCACAGGACAACAGGGAAGCTGGGAGGACTGCTGTGCGACAGGGGGAGGATAGGCCCAGGGAGCCGCCCCTCCACGAGGCACTCTTCAACATCATGGGATCATACCACCATTCCCAGGAGACCATGGGCACGGTACTGGCCAAGTTACAGGATACCCAGCGGCCGCAGGAGGGACAGTACCTGGGGATCAGGGAGATCCTCACAAAACTCTATACCATCCTGGTCATTATAGCAGGGGTGCTGGCTGACATGGGCAAGACCATGAGGGAGGCAGTGGCACAACAAAGGGCCCCTGACACTAGCCAAACCGAGGAACAGCTTTTCACCTCCGCCGGTGCTAGTGGACAGGAGGCCCCGCCACAGGACCAACAGGCCACCAGCACCCCACCCCACCCCTGCAGAAGAAGACCCACCCCACAAACAGTCCCTGCGATCCAGGCAGAAGACAGAGAACATTGCCAAAACCCCCGCCAGGAAATAGGACACTCCTGATTGTCACCCTTCTGTCCCACTCTGTCACCATGTCCACCTTGAACTGCAATTACTCCCCTTCCTATGCCCCAGTGGACAATGCACCTGTGATACCAAGAGACTGGACTCTACCCTGGACCTTCCTCCACCATCACCCCAGCCCCTTGCACTTACCCCCATACTATTTAGCACAAAAAATAAACACAATTGAAATATAAACCATACTGGGGTCAGTGTAATCATTGGAAAGATGTGTTCTTACAACATTCTCAAAGCACTGCAACGTCTATGTTAATTGAATTGTACCAATGTATGACAGTTGGTGGGCAGCAGTACATATAGCAGGAGCCAGAATGGGGCACACAGATCTGAAAAAAGGGAATCAAAAGGGAACAGTCAATGGCCATAGACAGAGGCTAAGAGGCTGCATGTACAATGTCCAAAAGATTACTGAAAAATAAAGCTGAGTTACAGACTCTTACCTGTGTGTCACTGGAAGTACTGCTGTATAATGTTTGTTCTGTTGTCCACATCTTCTTTATCTGCCTCCTCTTCCTCACTGTCCACAGTCTCCACCGCTGCAACAAGACCATCACCAGGCTCATCCTCCTGCAGAAAAGGCACCTGGCAGCTCAAGGCCAGGTTGTGCAACATACAGCATGCCACAATGATCTGGCACACCTTCTTCAGTGAGTAGTACAGGGATCCACCTGTCAGATGGGGGCACCGAAACCTGGCCTTCAGGAGGCCAAAGGTCCTTTCAATAATCCTCCTTGCCCACCCATGTGCCTCATTGTAACATTCCTCTGCCCTTATCCTGGGATTCCTCACTGGGGTCAGTAGCCATGAGATGTTGGGGTAGCCAGAGTCCCCTGTAAATACCGAGGGACAGCTGTTAGACACACACTAACCCTTAGGGACAACCCCATACTCAGACCCCAACTTATACTGTGTGGGGACCTTGGCCTCACATAATAGCCACACCCAGTGCCTCTGGAGTTGCCGCATCACATAAGGGATGCTGCTATTCCTCATGACATAGGCGTCATGCACAGAGTCAGCATATTTGGCATGCACATGGGAGATGTACTGGTCTGCCAAACACACCATTTGCACATTCATCGAATGATAGCTTTTTCTATTCCTGTAGACCTGTTCATTTCTGCGGGAGGGGGACAAATGCCACATGTGTACCATCAATGGCACCAACGATGTTGGGGATATGTCCCAGGGCATAGAAGTCAGCTTTCACTGTGGCCAAATCCTCCACCTGGGGAAGACGATGTATCTGCGCATGTGTTTCAGCAGGGCAGACAACACTCTGGTCAACACGTTGGAGAACATTGGCTGAGACATCCCTGAAGCCATGACCACTGTTCTTTGAAAAGAACCATTTGCCAGGAAATGGAGCACTGACAGGACCTGCACTAGAGGGGGCATTCCTGTGGGCTGGCGGATAGCTGAAATCAGGTCTGGCTCCAATTGGGCACACAGTTCTTGGATTGTGACACAATCAAGTCTGTATGTGATGATAATGTGTCAGTCCTCCATTGCCGACAGGTCCACCAGAGGTCTGTACACCGGAGGAGGCCGCTATCTCATCATCTGCCTCAGCGGTTGTAGCCTATGGAGGAGAACGGTGAGCAGAAGGTCATTTACCACATAGATAGCACAGCTGTTTCAGAATTTATGTCATAGAAGCAGTGTGTGGATTTGAGAGTCAGTTTATGTGCCATTATGTGCTGTGACGCAGTTAGGTGCCATGTCATGTGCCCCTCTGAAATAGCGGCTGCCTGACCTGTGAGGAGGGAAAAGGGGAAATGAGGTAACTGCGCCGGTGTTGTGCTGCGTTGCGGTAGGCGGTCGATGACCGCCGCACAACTCTGCATTGATTATCATTGGATCCTATGGGGGCCAGGAGCCAATGGTGATGTACGCTGAAGGTGACGGTACGCACCGCCGCGGATGTCACCACCATTTTCTAGCTATTCACTCACTTGCTACCTGACCATCAACATGAGAGGACCTACACTGCAAGTGCTGCTGTGACCTGAGTCTGGAAGCGAAAATGGCTAGAGTGACTGGGGAAAGGGCCCCTGCCTTCACTGCGGAGGAGTTGGAGAAACTGGTGGATGGGGTCCTCCCCAGTACACGTTACTCTACAGCCCTCCAGACAAACAGGTGAGTACACTGTGAGCATGATGTGTGGGTAATGCCTGTTTTGAGTCGTGTGGATGTAAGGCACATGTTGGGGGGTGCTAAGGTGTCCTGGGCTGAATGCTGCATGAGAGGTGGTCAGTGTATGTGCGTCGGGGCATTGGTGGGAACTGGTGGGCAATGAGTATGATGGTCTGGACGGGTGAGTACTTACATTTTCCACTGTCTTTTCCCTCTAGGTCAGCGCCCACCAGAAAAAGGGTATTTGGCGTGCCATCGCCAAGGAGGTGCAGACCCTGGGGGTCTGTCACAAGCGGAGCACCCACTACCGCAAGAGATGGGAGGACCTGCGTTGCTGGACCAAGAAGACGGCGGAGGCCCAGCTGGGGCTGGCCTCCCAATGTGGAAGGGGTGCCCATCGCACCATGACACCCCTGATGTTCTGCATCCTGGCGCTGGCCTATCCGGAGTTGGATGGAGACTTGAGGGCATCACAGCAGCCACAAGGGGGTGAGTACAGATTCAGAAAGCTGACTTTGCGTGCTTCAGGAACTAGCTGGGTGGGGGTTGTGGGCTGTGGGTGCCCCTGGGCCAGGATGATCATGACAGGGTAGGTTCCTTGTTTGCAGGCTCTGAAGCACTCCTACCCCAATGGTACAAGTGGCCAACTACTACTGGGCAGGGTCCTGTGGGTGTCAGGTGTGCAGATGCTGGTGTTAGGCATTGTACCCCATAGGCTGGTGACTACCTTAGTGACTTGTTGGACATGGCCTAGTGCATAGAGCAGCTCAGTGTGTCTTGTGTATGCCAACGGTAGTGGTGTTGCTGGTATTGACCAAGTGTATCCTCTGTCTCTCCCCCCTTTTTGTTTAGTCACCCTGTCCTTGTGTGCATTAGCATCATCTGGTGGAGGAGCAGAGGCACCGGCGACGGAGGGAGCTGCATCCCACATGACCCATAAGGGCGAATCCACTGAGGGTGAAGGCACCAGTGGGATGGAGGGCGAGGGGAGCTCCATGACAGGGACAGGAGGGGAGACCACTGACAGCGACTTGTCCTCCGATGGAAGCTCCCTGGTGGTGGCGGACACCTCTGTGTCCACCCCAACAACAGGTACAGCCGCCACCCCCCCTACCAGCACTGCCCTCTCAGCAGCCCCTCAGCGTGTTTCCCGTGCCCGCTCACCCAGGAGGTTTGGCATCTCCTTCGCCCCAGGCACCTCAGGCCCTGCCCCAGTCAGCCCTGCTGCCCTCAGTGACGCAAATGACCTCCTGAGATCCCTCACTGTCGGGCAGTCAACCATTCTGAATGCCATCCAGGGTGTCAAGAGACATTTGCAACAAACAAATGCATACCTGGAGGGCATTTATTCTGGTGTGGAGGCCCAACAGAGAACATTTTAGGCTCTGTCCTCAGCACTGATGGCAGCCATTGTCCCTGTGTCCAGCCTCCCCCTCCAACTTCCAGTACCCCGACCCAATCCCCTTTACCTCACCCTATCCCAAGCACACTTTCAGACCAGCATGCACACACATCAACACACAAAAGTGGCTCAGGAAAACATAAGCACCACACATCATCACACAGGCACTCACCCAAGCACCATACCCATGCACACATACCAACATCCACTTTCTCCACTGTGTCCCCCTCCTCCTCTTCATCCACCTTCCTCCCAGTAGCGTCTCCACTCACACCTGCATGCACTACATCATCAGCCACTGCCTTCATCACCAGCACGCCCATCACAACACACCTCTCACAAACAATCACCCCCCCCACAACGATACACATGTCCCCTGTGTCCTCTCCCAGTGTGTCTGTGAGCCCTCCTCCCAAAGTACACAAACACAGGCACACACCCACTCAACAGACATCCACCTCACAACATCCTCCAGCCCATGCACCTTCACCCAAACTCAGCACACGTACACCTCCTATAACCACTACCTCTTCTTCCACTCCCACTCCCACACCCCCTTCATCTTCCCGTCCTAGTGTGTCAAAGAAACTTTTTCTGGCTAACGTCGACCTCTTCCCTGTGCCCCCGTCCGTTTCCTAGGGCCGGGATGTCTAGATCCCAGGCCAACACCTCAGCCACCAAGTCGGCATCCGCTGTGGTCCCTGCAAGTCCGAGAGGATCGAAGGGGGCACCCGTCAGGGCTGGCAGTGTGGCATCTAACATGGCAAGAGACCACCTGATTCTGCCACCTGCCAAGGTTAAGAAGGGGCCGGCATGCAGCACGGACAAGACGCACCACCCAACCAGCAAGGTCTCATCCAAAACAAAAGAGGACAGTGCCAAGGGCCCAGCAGCGACTACCAAGGTGGAAAAAGGACAAAAAAGCAAAGGCAGGGCACTTCAGGGCTCGGAGCCTCCAAGTGAGGGACTGATGACCACCATTTGTCCTGACAGGCCAGCAACCTGTACTACGGTAACCACCGCCGCAACAACCGCCACCTGCACCACCTCCTGCACCGCCCCCTGCACCGCCGCTGCCACAATGACTGTCGCCAGCATCATCCCCAGTGGGCAGCCATCCGAGGCTGCTGGAGACGGACTGGTGTCTCCCTCCACTACTACTAGCACCTGCACCACGGGCAGCACCGGCAGCATCTCCACCACAGACACCGCCGCAGGCACCACCAACTGCACCGCCACATGGCCAGCTGGTGCCACTACATCGGGCATCAGCCGCATCCCCAGTGGGCAGCCCTCCAAGGATGCAGGAGACGTCCTGGACCCGGCACCCACCATTTGATGCACAACCACCAGCACTGGCACTGCCAGCAGTTTGCAGCCTAAGTCGCCACAGGATGGAGCGTGTCTCTGCCTCCATGGAGTTTCATGCTACCCGTTTCCTGCACATCTCCTGCCACAGACACCCAGGTGAGGGAATGTGAACTGCCACAAACCAGGTGCAGCATCATCTCTAGAACCAGTGGAGAAATGCATTCACTCACCCAATCCTTGTCAGGATGAAGGAGACTGGACATAAGGCCTCCTCCAGAACCAGTGGAGAAATGCATCCACTCTCCCAATCCTTGGCAGGATGAAGCAGACTGGGCACAAGGCCCCCTCCAGGACCAGTGGAGAAATGCATCCACTCACCCCATCCTTGGCAAGATGAAGCAGACTGGGCACAAGGCCCCCTCCAGAACCAGTGGAACATGTCACCCACTTGACCAAGCAGTGGGCAAACCACCCACTTGAGAGACTGTGGCTTTGCACTCCCCAGGACCAAGCAGTGGGTAAACCACCCACTTGAGAGACTTGAGGGACTGTGGCTTTGCACTCCCCAGGACCAAGCTGTGGGCATGTTGCCCCCTCAAGGAGCAGTGGCGTAGTACCATCTTCCGGCTGAGGTACCCCCCTCCAGCTGAAGTACCCCCCTCCTCTTACCCCTGAGGTGCCTGTGTTTTTTCGACCTGGTGCCCCTGCAGTGTTCTCTCCGTTTTGAGGCAGGAGCCAAGTGTGGACTTCACCCATGAGTTATTGGCCCACTGGTCCACGGACATTTGCAATGTACAGTGTATGGCCCTCTGTACATAATGTACATATTTGTATATACAGTTGTTTGCAATCTAAATATCACAGATTTGACTCAATTCCTTTTGTCCTTGCGTTCTTCTAGGGTGTTACGGGGTGTATCTGTGATGTTGTTGGATCTGTTAGTGGGTATGGTGTTGTGGGTGAGGGTGAGGGTTGGGGGTGTTGCTTGTGTGTGTGTCACTCTCTTTTTCCTCCCCCTCTCCCCTGTGTGCTAGGTGCAGTACGCACCGTCGTCGTCGCTGCCACCTTCTTTAAAATTCCTGGTGTATTAGCAGATACACCATCATGGGGAGGACCTGCAGTTCGGGCTCCATGGCGCCCTGGTTCTTTGTTGAGTGTCGAAATGTGAGTGGTTCCCCTTCAGTGTACTGTTTCCGCTGTGATTTTATGTTGTTGGTACCGCCCCGGAAAAGCTGGTGGATTGGTGCCTTGTAACACGGTGGGCGGTACATTGTCTTCCGCCTGTCTATTGGTGGTGACCGCCGCGGTGTTTGTTGCTACTGCCGTGGCGGTCGGTGTGTTAAAGTGGCTATCTATGTTGGCGGTTTCCACCTTGGTCGTGATCCCATTTTTTAGTCCAGCACCCTGTTGGCGGTATTACCGCCACTTTATCACTGACCGCCAGGGTTGTGATGAGGGCTATAGTGATTAAGTGTACACTATTTTTTCAGTGCAGACCATTACTTGACCACATACTACTTGTTTTTGCTTTTTCTCTTTTTGAAATTTTCTTCCTCCTTCCATATTCTTGGTAATCTTTTTGTTGGTTCTTGAACTTCTCATTGGGAACTCTTTTTTCTCTGCCTTGGAAATTTGCACTTTTGACTTGCCATCATATCGCAATCTGGAGATGCACCAGCTGGAGCTGTTTTTGAGTTAGGGAAATTGGAAAGTTACACAGTTGCTCTATTGAAACAGTTCTATAATGATCTTGCCTGTCCCATTAAGAGTTTCCCTGGGAAGGAGGAGCTGCAAAGGGCACTGAGGGCCTGGGTGACAGCCAAGGAGGCTGGGGGGCACACAGAGGGGAGGATGAGGAGGTGCAGAGTGTTCACAATGGTGTAGTGGATGTACTTGTTATGCCTGGAGGGAAGGTTTCTAGGGCAGGTAGCAGTGTGTCATCCAATGGTCTGACTCCTGAAGAGTTGCAGAACGAACAGGCAGAGAGGGCTCACCGGTTGGAGTTAGAAAACCTGAGGATGGCCATAGAAGAGAAAAAGAGGCTCCTGGCTCATGAGCTTAGTTTGAGGGAACTATATCAGGGAAGCCAATATAGTAGAGATGATGGCAGCAATACCACAGTGCAGCCTGAGAGGAAGGTACATATTCCAAAGGACTTAGTGAAGGATTACAAGAGGGAGGATGACATATATCTGTGGTTTAAGGGTATGAGTCTGCTCTCCACATGAACAAGGTCCCTGGAGCACATTGGAAGCGGGTCTGTGGAAGCACTTTAAGGTAAAGGGGAGGGATACCCTGACAACCTTAGGGGATCCTCAGGGACTCACTTACTCTATCATGAAGGATGCCCTACTCACAAGCTATGGTCTCACCCCTGAGGAGTCAAGGACAAGTTTAGGTCCTACAAAAAGAAGGAATCCCAAACATGGTTGGAATGTGTTGAGTCTTTTTGCCGGTCACTGGATGCTTGGGTGAAGAGCAGTAAAGTAATAACCTTCGAGGGGCTGTACAATTTAATTGCCTGGGAGCATTTGTTTAGTCTTTGTTTTCAAGAGCTGCGCCAGCACCTGATTGGCAGCAAGCTGACTGACCTCAGGAAGCTTGCACAGGAAGAGGACCATTGGGAGAGCACCAGGGTCCAGAGGAGGTATGGGGGAGACTACACCAAGGGTGAGCAGGGTCCCTCTCTGAAGAATAAGGGGTAAGGGTAAACAGGGGGAGTTCTCTAAAGGGCCCCAACCTAGTTCCCAAGAAAAAGATTCCTAGCCCCCAGTTGAAAAGAAACCTTGGTTTTCTTAAGAGAAACATGCTGAGGGGGGTTCCCGCAAATGTTATGCATGTGACCAGGTGGGTCATATACGGGGGGACCCCAAATGTCCCAAGTGGACACTGGCACCCACTGGTGCTCAGTCACAGATTTTGGCCAGTGTAGTGCTTGGGGAGGAGTTGGTTCCAGGTGGGTGGGAGCCAGATGAGAAGACCTTTGTCTCACTAGGGGACAGTGAGATGGTCCAGAGAACCCTTGCACCTAAAAACACTAAGAAGTACAGGCAGTGAGTGACCATCAATAGACAGAGGGTGGAGGCTCTGAGAGACACAGGAGCCAGTGTGACTACTGTGAGAAGTCACCTGGTGTCTGAAGAGCAGATAGATCCCCACGTACTTCACCAAGTAGTTGCAGTAGACAACTCAAAGCACCTGTGCAGAGTGGCGCAGGTTCCGTTTGAATAGGGGGGTCTCAGGTACCTTGAGAGTAGCTGTGAGTCCAACCATGCCTGTAGATTGTCTGCTTGGCAGTGACCTGGAGGATTGCAATTGGAAGGAAGTGAAACACAGGTCGCACTTGGAGATGTTGGGTCTGCCTGGGTGGGTGGGTGTCCACCCAGTCGATGGCAGACCATCAGTATGATCAGGAGACCCTGGAGCCTGAAAGAGTGTCCCAGGTGTCTGCCAGAAGGAGGAAGGGTAAGGGGCATGGGAAACCCACTGCAGAAGTTCCCACGGTCCGGGAGGAGGCTGAACCTGAAGGGATGCCTTGGAGCCTGCAGGCTAACAAGTGGCTGAGGGAAGGTCCCAGAGCTGACTCAGTGGCAGCAGGGAGGCATTTTGTGAGGCACAGAAGATATGCCCTACTCTGGAAGGTTTGAGGCAGCAGGCTGCAGACCAGGAGTCTGGCAAAGCGTCTGGATCACACTTCATCTACTGGGAGTATGGCCTCCTATATAGTGAGCCTGAGGTTGCTGAGGCTGGGTCAGCCCGTGTGCTGGTGGTACCCCAGTGCTTTGGAGCCTTCTTACTGGGTCTGGCTCATGATGTGCCTTTAGTTGGACATTTAGGGTAGGAAAAGACTTTTCAGAAGTTTGTCACCCACGTTTACTGGCCCCAAATGTGCAGGCACTCAGATACACACTGTAGGTCTTGCCAAACTTGTCAGGCAAGTTGCAAGAGTAGGGGGGAATGTAAGGCTCCCATCCAACCTTTTCCTGTGGTCAGCACCCCTTTGATATGATAGGTAGTGACATTGTAATGCCTCTTGATCCCAAGACAACCATGGGCAACATGTTTATCCTGGTCTTAGTGGACCATGCCACCTGGTACCCAGAAGACATTCCTTTAAGATCCATCACTACCCTGTGGTGGGACATGCATTAATGGGTGTTTTTACCCGCATGGGGTTCCCCAGGGAAGTGGTATCTAATAGGGGTACCAACTTTACATCTACTTATATGAAGTCTCTGTGGAAGGAGTGTCGGTGGCATATAAGTTCACCACTCCTCTCCACCACCAAAATAATGGTCTGGTTGAGAGATTCAACTGCACCTTCAAAGGCATGATCACGGGCCTGTCAGAGCCCTTGAGGAGAATGTAGGAGGTCCTCTTACCATGCCTCCTGTTCACCTACAGGAAGGTGCCTCAAAAAGGTCTTGGATTTAGCCCTTTTGAGTCACTGTATGCCACTCTGTCAGGGGACCTTCGAGTCTGGTTAGGGAAGGTTCTGAGAAGGCCTCCAGTAAGCCCCCTCTGGATGCATTCAGTTACATGCTGACTTTTAGGAACCAGACAGCCCACTTCCGGCAACTCACCCAAGAGAACCTGAAAGCAAGCCAGGAAGATATGAAGAGCTGATATGACCAGAATGACACTCTGGTTGAGTTCCAGCACAGCCAAAAGGTTTGGGTGATGGCCCCAGTGGAGCCTAGGGCTCTCCAAGATAAGTGGACCCGGCCATTTGAGATAGTGGAGCTCAAGAGTGATGTCACCTATCTATGGACTCCCAGGAACCCTTTGAGGGTCTGACATCTCAATCAGCCCAAACCTCATTTTGAGAGCCAGCGGTAACAATGCTTTTGGCAACAGATGATGGGGTGGAGGAAGAGACTGAGCCTCTTCCTGACCTCCTGTCTGCTAAGGAGAAATATAGGTCTGTGGGAGGTGTGAGCCTCTCCCCCTCACTGACCCCAAAGCAACAAAGGGACTGTAACCAAGTGTTGGGACAGTTTGCTCCTCTATTTTCCTTTATCTGAGGGGTCACTCGTCTGTCTACACATGATGTGGACACCGGGGACAGGCCTCCTGTTAAACATAAGGTTTACCGAGTGACTGACAAGGTTAGGGCAAACAACAAGGATGAGGTATTTAAGATGTTAGCATTAGGAGTTATTGATTGTTCCAGTGTCCATTGGGCCATCCCTGTGGTCTTGGTCCCAAAAGCTGCTGCTCCTGGTGCCACTCCAGAACTCAGGTTCCGTGTGGATTATCGGGGACTCAGTGCAGTCAATAAGACCAACACGCACCCCATCCCCAGAGCTGATGAGCTCATTGATCGGTTAGGGGGTGCCAAATATATCAGCATGTTTGACTTAAAGTCTGGATATCGGCAGATTGCTCTGACTGAGGGGGCCAAGGAGAGGTCTGCATTCTCCACCCCAGATGGGCACTACCAATTTAGGGTGATGCCCTTTGGGATGAAGAATGCCCCTACCACCTTTCAGAGGTTGGTAAACAGGTGTTGACTGGACTGGATGATTTCAGTGCAGCCTACCTGGATGACATTGCTGTGTTCAGCTCCATTCGGGAGGAAGACTTGCAGTACCTCTGAAAGTGTTAGAGACCCTGCAGAGGGCAGGACTCACTATTAAGGCTAGCAAGTGCCAAATAGGGCAGGGTTCTTTGGTGTACTTGGGTCATCAGGTGGGGAGTGGCCAGGGGACAGCCCAACAGCCAAAGATTGATACCATTCTGGCTTGGGAACCTCCCAAGATCCAAACTGAGGTGAGAGCCTTTTTAGGTCTCACAGGATTCTACAGGAGATTTGTCAAGGGGTATGGCACTATTGTTGCTCCCTTGACTGAGTTAACCTCCGAGAAGCAGCCCAGAAAGGTGATAAGGACTGAGGCTTGCCAGACAGCTTTTGATGCACTGAATGCAGCCATGTGCACGTCACCCAGGGTGAAGGCACCTGACTTCTCCAAAGAATTTGTCTTGCAGACTGATGCTTCAAAGCATGGTGTAGGAGAAGTGTTATCACAGCTAAATGAAGAGGGTCTAGACCAGCCTGTAGCCTTCATTAGTAGGAGGTTACTTCCCTGGGAATGTAGGTGGAGTGCAATTGAGCATGAAGCTTTTGCTGTGGTCTGGGCACTGAAGAAGCTAAGACCCCACTTGTTTGGGCCTCACTTCTGGGTTAAGATCAACCACAGGCACATCAGATGTTTAATGCAGGTGAGGGGGTGTGAATCCAAAACCGTTGAGGTGGTCCATTTCCCTACAGGGGATGGACATTACAGTGGAACTCCGCCCTGGAACAGAACACACCAATGTTGATGGTGTGTCCAGATTCTTCTGCCTTAGTGTTGAGAACTCTCATGAGGTAGGGTAGTTCTCCCCACTTGCAGCTTGGGGGAACACGAGTTAGACCTGGCATCCTTGGCATGGTCTCCCCTGTCTCTTTTGCCTGTACTTCCCATGTTTTGACTGTGTGCTGTATTCTGTTTTAGCTGTTTCTGTTACTCTGGGCACTTTACTACTGATGCCCAGTGCTAAAGTACAAGTGCTCCTGTGTAAAGTATATGTGCAATTGGCTTTTCCTGGTTGGCATATTTGATTTACCCAGTAAGTCCCTACTAAAGTGCACTGGAGGTGCCCAAGGCCTGTGAATCAAATGCTACTAGTAGGCCTGCAGCAATGGTTGTGCCACCCACATGAGAAGCCCTGTAAATGTGTCTCAGACCTGCCACTGCAGTGTATATGTGTGTAGTCTTGCACTGCAAATTTGACCTGGCAAGTATAATCACTTGCCAGTCCCAAACCTTCCCTTTTTGCACATGTAAGACACCTCTAAGGTAGGCCCTAGGTAGCCACATGCGCAGGGTGCAATCTATGTTAAAGGTGGGACATGTACTTATGTGTTTTACTTGTCTGAACAGTGAAATACTGCCAAATTCAGGTTTCACTGTTGCAAGGCCTATCTCTTTCAAAGGTTAACATGGGGCTGCCTTTAAATATTCTTAACGTATAGATTCCCTTTGAGAGCAGATTGAAATGTGGAGTTTGGTGTCTCTCAACTCACAATTTAAAAATACATTGTTCAGTGAAGTTGTTTTTTAGATTGTTAGTTTGAAAATGCCACTTTTAGAAAGTGGGCATTTTCTTGCTTAAACCATTCTGTGACTCTGCCTGCTTGTGAATTCCCTGTCAGGGTCAGACTGACATTTGGGCTGTTTGTGAATCCTCTCTAGAAAGTGACACAAAGGGAGCTGGGGTGTAGGCTGAATATCCTGATGAGCCATCTGAGCTAGAGTGGAGGGAGGAGTGGTCACCTACACCTGAGTTGGCTGAGCCTGCCCTCAAACAATGCCGTCTCTAAGCCCCTGGTATGTGTCTGGGGCCTGGCCTGGGCAAGGCAGGATACTGTGAACAACAGAGACTTTTCTTTGAAGTTTGCCTACTTCAAAGTTATAAAGGGATATAAATAGTGGACCAAAAACTCCAGACTTTAGATCACTTCTGGAACCAAGAGGAACCTCTGCCAAGGAAAAGAACTGAAGAGCTGAGGAGAAGTGCTGCACCTGCCTGTGACTGTGCTTTGTTGGGCTATCCTGCAATCCCTGCTTCTGCCTGTGAAAGGGGACAAAGACTGGACTTTGTTGTGCATTCCTGCTTGAAAAATAATCGCCAAGGGGTTGCCTCCTGTTTTGAAGTCTCAGGGCCATCAAAGACGTCCTCTGCCAGCACCTGGGCTCTCTGCTGAGACTCCATTTCTGACAAGTGGTGCCCTATCCGGTCCCTGGACCCTTGCAAGGTGAAATTGGCAAAACAAGAGCTGAAATCAATGCACAGAATGCCGTGCAGGGAAATTTTAGATGCACCATGTGCAACGTGGCTGATAAGCGTCACGCTACCCGCTTCACGGCTGAAATCGACGTAAACCCCACACAGCGTGGTTTTCTAAGACTGTGTGACCGGATTTCTCATGCATCGTCCCTGGGCATCAAAGTAATCGTGAACCTACGCAGATCCAAGGTGCCCTGTTCAAAAATTGACATATTGCTCTCTTGCGAGGGAGAAAAACGATGCATTGCTGACCTCACTGGAGAAGGGACGATGCACGGCCTCACTTGCGAGTAAGGAATCAACGCATCGCTGACTTTTCCAACACATGCTTGCCCGTGCAACTTTATTTTTGACACAAACCAGGTACTTTGTGTAAAATCAATGTTTCTATTGTTTTCTATGGAGTAAGACTCATTCTTTTGAAAATTTATATCTTGACGTGTGTATCTTGGATTTTTGTTGTTTTGTCTTGTTTGATTTAGATAAATATAACCTACTTTTCTAAACTGGTGTGGTGTCCATTTTGTAGTGTTTTCACTGTATTACTGTGTGTGCTGGTACAAATACTTCACACGTCGCTTCTGAGATAAGCCTGACTGCTTGTGCCAAGCTACCAAGAGGGTAAGCAAGGGTTATCTAAGTGTGTTTCTCCATTACCCTGACTAGAGAGAGGTCCCTGATTGGACAGAGTGCAAACTGACTGCCAACCAGAGACCAAGGACTTTGCATTGTAAACATTGCTTTCACATATGTTTACATTTATAACTTACAAACTATGCTATCCCAGTATTTCAAATTTACACAACAGCTTGAACACACATATGTCAATATGACCAGATTATTGGACAAAGCTAGTCTGCTTGCAGGCCTGAGCTGGCTGGATGATGAAGTTCAGAAGTACCCATCATGCTTCAGGCATGTGATGTATATGGTAATGCTGGGAAGCATTATGTCAGACTCCATTGTACCATGACACATGGATGACAACATTGACCCTATGATTAACTATGATTAACTAAGTTTTGTTATGATGGAAAGGGACAGGCATCCACCACATGTAACACCATAAAAGCCACATAAGGGTGCTGACCCATGTTAAATTAAAGTACCTTCCAACTTTGTGTAAGGCTGCATGCCTAGTCAGCACGTATAATGTTTTTGTTTTGCTCAGAAATACACACAGTTCTGCACATGTAGCTATTTACTGTGTACATGTGCAGCACAAAGCCGCACACATGGAGTATTTCACATAAAAGGATTTGGGAAATAAATCTACAGCTCAGTTTTCAACAGTGGGTCTTCTGGGAATTCGGAACCCTTGGTCAATCCTATATTTTACCTAAGGAAATGCTCATAAATCTTTGAATTTAATTGAATCTTTGAATTTTAATTTATAAGTACCAACCACTAAACATGGAACCGTCCCTTGTGCCAGGGTATGGGGAATTGAGCAATCGACCCTGCGCTTGCATTACGTTTGATTAATGTAGGCACTCTGAGGCACAAAAAGTTCCCTTAATTATATAATTTCCTTATATAAATTTATCCTGATATAAATCTTCCATGATGCAATATGGAAAAAATACACATATAATGTACAGTCCATGTTTATGCTTGGCGTTATTGATAAAATTACATCACAAAATGCATAAGGAACATACATTTAATACCTCTAAGTCCACCAATCTCAAGTTCAAGGAGGTCCATGACATCAGCCTTCCATGCAACAACATCAGCCCATCTATGTTTGATCTGAGCGGTGGTCCGAGGAACCTTAAACGTCTGCTGCTGGTGCCAGCACATACGCTCCCAGTGATCCTTCCTGTCCTTTGCAGGGAAACCCCCAGCCCACCCTGCCCCCAGCGGCCAACATCCTGGGCAGGTAATGGACGGTAAGCTGTATCAGCTATCCCAACAGACACGGAGCTATTCCTCATAAAGTACACTAAACCCAGATACAAAAGCCCTAACAACTACTACTATCCCAACATACTAAACCCCATAAATACTAGCTCCCAACAAGACAGTGACAAATATTTATACAAAACAATGAAACAGGACACAATAGGTATTATAGAGACACAATAGATGGACAGGGCATTATAGAGACACAATAATGGACAGGGCACACATGGACAAGACAAAAAAACTCAACAATCTCAACAACATTCTCAAAACACCTCCAGCACTGAGCACAAACTGAAAGTAGTAGAAAGTGAAAGTAACTTTACACTTCCCAATTTGCATCCTGCTACACCCATTGCATCATCTCCTGGGTGTATCCCTCCAGTTTGCGACAAATGCATTGTTTTTTATGACGCATCGGTACTGAAATTGCCAGTGCATGATGAATGCATAGCGCATTACCACTTATGCATTGTTTTCCACGCACTGGCATCGATGCACAGCTTACGACTGGTGCAACAGGTGCAATGCGCCATGCATAAGGGTCAATGAGTGGGAACAGACCCACACAACTGGCCTATTAGCTGGGATCCACTACACAGTGTTGTGCAATGCAGGAAAACACACCTCGGGCACACTTTCATCGGTCCTGTGTTCTTTACCAGACAGATTTAATATTTGTTCATGTGTGAATTTTCAGTGGTCATAGTGTGCGTGTTTGTGACATTTTACCTTCTTAGTGGTGACATACTGAGTGACAATTTCTTTAGAAGCAAAACAAGTAAATATTCTAATCTATAGAGACATTTACAAGTTTTTACAAGTTTTTCTTCCTTTCAGGATTTCTACCATAAGATGTGTTACGGACGGAACACACACTTAGGGAAGCACAGAAACAGGCTGGGATCAGCCATTCTACAGTCCATGCGCCAGCCAGCTTACGGATGTTTCGCATAACTTTGATAGATATGGTGTAATTTCAATGGGTACATGTGATTATCAGGCATCCATGTATTTCAACACCAAACTGGGCAACGTCCACCATGTAATGTGGTGGTACAGACACGTCTGCACTTAGGGCTATATGTCTGAAACAATATGTGTGGTGCTTTCTCAATGCACCATGGTAAATGTGTTTCGCAAATCCGTTTGCCTATTATTTGAGTCTAATAAGGCCAGCCTGAGTAGCCACGACAAGTATCATTAATCACAAGTGCCACAATATATTGTAAATCACTGCATTGCCTTATTCTGCACCAGAATGATGTTCCTTGACCTTTGCATGTGGGTAGCCATTCACATCTGATGGTAATATATGAATATACGAACGTACACCAGGGAAACCTGCAAATGTGTCAGTAAGTGGTACCTTCCGAGGAGTGACATTACATGGAGTTATATCTTAACATCTCCTCGTTACTTCATTTTTCTATTTGGCCTGTGTACAGCAGCACACATAGGCCCTCATTATGACATTGGTGGTAAATGTCGCTTACCGCCGTGCTGACGGCTGCCAACTTACCGCCGCGCTGGCGAATATCCGCTCACCATATTATGACACACACACCAATCCGACAGAATACAGCCACATACACAAATCCGCCAGACCAAAGGTCAGTGCAAAAATGGCAGTCCCAAAACCCACACCGTTACACCAACAGAACAATGCCCATCACATTATGACCCACGAATCACCATGGCGGACAATCAACGGCTGTAAACCATTGGCGGTACATACCGCCGCGCACACAATGGACACCCATATACAAAATAACACTACATTGGCCAATACCAAAAACACACACCTGACCCTCATACACACACCACACCCACACACCCACATTACCCACAACACTTTACAAATACAATTAATTGCCACAAGACTGACACCAAGACCACTGCGTCAACTAGATACACACACCATTCACACCCATACACCCCTCACGCACTCCACATCACACGCCCCAACACATTACACAACACACCCTCACCAACACACATCACATAACACCCATGGCACCACAAAGGCACCCATGTTTCACTGAGGAGGAGTTAAGGGTCATGGAAGAGGAGTTAAGCGTCAGGGTAGAGCCACAGCTATTTGAAGCACAGGTGCAGCAGATATCAATAGTAAGGAAGATGGAGCTATGGCGGATAATCGTGGACAGGGTCAATGCTGTGGGACTGCACCTAAGAACAAGGAAGACATCAGGAAGAGGTGGAACGACCTACGGGGGAAGGTACGTTCCATTGCAGCAAGACACCAGCTCGCTATGCAGAGGACTGGCGGTGGACCTCCACCTACTCCCCCACAACTCACAGCATGGGAGGAGCAAGTATTGGCAATATTGTATCCTGAGGGACTCGCCGGAGTTGGAGGAGGACTGGACACTGGTAAGTCAACTTTTAACAATTATCACCCCTCAGTCCTGCATGCCATCAAACATCCCACTTACTCCCATCATTCCACTCCATCCCACATACTCCACCATCACATCACACTAATCCCAATGCCAATCCTGCATGCTGTACCAATGCATGGACACCCCTCCCAGCCCTGCATGGACACTCATCACCAAAGCATGCACAGCATAGGGAAACTAGCATAACCACTATACACCAACAGTCACAAGCAAAACCTGGCAGGGGAACAACAACCATAGAGGGGAAGCTACAGAAGTTCAAATGTCAAACACCTGAAGTATAATACATCATTTACATACCCACAGGTACCCCAGCCAATGTCACTGGAGAGTAGGTGCCACCACTTTCCAGTCCCCCAACAGAAGAGGCCCACAGTGATGACAGTAACTCTGGGCTTCAGGATCTGGACGATCTGCCTGGCACATCAGGGACCACTGGACAGTCGGTCACCCAAGCCCAGTCACACACCACCACAGAGCCTCCCCCATCAGGAACCAACACCACAGCACCCACCCAGCATCCCCAAACCTCTGTCCTCAGGGCACGTCAATCACCAGTGTGCCAACCTGTACAGAGACCCCAGGCCACACGTCAATCACAAGACAATCAGGGAGCTGGGGTCTGTGGCTGTGGGCACACCGTTCAGGGGACAGAGGCACAGGCCAACAGGGACACTTGGAGGACTGGTGTGCGCCAGTGGGAGGACAGACCCAGGGAACCGACTCTCCTGGAGGCACTCTCTGAGATCCTGGGAGCCTACCAACATTCCCAGGACACGATGGACCAGATCTTAGACAACGTGCAGGAGAACAGGCGGATGCAGGAGGGACAGTATCAGGGGATGAGGGAGGACTTGCAGGCCATTAACACCACCCTGGTCTCCATAGCAAGGGTGCTGGAAGACATGGCCAACATAATGAGGGAGGTAGTGTCACACCAGCGGGCTCCTACCACCAGCCAGTAATCTGAACAGCCCTAGTGGCCAGGAGGCCCAACCACAGGACCAACAGGCCACCAGCACCCCTCCCCCTGCAGAAGGTGAACAACCCACAAACGTTCCATGCGATCCAGACAGATGCCAGAGACACTTGCTAAGACCACCGCCAGGAAATAAGACTCTCCTGATTGTCCCTCTTGTGTCCCACTCAGTCACCTTGTCCACCTTGAACTGCCATTGCTCCCCTTCCTATGTCCCCATGGAAAATGCACCTATGCTACAAACAGACTGGAACAATATCCTGAACTTTCCTCCATCATCACTCCATTCTATTGCACTTTCCCCTCTATATTTTAGCACTAAAATAAACACCCTTGGACAAAACTTAACTACTAGTCATATACTGTAAATTTGTATTAATTGAAACAGCCACAACCATTGCAAATAAACTGTACATAGAATGAGCATAGATTTAATGACCTGTAGCTTGCTGTTGTGATCACACCAGGAGAATGTGTCATATCACCAACATCTGCAAAATATATATCCAGAGGTAATGCCAGCATGGCAATGCCACACTGGATACAATACCCATAAATATTTAAAGTTGCACTGTCTCACCTGTGTGTCATTGGAAGTACTGACGTATCATAGATGTTCTATTGTCCACATCCTCATCCTCTGCCTCCTCATCCTCACTGTCCTCAGGGTCCACTGCTATCACAGGGACACCTCCAGTCTCCTCCTGCAGAAAAGGTACATGGCGTCTGAGGGCCAAGTTGTGCAACATGCAGCAAGCCACTAATATCTGGCAGACCTTCTTGGGTGAGTAGCACAGGGATCCACATGTTAGATGGAGGCACCTGAACATGGCCTTCAGGAGGCCAAAGGTCCTTTCAATGATCCTTCTGGTTCACCCATGTGCCTCATTGTAATGTTCTTCTGCCCTTGTCCTGCCATTCCTCACAGGGGTCAGCAGCCATGATAGGGTTGGGTAACCAGATATGGTCAATAACATAGGCATACACATACATATACTGGGAGGGAACCAGGGCTCACCTATTAGCCACACCCTGTGCCTCTGTAGTTGGGCCATCACATTTGGGATGCTACTATTTCTCAGGACAAAGGCATCATGCACTGACCCAGGATACTTAGCATTGACGTGGGAGATGTACTGGTCCACCAAGCACACCATCTGCACATTGATGGAGTGGAAACTTATGATTCCTGAACACCTGTTCATTCTGGGAGGGGGCAATATGTGTTCGGTCAATCTCACCTATTATATTGGAGATATGTCCCATTGCCTAGAATCCGGCCTTCACAGTGGCCAAATCCTCAACCTGAGAAAAAGTTATGTAGCTGTGCATGTGCTTTATCAGGGCAGACAAGACACTTGTTAGCAAGTTTGAGAACATTGGCTGTTACATTCCTGCTGCCAAGCCCACTGTCACTTGGAAATAACCAGTTGCCAGGAAATGGAGCACTGATAGCACTTGCACAAGAAGGGGGATCCCAGTGGGGTGACGGATAGCAGATATCAGGTCAGGCTCCAATTGGGCACACAGTTCTGTGGTTGTGGCCCTGTCCAGTCTATAGGTGAGTATTATGTGCCTGTCCTCCAGTGTAGCCAAGTCCACCAGAGGTCTGTACATGGGGGTATGTCTCCATCTCCTTTTCATCCGCAGCGGTTGGTATCTAAGGGACACAAGAGTGAGTCTGCTGTCACAAACTAAACAATGGAGCCACAACAGCAGTCCACAATGTGTAAACATGTCATAGGACAGTGTAATTAGTGAAGTATGTGCCTATTTATCCAGTGACACAGCAATAATCGTTAGGCCTGTTCACCCCCCCCGAAATGGCGACCGCCTGTCCTGTGTGCAGGGACAGGGGGAAGTGAGATAAAGCCACTGACGTTGTGCGCCATGGCAGTAGGCAGTCGTGAACCGCCGTACAGTTCATCATTGGTTAATATTGGGCCCTATGGGTTACAGTGGCCAATGGTGATCTATGCCAGCGGTGATGGTATGCACTGCCGCGGATGTGATCGTCATTTTCTATCTGATTCCTCACTTGTTTCCTGACCTTCCATAGGAGAGGACCTACACTGCATGTGCTACTGTGACCTGTGTCTGGAACATACCATAGCCCGTGTGACCGGGGAAACGGTCCCAGCCTTCACTTCTGAGGAGATGGAGCGACTGGTGGACTGCTGTATGGGCCTCAAGACCAACAGGTGAGTACACCTTGGGCACGATGCATGTGGCATGAATGGATGGAATTGTGTGTGAAGGCCTTGTGTAAGGAGGGTGGGTGGATGTCCTCTTGGCAGTGTACATGTTGTGGGCTGGGCTATATGTGTTCCAATGGTGATGCAAATGGGTATGATGGGCCATTTATGTGACAGGCTGGACTATTTGTCTAATGGTGTTCTCCTGTCTGTATTTCCTCTGCAGGTCAGCGCCCATCAAAAGAAGGGAATATTGTGTGCCATCGCCAAGGACATGCAGACCCTTGGGATCTATGGCAGGCGGAGCACCCACTGTCGCAAACGGTAGGAGGACCTGTGACGCTGGGCACGAAAGAACACGGAGGCCCAGCTGGGGATGGCCTCCCAATGAAGAAGGGGTGCCCCTCGGACCCTGACCCCCCAGATGGCCTGCATACTGGCGGCCTTCCCTGAGCTGGATGGGCACTTGAGGGCATCACAGCAGCCACAAGGGGGGTGAGTACAGTGGTTATCATTGCAACCTACGGCTGGTGGGCTGGTATCTGGGTGGTGGTTGTGTGTCCTTGGGTGCCCGTAGGCAAGGCCAGACATGGCACCGTAGGTCATCTGGTGGCTAAGGGTTTGAATGAGAAATACTGCTTACCTAGCTTGTTAGTATTCACTTCTGGGCCGGGCTGCGTGGGTCCCAGATGTACTGCAGTTGGTGGTGTGTGCCCCTCCTCATTCCTTGGTGACGAGCCATTTTACTGGTAGTACCATGCATAGTGCATAGGCCTCTTCCCTGTGTGTGAGGGTGCTGTGTATGCCAACGGTAGTGTTGGTGCAGTCATTGACCCTGGGTATTCTTTGTCACTCTCCCCCCCTTTCTTGTTTTGTCATCCTGTCGTTGTGTGCATTAGCATCATCTGGCAGAGGAGCAGAGGCATCGGTGACAGAGTGAGCTGCATCCCATAGGACCCTGGAGGCAGAGTCCACCAACACTGAGGGCACCGGTGGGACGGAGGGCGAGGGGAGCACCACGGTGGAGTCTGGAGGGGACAATACCTCCTCCGATGGGAGCTCCCTGGTGGTGGCTGACACCTCTGTGACCATCCCAGCTACAGGTACAGCCGCCACCCCTGAACCAGCACTGCCCTCCCAGTAGCCCCTCAGCGAGTTGTCCGTGCCTGATCACCCAGGAGGGTGGGCATCTCCTTCACCCCAGGGCACCTCAGGCCCTTCCCCAGTGAGCCCTGCTGCTCTGAGTGAGGAGGATATTGACCTCCTGAGATCCATCTCTGTAGGGCAAAAGACTATTGTGAATGCCATCCAGGGGCTGGCAGCCCAGATGCAGCAATCAAATGCATTCCTGGAGGGCGTTCACGGTGGATTGACGGCCCAACAGAGATCGATTCAGGCTCTGGCCTCCTCTCTGATGGCAGCCATTGTCCCTGTTTCAACCGTCCTCCCTCCAACTTCCACTTCCCAGTCTCATTCTCCTCAACCCCAACCCATCCCAAGCACACAAGCACACAAGACAACACAGAAGAGTGGCACAGACAAACACAAGCACCACACTTCATCCCACAGGCACTCACACAAACACCATTCAGTTGCAGACTCAACATCCACTATCTCCACTGTCTCCCCCTCCTCCTCCTCCTCCTCCTCTACCTCCCACCTAGTTGCATCTACACTGAAACGAGCATGCACTACATCAATATCCACTACCAGCATCATCACCACACCAAGCAGAACACACACCTCACTGGCAGACACCTCCACAACATCCATGCACGCGTCCCCTGTGTCCTCTTCCACTGTGTATGTCCCCCCTAAAGTACACAAATGCAAGCCCTCAGACACCCAGCAGCCATCCACCTCACAACAGCATACAGCCCATGCACCTGCACCCAAATCCAGCAGACAAACACCTCCAAAAACCACTGCCTCAAACTCGACTCCCATTACTTCTCCCTCCCTCCTCCCTCCTCCCACCCCAACGTCCCTAAAAAGCTTTTCCTTTCCATGATTGACCTCTTCCCTACCCCTCCCCCTGCTCTGCATGTATGGGCAGGGTAGCAAGGACCCAGCCAAGCACCTTGGCCAAACAGTCCAGTGTTAACACTACCTACTCGTGGTGGTAGGGATTCCAGGCCAACAATACTAAAGGGAAAGGAGCCTGCACCAGCTGCTAAGAAGTGGAAGGAGCCTGCACCAGCTGCGAAGAAGGGGAAGGAGCCTGCACCAGCTGAAAAGACGGGGAAGGAGCTTGCACCAGCTGCAAAGAAGGGGAACGAGCCTGCACCAGCAGGCAGAGGGGGAAGAGCCCATCCACCAGTGCCAGGAAGGGTGAGGGATCCCCAACCCATGAGCAGGAGGAGAGGAGGCAATCTACACCAGCGTAAGCTGCCAGCCAAACACTGCCACCACCACCACCAGCTGTCACAGGGCTCCCACGGCCACCCGTGGTTGTGCAGCCATCAGAGAGTGCAGGGGCTGAGCAGGAGCCTCCCCAACCACCACCACAGGGCAGCCATCAGATGGTGCAGGGGCTGAGCAGGAGCCTCCCCCAACTATTACCACAGTGCAGCCATCAGAGGATGTAGGGGCTGAGCAGGAGCCTCCTACAACCACCACCACAGTGCAGCCATCAGAGGGTGCAGGGGCTGAGCAGGAGCCTCCCACAACCACCATCACAGTGAAGCCATCACCGCTGGTGGACGCCAAGTAGTCTGGCCTCCAAGGGCTGCTGTGCAGCCTGCCCCCACCAGAATCAGTGGGCCAGACACCCACTCCAGAGACTGTGGCCTTGCACTCCCCTGGACAAAGAGCAATGGGCATGTTACCCCCCCCAGAACCAGTGGGAAAGACACCCACTTGAGAGACTGTGGCCTTGCACTCCCCAGGACAAAGAGCAATGGGCATGTTGCCCACCACAGAACAAGTGGGCAAGACACCCACTTGAGAGACTGTGGCCTTGCACTCTACAGGACAAAGAGCAATAGCCATGTTGCCCCCTCCAGAACCAGTGGGCAAGACACCCACTTGAGAGACTGTGGCCTTGCACTCCCCAGGACAAAGCAATGGTCATGAAACCCCTTCAGAACCAGTGGGAAAGTCACCCACTTCAGAGACTGTGGCCTTGCACTCTCCAGGACAAAGAGCAATGGGTATGTTGCCGCCTCCAGAACCAGTGAGAAAGTCACCCACTCCAGAGACTGTGGCCGTGCACTCCCCAGGACAAAGAGCAATGGGCATGTTGCCCCCTCCAGAACCAGTGGGCAAGACACCCACTTGAGAGACTGTGGCCTTGCACTCTACAGGACAAAGAGCAATAGTCATGTTGCCCCCTCCAGAACCAGTGGGCAAGACACCCACTTGAGGGACTGTGGCCTTGCACTCCCCAGGACAAAGCAATGGTCATGAAACCCCTCCAGAACCAGTGGGAAAGTCACCCACTTCAGAGACTGTGGCCTTGCACTCTCCAGGACAAAGAGCAATGGGTATGTTGCCGCCTCCAGAACCAGTGGGCAAGTCACCCACCTGAGAGACTGTGGCCTTGCACTCCCCAGGACAGAGCAATGGGCATGGAGCCCCCTTCAAAACCAGTGGGCAAGACACCTACTTGAGAGACTGTGGCCTTGCACTTCCTGGGACTAGGAGCAATGGGCATGTTGCCCCCTCCAGAACCAGTGGCCTTATTCGTGCATCCGGCCGAGGTGCCCCCCTTCCTCCTGAGGTGCCTGCCTGTTTGACAACTGAAGCCCCTGCAGTGTTCTATCTGGATTGGTGCAGGATTTGAGTGGGTCCTTGGACTGTGCCCTGTGGCCATGTAGGCCCATTGAACTATGAGCTGGGCATTGTCCCTTTTTTATACAAGTGTACAGATCTGTTTCATGACCAAATTAGATTGTTGATTTTATTGCTGGACTGATTACAATCATTTTCGTAAATTCTTGTTGCCTTTGCATTATTCTTCAGATTTTCGTGGTCAAATTGTTTTTGTAATGCATATGGTTGTCTGTATGGCGTCTGTATGTCGGGTGTGTGTGGTGCGTGTGTGTGTCTCTGTCTTTTTCCTCCCACCCTCCCTTGTGTGCTAGGCGGCTGTACTCGCCGTCGTCATTTTTGCCGGTGCTGGTGTTCCAGGTGGAGCATAAAGTAGATCATCTGAAAAACTTGCAGTTTGGGTTCCATGGCGGCGTGGTACTTCCCTATGTCTCCAATGGTGAGTTTTTTGTCCTCTGGGATGTGTTTCTGCCAGGCTTTTAATGGCGTTGGTACCGCCCCGGAAAAGGTGGCGGTTTTCAGGGTCTTAATATGGTAGGTGGAACTTTGTCTTTCACCTGACTATAGGCTGCTACTGCCATGGTGACTGTTGTTTCCGCCCTGGTGGTCGGTGTGGTACATTGGCTGTCTATTGGAGATATCACCGCCATGGTCATAATTTGGCAGTACTTACCGCCATCCTGATGGCAGTATTACCGCCACCTTATCACCGACTGCCAAAGTCGTAATGAGGGCCATAGTATCTACTCATTATTTCCTTTTTCTATTTGTCCTGTGTACAGCAGCACTCATAGGTGGAGGAATATGGCTCACAGGATTTATTGGTAAGCAGTAAGATGCACCTTTATGCTTTCATACATTCCTGCATACAATAGTTGCATCCTTGCTCCATGGTGCGCGTGTGCCTACATTAAGCCCAGGCAGCCAAAACAGTACTACCACAGGGGAACAGCCAAGATTTTTTAAAGTTTAGTTAGATACAAAACATTTCTTGCAAATTGCTTTCACACATAGCTGTGGCCTAGGGACACTATCTGTGCTGAACTGTGTGGGCATGCTTATTATATGCCCCTGTTTACAGTCACAGGACATTATGGAGGCTATATTGTGATCCAAATATGTAAGATGGAAACAAACATTGTGACGTGCAGCACACACACACTCAGTCATTCCACACTGTTTGGAACTACACTCCCTTTAGACTGCTAGAGGGTCTGAAGGTTAACACACCGTTGGAGCACACACACACTTAGCATGTGCACACTGTACCACATTGCAACCTTTCTGTTGTATATATGTTTCATAGGCACATGTGTTCTGCATACGATGTTATCATGCACATACATTTCTCAAAACATGATGTTGGTCAGGGATAAGTGTGACACACAGCAACAGACCTTTGGAATAGGTGAATGAGCTATTAGGCATCACTGCAGTGAACCAGGGTCAAGCAGTCAATTTAACTAGTGATATTCATTGAACAAAATGCTGCCAAACACACACGATCTCTGTCTTACTCCTGTTAAAGTTAGTAGCTGTACTTCTACTCTGAGGGAAAGTCTTTGTGTGGGCCTCCTTGTTCAAGGAGAATGCATTCTCTTACACAGGCACATGCAATGGCACACACTCAACTCACATTACCCCTTTGGGATGATACAAGATTTGTGATCCGTTCAACCATCCACTTGTACACTCAAGTCAAAGGTAAACAATTCTTGCCATGCAAAGGTACGTTTTTTCCAGATTCTTCCATCAGACCATGTGCAATGAGTTAGTGTATCTACAAATACAGTTTTGTGTGACTTTTGACATATAAAAATCATGCTTAACATCTCCATATTCTTCAGGTGTTCAGATGTTTGCATACTTCTCTGGGTAGTTACTCACTGTACAATGTCACCTGCTCATATTGCTGTTTTACAAGCCTATGTTCCCCATTGCATTGGTGTGCAATGCATGGCAAAGTTGTGATTTATGAACTGTAGTATGATGTCGTATATGTGACAATCTAGCCAGAAATTGTGTCACAAGGGCTGTGTTTTGAGGATAGCTTTCATGCATTCTTTACAAGTGAAAGCTTTTGCATGTTCACATGACACTAAGGGGGTCATTACAACCTCAGCGGTCTTTTAACAAGACCGCCGAGGGACCGCCGTGTGGAAGACCGCCAGTAGTGGCGGTTTGCCGCTCGGCGTATTATGACCGTTGGCTGCCCTCTGTCGTTTTTCCGATGGAGAGCCTCCAACAGCCATACTTGCGGGCGGCGGGGAAGTGGAGGTTGCTCCACCTCCACTGCCACGCCAACAGAACACCGCCCAGCTAATCACGTCCTGTGATTCTGCGCGGCGGTGTTCTGTTGGTGGTGTGGTGTCGGCGGAACTGCCCCCATGGCTCCCGTCCCCTCCCGGTAGATCGACGGAACAGGTAAGTCGATCGTCCGTTAGGGGAGGGGGATGGGGGGTGTTGTGTGTTGTGTGGGTGCATGAGGGTGTGCGTCTGTGTATGTAGGGGGGGTGTGAGTGCGTGTATGCTTGCGGGGGTGTTGCGTGTTTTCGGAATGAGTGCATGTATGTCTGTAGGTATGTCTGTGTGGATGTGTGCGTGAATGTGTGAATGTGGGTGTACGTGTCTGACTGTGTGTGTGGATGTTGGCATGTATGTCGGTGTGTGTGCGTGTATGTGTGTTGGTGGTGCCTGCGTGCGTGTCGGGTGTGTATGTGTAAGGTGATGTCGTGGGTCGGGGTGGGGAGGGGGGCCCTGCCACCTTTGGGGGATGGCAGGGGTGGTGGGGGGTGTAGGGGAGGGAGTCGGGGTGGGGGGTGCAGGAGACCCCTTTCAGTGCCAGGGAGGGAATTCCCAGGCACTGATAGTGCTTACCTCCATGGATTTCATGGCGGTGCCTACCGCTGGAAATCCACGGCGGTCAGCTGGGTCAAAATACCGGCGGCGGTATTGTCACGGCCGCCGGGCTGGAGACCGAGGGCTCCAGCCCAGCGGTCGTCTCCGCCCTGACGGGCGGAACAGAGAAGCGGCGGATGACAATGGCGGTAACCGCCATGGTCATAATACTCAAAATAAGACCGCCAGCCTGTTGGCGGTCTTACCGCCGCTTTAACACCGTCCGCCAGGGTTGTAATGACCCCCTATGTCTTTGTCCCTGACAACTGTCACTCTTTGCCTCTGATGATATCTGCAATTACATTAGTTCCTGAAAAGGTCTGATATTCTTCATGCTACCACATTGGTGGGATACACAATAATGGGAGGTTTGTCTCATGTATGGTAGTTGGTGGTTTGTGTTTCAAAGCTCACTGAGTGCCATCCGTAACACACTTTGCTGCTGCAAAACACAAGAAGGCTGACAGCTGTGCTGCTCACTGCTTACGTGTGTGAGGAAAGTAATTAACATTTTGCAATTGGAAATGTGGTATGCCTGGCCTGTCCCTTTAATGCAATACACTGCATTCCATTGCATTTCTGTATAGCTAGTTTGATTAATGAGAGGCATGGCCTCATGTTGCTCAATGGGTCTGATAACCTGATTGTTTCATGTTGAGGCCTACTTCTAGTTGAAGAGATTTGGGTGACTAGATGTTAACAGTGAATGTGACATAATAGCCAACACAAAGAATGAACTCAAACATTTATTTTCATGTTAAACCTTCTACTATTTTCAGAAAATGCATCCATCAAGGTAAGAGTAATTAAAGTAAAGACATTTTGCACAATGTGGTTTTGTTGCTGTCTATCAGCCATTGTGTGTTGAATCTCTTCTCCATCTGCCTTCTCATTCATTGGTTCCTGCTCATCATGGTCCACTCCCGAAGGCCCTTTGTATGCACACACACACATTTGCAGAGGAAGGCACATACTAGGAAAATCTTGCAGAACATAGCAATCTCACCCCTGAAATGTCCAGGTATCGGAACCGGGACTTAAGCACACCAAAAGTATGTTCCACACTATTTTGGGTCTTGACCAGTGCCTGGTTGTACTGTTCTTCCGTCTCAGCCTAAGGAAATGCAGTTTGGGTTATGACCCATGTCTGGAGACCATGTTCTTGGTCAGCTGAAAATAAAAAATAAATTACAAATGTCAATGAATTTGCTCATTCTTACAGCGACATTCCCGTCCATGTGTGTTACCTGTACTGAATACAGTATTTACCAATATGTGTTATATATAGAGTTGCCCATTGGTTTACAAAAGTCTCTTCTAGTTCTCTGTGTAATAGCAAATGATGAGCATGCCCTGATTCCTTGACATTACATGTGCAAAGTGACAGGTTATCCATCTGATTTTTGGCCACTGGGTAGGTTGTGACATTGCCAACATGTTGACACTCACACATATATATGTCCATGTAAAACCACTGAGGGTGTTGCAGGCCTTCATTATTGACACAGCCATTTCATTCTTCATTTAATTTAGCATGTGAATTTGGTACATACATGTGGTGCATTTCAAACGTGACATGGATTGTTCTACAATTTATTGTCAGCCTTCACCTATTGATTTTTGAAAAGGGAAGTTGTCATGGTGCACTTTGATTGACATAGGACTCGCAATGTGGGCCACTATGTCTACTAAACAAATGGACAGAATACTTTATTTTTTAACTTGTATATTTATGACCCTAAGTTGTTGGGGATTCTGTGCTTCCATGCTTTGATTCTGTCAAGTACGTGATGCCTTTTAACGCCTTTTACAGCTTGCATTTTAATGTATGTTCATGACTGATGTGTGACATGTTTGACAGCATTGTATTAGACTTTGTGAGTTTCACCTTGCTGGATTCATATGCGTTTCATTTGAACAACTTACTCCATAAAACTGGTGATCTATCACGTTGCTTACATATGTCAGTGTGGCTTAGTACCTATGTGTATTTATGTACCTAGACTGGCAGTATGGCTGAAACATATGTGTATTTTGTAATGTTGATATCACGAAGTTACTCAATATTGATATTTATACATTTCTGGGACCTACACTTACATTGGATGCTACACATGGACTTTGCATATACTTCTACCATTGTTGCTCCGGAAACCTCGGACAACATACAAGTACACTGCCATGTGTGAAACACCTATTCATTTCTAAAATATTTATTACACCATTAAATTTGTGGACCTCTGACTGCTACCGAGAGACAGTACACCATTGGTACACCATTGAGGAGACACTCATCTCACACTTATCTATTGTGTAGCCTTTGTATTCATATGGACTTGCCTGGCATACACATGGTTTTTGACGTGATTCGTTGACCAGTGCAGATGATGTGGCTCAGTCCATTTACACAGAGTGGAATGAAATAGTACTGCTCACAGATGTTCTGTAGCTACTGACATTGACAGATTAATGAGGGAATGTCAGTATGTGAAATAATTCTCTATATTTTGCTGTACGTTGTTCCCACTATGTGCACATGACACTAGGGGCTAGATATTTAGTAAAGTGGCACAGTGCAGTGCTGCAAGTTATCTATCTACGCTGCACTGCATCACCGGGAAAAGGGCAGTTGTTCACAGTAGTTTGGCCAAATAGCATATTCATATCCTTTCACCCTGCACTAGCATACAATGGGCTGCCTAACACAAGCATAGGCACCATAGTGCACGGGTGCCTGTGTGGAATGTAGCATTGTCTTTGCACAAGAAAGGGCACATTCATATATATAAATCACCCTTAGAGGCATAGTCAACTATGTATGTGTGTCATGGAATGCAGCACACATAGGAAGCAGCAGTGACTTCAGGGAATACAGCTATTTATCCTTCTCACACATCAGGTGGGGGCACTATTTTCTGGATGCATTCCAGATACCCCTTGTTTGGTATACATGACATACTTCATCAACCATGGATGTTTAATGGAAACATCCACTGAACACACATGGAACATTTCCCTTGCACACAGTGATGCAACACAGCATTTTCCACAGGGTTGCAATAGTCCAAAATGTTTTGACATTGAAAACCATTCAAGTTGCTTTGTGTGTCTTGACATAACAGACGTAGGGATTTGCATTACACATGTACCATGATGCATGATGCAAGTTTGAGGCACATCCCTCATAAAGGGTCCCCTAGCTCCGTCGACAGCCACAGAGATGGCTTTTCTGTCATACATTTCTACATTTTAGTTGGTGTATTGTATACTTAAGATTGATTTACAAACAAGTAGGCCATTCCCATATTGCCCATCTGGAAGTGCTTGTCTATAATGATGTGCCTGAAGATGTAGGCATCATGGGCGCTTCCTGGGCATTTTGCAAACACATTTGTGAACCTCCTCAGATGATCCACTATGGCCTGGACGTTGATGGAGTATGTATGGTTTCTGATCCAGAACAGGTGTGATGTTTCTGCTGGGGGAACAAATTGCACATGTGTGCAATTCATAGAACTCAAGCCATGTGGAAACCCTACAATGGCATGGGAACCTTGCTTGTTGTTGCTGTGTCTTACAGAAAAAATGATACTGGGGTTTGAGGCAAATAATGGCATCAGGACAGTGGGCAAGAATGCAGAAAAAGATGCCAAGGCTATTTCTGCCACTCTTGCTGTTGTGACCAGGAATGACCCAGAGGCCAGCATGTGGAGCACAGCCATTAGATTGACCTGGGGAGGAAAGCTGGTGGGCTTGGTAGTTGATGGCAGCAGACTTGGCCCAATCTTCTGAAGCAGTTCTAGAATGGACTTCCTCCTGAGCCTATAGAACTTTATCACCTCATACTCCCTGAGGATGATGAACGAGATGCACTGCCAGAACACATACTCCCTCTTTCTTCGCTGCCTACGTGGTGGTAGTAGTGGTCTGCAATATCAAGTTGCAGGATCACTACCTCCATGGCGACGTTGAACTTGCCAAAGGATTTTTTGATGCTCTGTTTTTTTTCTAGCGCTCCCACTACGTCATTTCCTATGCCTGCGTTACCAAAGTACAGAAATGTTGGTGCATTTTAGGCTTTTAGTGCTGCATCCATACAATGTGTCACACATTGCCAAAACCATAAATATCACTGTGTTAGTTTTCCATTATATTTTTTGCAGGGGAACACCTACCTTGCATACTTTAATTTCTGCATGGGACAGCTCGTTTAGGCGATTTTGTCCAACACAAATCTTTTTTAAAAATTGCAATTTCAGCAAATGCTTTGTCTCATATATTTGAAGTAGTGCTGGAGCCGCCGAAGTGTCAAAACCTTTGGTGCAATGGAAGCGCAAGCCGCTCATAAATATATCATCATGTCTTTATGGCAGTGTTGTAAGCTCAAGAGAACAGAAATGGGGAAGTACATTTAGATTTTGGCCCAATGACTTTGGGCTTGCCATAAGTCTTTGGGAGGACTCAGGTCAAACTTAACTCCTTCTGTGCCCTGGACGAGACCACCTCGTCCGGCTATGGGCCCCTGGGGCTAGCGCTAGCGCTCCCCCCATTGGCTGAGCACCCCTCTCCCCTGGGCAGACCCCACCCCTCTGTAAACTCCCCCAGTGGCGTCTGATGACGTCAGCGCGCAGGACTTCCCCCCGGCACTGGAAGCACAGCTTCCAGCGCCGATCGAAGGAGAAATGCAAAAGCATTTCTCCTCTGATCACATGGAGGGGGCGGGGAGGCATGAAAGGAGAGGAAAGTCCTTTCCTCTCCTTTCATGTCTCTCAAGAAAAAAGATGCGATTGGGCAGCAGAAATGCCACTAGACACCAGGGAATTTTTTTTCCGTTATTTCCAATAAAGGGAGCGGCCCCTGGGGCAAGGGCCACTCCTCGGGGGCAATGTATTTCTTGGCTATTTCTGCCCCCTTGGGGGCAGATGCGCCTAATATTATTAGGCCGATATGCCGCCAGGGGGGGTATAAATCCACTAGGCACCAGGGAAAATTGTATTTATTGGTTTTTTTAATGTTTGGGCAAGGGTCGCTCCCGGGGGGGCAAATTATTAAGCGGCCCTTTCTGCCCTCCTCGGGGCAGATCAACCTTGCGATCTGCCCCAAGGGGGACAGACACCACTAGACACCAGGGATTTTTTTTTTTTTACTTGCACATCAGGGGAGTGGCCCCTTGGGCAAGGGCCACTCCCCAGGGAGGCAAATGACTTTTAGGCAATTTCTGCCCCCCCCCGGGGGCAGATTGGCCTAATATTATTAGGCTGATCTGCCCCCGGGGGGGTGGAGAAATCCACTAGACACCAAGGACATTTTTATTTATTGTTTTTTTTTTTTTTTTTATGTTTGGGGAGCGACCCCTCGGGGAAGGGTCGCTCTGGGGGGGGGCAAGTTATTATTAGGCCATTTCTGCCTCCCCCCCGGGGGCTGATCGGCCTTGCGATCTGCCCCCAGGGGAGGCAGAAATCACTAGACACAAGTAATTTTTTTTTTGGTACTTGCGCATAAGTTGGTGGGCCTTGGGCAAGGGCCTCTCCCCAGGGGGGCAAATGACTTTTAGGCCATTTCTGCCCCCTCTGGGGGCAGTTTGGCCTAATATTATTAGGCCGATCTGCCCCCAGCGGGGCAGAAATCCACTAGACACCAGGGATCATTTTATTTATTGTTTTTTGTTTTTTTTATGTTTGAGAGGCGACCCCTTGGGCAAGGGTTGCTCCCGGGGGGATGGCAAATTATTTTTAGGCCATTTCTGCCCCCGGGAGCAGATCGGCCTTGCGATCTGCACATAGGGGGGGCAGAAACCACTAGACACCAGGGTTTTTTATTTTTGTCCTTGCGCATAAGGGGAGTGGCCCCTTGGGCAAGGGCTAATCCCGAGGGCGGCAAATGACTTTTAGGCCATTTCTGCCACCCCGGGGGCAGATTGGCCTAAAATTATTAGGCCAATCTGCCCCCAAAGGGGGCAGAAACCTCTAGACACCTTGGATTGGTGTGTGTTTATGTGTGTGTTTTGCTTTGGGGGGCAGCCCCTTGGGCAATGGTTGCTCCCCATGGGGACACATTACTGTTGGCCATAACTGCCCCCCTTGGGGGCAAATTGGCCTATTTTTGGAAGGCCCATCTTCCCCCAAGGGGGGCAGAAAGCCCACCAGAGACTAGGGAAGATTTTTTTTTCAAAATAAGAATTTGGGGGTATGGCCATACCCCCACCCCAAATAAATGGGGCCAAAGTTTTTCTGCCAACCAGTGGGCAGATTGGTCAATTACCCCCGATCCACACCCACGGGGGGTCAGAAAGTCTACTAGATGCCAGGGAATAAAAACAATAAAAGAAAATAGTGGGGTGGTGGCTATCAACCAGTATGGGCCTGGTTATGCCCCCACCCGAACTGAAGAGGCTAACAGTCATTCAGCTCTCCCCCGCACACTAAAACATCTTATCCCATGGGAAGCAAGAGGACGTTTGATTATTTTTGGTTTTTGTTTTACATTTGGGCCATGAGAGCTTGGTAACTCTCAAAATCGTCCCACTTAGAATGGAGCGGAGTGCACTTTTTTTTTATTTTGGGAAGCTGCCATGTAGAAAAATCCACAAGACCTAGACACATCTGAAAACTAAACATCTAGTTGATTCCAGGGTGGTGTGCTTCACATGCACCCGCACCATTTCCTTACCCACAATGCCCTGCAAACCTGCAACTTTGCTGGAAAGCACACATTTTTCCTACATTTTTGTGATGGAACCTTCCGGAATCTGCTGGAATCCACAAAATTCCTACCACCCAGCATTGTCTCATCTATACAGATAACATTTCTGCTGCACTTGTCAGCCTAAAAATGTTTTTTTTAAATCTGCCCTTTTGGACCCACTTTGGTTCCCCCTCAATTTCGACGTGTTTTTTGGCTCTTCCCTGTCACAAACACTTGGCCCACCCACACAAGTGAGGTACCATTTTTATCGGGAGACTTGGGGGAACGCTGGGTGGAAGGAAATTTGTGGCTTCTCTCAGATTCCAGAACTTTCTGTCACCGAAATGTGAGGAAAAAGTGTTTTTTTAGCCACAGTTTGAGGTTTGCAAAGGATTCTGAGTAACAGAACCTGGTGAGAACCCAACAAGTGAACCCGTCTTGGATTCCCCTAGGTCTCTAGTTTTAAAAAATGCACAGGTTTGGTAGGTTTCTCTAGGTGGCGGCTGAGCTAGAGGCCAAAATCCACAGGTAGGCACTTTGCAAAAAACACCTCTGTTTTATTTGAGAAAATGTGATGTGTCCACTTTGTGTTTTGGGGCATTTTCGGTCGCGGGCACTAGGACTACCCACACAAGTGAGGTACCATTTTTATCGGGAGACTTGGGGGAACGCTGGGTGGAAGTAAATTTGTGGCTCCTCTCAGATTCCAGAACTTTCTGTCTCCGAAATTTGAGGAAAAGGTGTTTTTTTAGCCACATTTTGAGGTTTGCAAAGGATTCTGGGTAACAGAACCTGGTGAGAGTCCCACAAGTCACCCCATCTTGGATTCCCCTGGGTCTCTAGTTTTCAAAAATGCACAGGTGTGGTAGGTTTCCCTAGGTGGCGGCTGAGCTAGAGGCCAAAATCCACAGGTAGGCACTTTGCAAAAAACACCTCTGTTTTCTTTGAGAAAATGTAATCTTTCCACTTTGTGTTTTGGAGCATTTCCTGTCGCGGGCACTAGGCTTACCCACACAAGTGAGGTACCATTTTTATCAGGAGACTTGGGGGAACGGTGGGTGGAAGGAGATTTGTGGCTCATCTCAGATTCTATAACTTTCTGTCACCGAAATGTGAGGAAAAAGTGTTTTTTAGCCACATTTTGAGGTTTGCAAAGAATTCTGGGTAACAGAACCTGGTGAGAGCCCCACAAGTCACCCCCGTTTTGGATTCTCCTAGGTCTCTAGTTTCAAAAAATGCACAGATTTGGTAGGTTTCCCTAGGTGGCGGCTGAGCTAGAGGCCAAAATCCACAGGTAGGCACTTTGCAAAAAACACCTCTGTTTTCTTTGAGAAAATGTGATGTGTCCACTTTGTGTTTTGGAGCATTTCCTGTTGCGGGCACTAGGACTACCCACAGTGAGGTACCATTTTTATCGGGAGACTTGGGGGAATAGAACATAGAATACCATAACAAGTGTTATTGCCCCTTGTCTTTCTCTACATTTTTTCTTTCTAAATATAAGACAATGTGTAAAAAAGACGTCTATTTGAAAAAAGCCCTGTAATTCACGTGCTAGTATGGGCACTCCAGAATTCAGAAATGTGCAAATATCCACTGCTCCTCAACACCTTATCTTGTGCCCATTTTGGAAATACAAAGGTTTTCTTGATACCTATTTTTGACTCATTATATTTCAGCAAATGAATTGCTGTATACCCGGTATAAAATGAAAACCCACTGCAAGGTGCAGCTCATTTATTGGCTCTGGGTACCTAGGGTTCTTGATGAACCTACAAGCCCTCTATATCTCCACAACGAGAAGAGTCCAGCAGAAGTAACGGTGTATTGCTTTCAAGAATCTGACACTGCAGGAAAAAGTTACAGAGTAAAACGTAGAGAAAAATGGCTGGTTTTTTACCTCAATTTAAATATTTTTTTAATTCAGTTGTTATTTTCTGTAGGAAACCCTTGTAAGATCTACACAAATTACCCATTGCTGAATTCAGAATTTTGTCTACTTTTCAGAAATGTTTAGGTTTCTGGGATCCAGCATTGGTTTCACACCCATTTCTGTCAGTGACTGGAAGAGGCTGAAAGCACAAAAAAATCATAGAAATGGGTTATGTCCCAGTAAAATACCAAACTTGTGTTGAAAAATTGGGTTTTCTGATTCAAGTCTGCCTGTTCCTGAAAGCCGGGAAGCTGGTGATTTTAGCACTGCAAACCCTTTGTTTATGCCAATTTCAGGGAAAAAACTACAAGCCTTCTTCTGTAGCTCTTTTTTTCCTTTTTTTTTTTAAACTACATTTTCACTGTATTTTGGCTAATTTCTTGGTCTCCCTCAGGGGAACCCACAAAGTCTGGGTACCTCTAGAATCCCTAGGATGTTGGAAAAAAAGGACGCAAAGTTGGCATGGGTAGCTTATGTGGACAAAAAGTTATGAGGGCCTAAGTGCGCCCTGCCCCAAATAACCAAAAAAAAGTCCTGCCACCTGAGGGGGAAAAGGCCTGGCAGCAAAGGGTTTAATGCAGGGCCCTTTATGACCTTTTGGACATTTCTTCCTAAATAAAAAAAATGTACTATGGAGAATGACAAAATGTCATTTGGCACACCGAGTGGTTTGGCTGTGCAAGGTGACACTTACTAAGCACGGTAGTCCTGCTTTTGGGTAAATGTGAGATGCACTTTTTAAAGTGAAGCATCTGTAGTATTGTAGCCCTTCTACACCCTCGCCTCTCATGATGGCTAGAATGGCTTGCATAAAGCATCCATTAGTCTAACGCTGCTTGAGGTTAAAAAGAGAAAAAGAGAAAATTGTCAATGCAAAGTTAAAGCTGTCTGTGATTATGTGTGTTCTGCTATAAGAAACTATTTTGCATGTTAGGTTTACTGACTCACATATATTATGGTCTTATACAGCCCTTTATTTTCACTCTGAAATACATTAGGATTAGGTGTAGTCAAAATTAGTATAATTTGCTTTTATGTAAATTTGCAAGATTTCAGGAAAATGATGTAAAATTATGTGTAATTGAATGCAAATCTGTCACTTAGGGGGTTATTACAACTTTGGAGGAGGTGTTAATCCGTCCCAAAAGTGACGGTAAAGTGACGGATATACTACCAGCCGTATTACGAGTCCATTATATCCTATGGAACTCGTAATACGGCTGGTGGTATATCCGTCACTTTACCGTCACTTTTGAGACGGATTAACACCTCCTCCAAAGTTGTAATAACCCCCTTAGTGTTATATTTTAGTGCAACATGCATCCTCGCATTAACCATTAATGCAAGGATGGATTTCACAGTACAAAAAAAAAAAAAACACAGGTGGCATGAGTAACAGCCATTCATGTCCTGGCCATTTGCATTATTCCCAAACACTTTTCATGGGTTTCAGTGTTCACTTAAGAGTAGGGCTGATAAACTAATTCTAGAAATCTATTCCTCAGGTTCTGTAGCTTTAATAAGCAGAACGACTCTTGGTGTGTCTTGTCTGTCTCCATTTTTTAATAGCTAGGCTTGAACACATTTTTCCAAACCACCTGCAGACTTGGAGTGGGCTACCAACCCGGAACCCCCCCCCCCCCTTACTGCTCATTCATTTCTTTGGGCCTCATTTACAAGAATCCGATGCATCATCTCTTGCACTGCCCACCGGCACCCTCACAACACTATGGATGTGTTGTATTTACAATACAGAGCTCCATGGTGCAAGTTTTCACTGATTCTTCAGAAATTCTGATGCAGGCACAAACTCATACAATGCTGGACTAGCGTAAAAAAAATGCCACTACTCCAGCAATGCTAGGAGGCCCCCATTGAGAAAAGCCATGCGTCAGTTTTACGCCTGCTCTGAGCAGGCAGTACATTTCTGACACAGTGAAGTTGCATAATGACCCAGTGAAATGTTGTAAATTTCACTGTGTTCATTCTGCATTTCCTTTCCAGTGGTAAAGCCTACTTTGCACGCATTATACCTGGGTCAAGTATAATGTGATGCAAGGCTTCACAAACGAACGCATTGGGACCAATGTGTCAGTTTGTAAATGCGGAGCAGTGTAGAGCACTGCTTGCGCCGCCGTTGCATAAAAAAAAATGAAGCAACAGTGGTTCAAAGGCCTTGTAAATGAGTCCAATAGTCTCTTGAAACTCCTACCATTAATTCAGCTTTGAGAGTTGGTCCTAGAGAAGTGAACACCAAACAAGTGACAACTGGAAAATGGGCTCCATTCCATTGTGATTAAAACAAAGACGGGAGGGGTCAATAGAGTTGAAATGTTCTACACCCTCTTGTTTCGAACCATTGAACCAACAATTTCCCTGTCCAATTCTCCAATGGTACCTTTAAAACATCGCTACCTATTGACAGTAGGCCCGGAATCATTTTGTTTCACTCCCTCATTTTTTTTAAAGTTTTGTGAGATTTCTAAGCTGTGAAATTTCACGTAGTTTTTGCCTGCGGGAGACTAATTCGAACAGAAAATATCTTGCAAGAAACACATTCTCCTGGAACCATTTTCTCATATTTGTGACTTATGACGTGTGGTATGCCCTTACATTAAGAGTCCATGCAAGGTATAAGCAAGTGAGTTTCAAATAATTTTTGCATGGCCGTAGTTGACACGCGTTCTGAAGAAACAAAAACAAATTATTTTTTAGGTCGATTTAAGGAGCATATTCTAGACGGCCCTGCACCCATAGTGTGTTCTTTATAGACAGAGGGAGCATTCCTGGTATCTGCAGGTTTTTTTTTCATATTTGTTAGCAATTTGGCCTGATTAATACAACATATAACGGATGACAGGAGGGGAGTTTGCTTCTGCAGATATGCGAATCAATCTTTGTCCCCTAGCTCCATGCAAATTATTCATCATTGCTAACGAAACCTCGTTGTAATGAATGGTCCTTCAAGAGTAACAGCTCTGCTTATCATCCCACTTCATTACGGGCAGCGCCCGCTGTACCGCGCTGTACCTGGAAAATCGTTGACAATGAAAATGTAAAAGGGCAGAAGTTAATACATTCCCATAAAGGCAGAATCTGTATGCGTCCCTATGTACTGCATGTGGCTGGTGGCCTTTAGAACAACTTCTCACATTAATTCTCCTCCAGAGCTGACACATTTGATTTATGACATGAGGCTGGGTTTCGAAAACACCAGAAATGAGGCAACTAAAGAGTGCGGATGACAAAGAGGCCATGGTATTTTCGTTGACGGATTACATTAGTGGATGGACATCCAGGGCAAATAAGGCTTTTTTTCCTTCGGAAACTGCACATGATGCTAGACTCTGTCAGTAAATATGAGTTAATGTTTGACAAACGCAATACAGTCAGTCTAGGCTCTGGTAGTAGGGCAGGGTGGGAGATGGGGGTGGTTGCCCTCACACTGAATATGCACTTTGATGAGGTATAGACCACTGGGTAGTGGGAAATCTTTAATGCATTTTGGTTCCCTTTGACGTGTCAAACAACAGCCAAATTTGGTGAGAATCGCATAAGGTCATGTCGTACAAAACACATTTTTCAGCCTATAAATATATAACGAAACGAGGGTCAGCAGTTTTACAATGTGAGCATCCGTGGAGGTTGAAAGCATAGGCTTTGCATTTGTTTCATTTAGTCCAGCGAAAACAAAAATGCATGCTTTGCAAATTTATTATTTCGACTCCCAAGCAGCGTCTTGCGTAGTTCCAGCTAGGACCGAAACATGCCAAGGAATATCAAGCTTGTTTTCAAACCATTGTATTATGAACCAAGGTAGCAACGCATTATCCCTGCACCACGTAAGTCTCAGATATAGATGGTGAAACGTGCTTGTCACGTATTCATTTTAAGCATCGGATTGTTGAATGTGCACATCTGAGAGTGATAAACAGAGGTGACCGTAGACCAGTGCAGAAAGCGGCTTTCTTGCACTGTTTGCAGTCCTAAAGCAGTCAACATTTTGCCCTGAGATGGGTGAAAGCAGGCCCTTGGTTCACAAAATTATAGGTGACACGGGACAGTGCTTTTCTGGTTCTGTGTCAAAATTAGAAATGCTTATATCAAAGTTGCAAAATGTTGCATTCTAAAAGATTCATTATAACAATTTCAACGTAGCTACTTTTTTAAAGCATTTTTTAGGGCATTGTATGATTTTTTCTTCTCTTTCTTGAGAGCATCCAGTACACCTGTAATGCACATCTCCACATATATCTTGTACTATTCATCTTTAAATTCTATTTCCTAATATAAATTCCATGTAACCTTTGATTTTTCAGTGAATATATATAAGCATAGGACTAGCTAGTGTGATTTTTCAGCTAAGCGTGGATGGCACTTGCTAATCCCATGCTTAAAGATTTTGCTGGAAAATTGGCAAAATGCTTTGTCACTCTCTAGCTTGGCCTTAATGGAATGCTGCTAATCCTATACTTTAACCCTTTCCCTGCTAAGCCTTTTCCCCTCTTGTGCTAAGCCTTTTTTTTTTTATATTTAGAGTAGTTCATGCTTAGGCCCCCATAACTTCTTGTCCACATAAGCTATGCGCGCTAAATTTGTGTCCTTCTTTTCCAACATTCTAGGGATTCTAAAGGTACCCAGGGTTTGTGGATTTCCCTGGAGTTTACAGAGAAATTAGCAAAAATACAGCTACATTTTGGGTGTTGGGGACAAATGGGAAAAAGTGCTGCAGAAGAAAGAACCTGTTTTTACCTTGAAAACGGCATCATTTAAGGTTTTATGGTGCTAAAATCACTATATTCTCAGCTTTCAGGAACAGGCAGACTAGAATCAGAAAAACACATTTTGTGACCCAGTTGTGGCATTTTACTGGTACATATCCCATTTTCCCTATTATTTGTGCATTCAACCTCCTTCCAGTTAGTGACAAAAATGGGTGTGAAACCAATTGTGGATCCTGGAAAGCTATACATTTCTGAAAAGTAGATACAATTCTCAATTCAGCAAGGGGTCATTTGTATAGATCCTTTGAGGTTTTCCTATAGAAACTAACAGTTGAAATAAAGAAATATTGAAATTGAGTTGAAAAAAACAGCCATTTCTGTCTACTTTTTCATCTGTAACTTTTTCCATCTAAGGCAGATGTTTGAAGGCAATATACCGTTACGTCCGCTGGACTCTTTTGATTGTGGGGATAAATAGAGCTTGTAGGTTCACCAAGAACCCAAGGTTCCCAGAGCGAATTAATGATCTGCATCTTGCAATGGACTTTCATCCTGTAACGGATATACAGTAATTAAAATATAAAGAGTGAAGAATAGGTATCAAGGAAATCTATGTAATTTCGAAATGGACTTAAGATATGGAGTTTAGAAGCAGTGGTTATTTACACAACTCTGAATTTGTGAGCAACCATACAAGCATGTAAATTAGAGGACATTTATCAAAATGACTTCCTTTTGACACACTGTCATACATTTGGAAGGTACAAATGCAGACAAAGATAATTGGTAATGACACTTGTTCTTCTATTCTGTGTTCTCCGAAGTATCTAGGTATAAATCATGCCTCACTTGTGTAGGTAGGTCTAGTGCCCACGACAGGAAACAGCCCAAAAGGCAATGTGGACACATCACATTTTTTCACTGAAAATTGACCCTGTTTTTGCAATGTGCCTAGCTGTGGATTTTGGGCTCTTACTCAGCTGGAAACCTAGCAAACCTATACATTTTTTTAAACTAGGCACCTAGGGGAATCCAGAGTGGGTGACTTGTGGGGCTCTCACCAGGTTGTTTTACCCAGAATCCCTTGCAAACCTCAAATTGTGACTTAAAAACATTTTCTCCTCAAATTTCTGTGATGGAAAGTTCTGGAATCTGCACAGAGCCACAAACTTCCTTCCACTCACTCTTCCCCTGCATCTTCTAATGAAATTAGTACCTCACTTGTGTGGGCAGGGCAAGTGTCTACAATAAGGAAACGCCCCAAAATGCAACATGGATACTTCAAATCATTTCATGCAAGATGGATAGCTGTGTTTTTTGGGCCATGTCTCAATTGACACCTAGGGAAATCTAACAAACCTGTACATTTTTCAAAACTAGATACCCAGGGGAATCATGATGGCGTGACCTGTGACCAGATTATGTTACCCAGAATCCCTTGCAAACCTCAGAAGTTGTATAAAAAACATTTGTTTCATATTTCTTTGACTAAAAAACACATTCACCTCAGATTTCTGTGATGGAAAGTTCTGGAATCTGCACAGAGTAATAAACATCCTTCCACCCAGCATTCTTCTAAGTCTTCTGATGAGAAAGGTACCTTACTTGTGTGGGTAAGTCTATTGCCCGCGACAGGAAACAAACCAAAACGCAATATGGATACATCACATTTTTCCACGCATAACAGATCAGTTGTTTTTTTTTTCTCGCAAAGTCGGTAGCTGTGGTGTTTGGGCCCTACCTCAGCTGGCACCAGACAAAACCTAGCAAACCTGTACATTTTTTAAAACTAGACACCCAGGGGGATCCAGGATGGGGTGGCTTGTTTGGCTCTCACCAGGTTCTGTTATCCAGAATCCCTTACAAACTTCCAAAGCTGTATAAAAAAAACATTTGTTTCATATTTCTTTGATGGAAAATTCTGGAATCTCATACTACCCAACGTTTCGTGATAAAAATGATACGTCGGTTGTGTAGGTGGGCCAAGTGCCTGCGACATGGATGGGCCAAAAACATGTAGAAATTGAGGGGGAACCAAAGCTGGTCCAAAAACTCAGGCTTTTTCATACATTTTTAGGCTAACTCTGCTTTTGGCACCCACACAAGTGGGGCAGAGTTTTTATCAGTACAGATGGAGCAATGCTTGGAGGTATGAATTTTGTGGATTTCTGTGGATTACAAAAGTTTTCATCACAAAAATGTAGGGTAAATGTGCGATTTCAAGCAGAGTTGGAGGTTTGCAGGGCATTATGGGTAAGAAAATGGTGCGGGTACATGTGAAGCATACCACCACGGACTCCCTCACATGTTTAGTTTTCTGAACTGTCTGAGACTGGTAGGTTTTTCCAGGTGGCAGCGTACCCAAGACCAAAAAGTGCAGCTGCTTAACATTGCAAGTTAGATGATATTGGGAGTTAGCTAAATTGTCTTATTCCATATGTAAAATCATAACCCAAAAGAGTCAAATGTCCTCTTGCTTGCCAATGGAATGAGATGCTTTAGTCCACAGGAGGGCAGAAAGGCTGTTGCCCCCTTCAGTTGTGGTCGGGGGCATAACCATGCCCATGATGGTAGGCAGCCCTTACCCCTCTACTTAAAAATAAAATGCTTCCCTGGAGTCTAGTAGGTGTTTTGTCCACCACAAGGGTGGATCAGAGTACACAATCCACATCTTCCCCTGGGGGACAAGGCAAAAAAGATTATGCTTATTTATTTTGGGGGGGTGGTGGGGCCTTTGCCATGACTATTCTGGGCATACCCTACACTACCATAAACAAAAATCCCTAGTGCCTACTGTGCTTTCTGCCCCACCTGGGGAGGTTGGGAGGGCATGGGCGCCTATTGCCCCCATCTGCCGACTGGGCTGATTTATTTAGAGAGAGGTGTGGGCATTGCAATGCTCATTCTGGGCAACCCCACTTGTAGATGAATAAAAAAAATCCCTTGTGCCTAGTAGGCTTTCTCTACTACTGTTGCCCCCATCTGCATCCCAGGGGGACAGAAAGACTGTGCTGATTTATTTGGGGGTAGGGGTATTGCAATGCCCATTCTGGGCAGCCCCCACCAGTCGAGTGGGTGGATCTCTACATGGGAATTGCCATTCCCTGGTTGATCCCCATGCAGGGATCCACTAGGAATGGGTACCATTAGAAAGCGTAGATTCTCTTCTTCCCAACCATACCTCTCCCATCTGCCTCTGTTCTCAGGGGACTGAGATAGCCCCCTGAGCAAAGAGGCAGTGAAATAAAAAAATTGGCTCATTTCAGTTTCAGTTTCAGTGAAGTGATGTCAGCGTGCCATGTGTGCTGATCGTGATTGCACTGAAACAAAAGAAACAGCCTTGGTAAATGGGGAAGCTCTCCCACATCTCCCGAGGCTGTTTCTTTGTAAAAGAAATCCCTCTGGTGCCTGCACAAGAGAGAATTCATGTGGCATGTGCGCAGACGGCTAGGAGCCGTCCAATGCACTTAAACACTGTAGCATCATATGGATCCTGGCCGTCCGGTGCACTGAACAGGTTAAAACTCTGCTAGAGAAACAGATTTGATGTGAGCAGATTCAGACAGTTGGTTGTGTTTTAGGGTGCTCTATTTGAAGGCGCTATTCTCAACCAAAACTTAGGAACTACACAGAGTTCCTTGCTTCATTGTTTTGCCTATATTCATGTATATTAAGTGAGTGAAGTGGTTTGCAGAAGAGAGAGCAGGCAGTACAGAGAGACTGGATGGCGTTATCACTAATCCTTTACTGTGCTTCTGGAATGCTGTCCACCTTCGTGACTGTGTGGGTGACTTCCTCTTCTGTAGCCAGTTCCTGCCAAAGGCATACATGGACCATATGGTGTGAGGGGTATTTGGAAATGTGCCTCTTCATGCTGTTAGTGCAAACTACCCTCCAATAATTGCTGAAAGAGAATCTTCTTCATAAAAAGATTAAGAGGTCTAATCTGGATAATTCATTGTTTATTGTTTGAGCTGAAAAACAAATGCATTTGTGATGTGAACATGCATATGTAGTTCCTGTTCTAAATCCACTGTTGACCTACAGGGTCTATTGAGGGTGTGAAAGATTCATTGAAATATAGAAAGACTAATGTGAGCCTAATCCTGGCTTTTTTCCTGTTACCAGCTCCATAGATGACCATGCTTAAAAAGTCATTTAGATTCAAAGTCCAGAGAGAAGGACATTTCATAGGTACATAATTATGCATCTGATAAGCACCAGAGTAAGACTCAATTAAAACGTTTAAAATGATTATCAGAAAGGAGGATACAAATCCATAAAGCAGACTAATTGGCTCACCCATGGGAGAATAAAGATACATAGATTCACTATGAGAGCAAATAATCATATACTGGTAAAATGTATCTCAGGAGGAAAAGATGGAGAACCCGATATCAAAATAAAAGAGCTCCTTATCACAAATCACACATAGGCAGCAGTGTAGCTGCATCTCATTATTTGCAAAGTAGAGCTGGTATTAGTGATGATCTCCGAGGACAGACATACAAAGATAGTAACTACAAACAATAAAAACAGGGTTGGGTGCTAGAGGAGAAATTAGATGATTGTTTGCACTAATAAATGGACTTTGAAAAAAAATGTGACACCGTGACTTAATGGAAGTATAATTCTGTGCATGTTGGTAACATGTATGAGTTCACCCACATAACGACTAAAGAACGAAAATGAATTTTCAGGGTTTGAAACGACTTACAGAGATCACCTGATCCAGGTTCTACCCTAACCCCCAAAGACATGCTTTGTACGAATATACCAGGTGGAAGTGGGAAAATTGCTTTAAAAGCTTACGACAATATGTGAAAGTGGGCCTTCACTTTTAGGAGGAAAGATTCTAAGGCCCTGATTTAGAGTTTGTGGAGGGGTTACTCCATCACAACAATGACAGATATCCCATCTGCCGAAATCTAAATCCCATTATGTCCTATGGGATTCAGATTTTGGCCGAAGGGATATCTGTCACATTTGTGATGGAGTAACCCCTCTGTCAAACTCTAAATCAGGCCCTACATTTGATTCTGAAAGTCATATCTAGCTCTAGAACAGGTGAGTATAAATCACGATAAGGAAACATGGTATGAATAAATGAATGGTGTACATTGAAAAGTGCACAACTACTCAAGTAGTGTCCTGGTAAAATAACATGTGACTAAAAAAACAGCATGGACGAATTACTGACTGAAGAGATGCGTTTTTAATAATTTACAAAACGCGGTCCCATTTGCTAGACTCCAGATGAACGGGAAGGAGATTCCAAATTTTGGCTATACAGCCTAAAAAAAGATGAGCCACAGCATCTTGCTTTTTTGAAGCGGGGGACCATTTTCAGATGAGCATTACTAGACCACAGGTCCCTATATGGCTGGTACTCCTGAATTCTCTTGTTCAAAAGGTGAGGGCCAGATCTATGGGAGGTATGGCAGGCAAGCATTAATGCTTTAAGCATGATCCTCTTGTGGACTGGTAGACAATGAAGTTGATTAAGATAAGGTGATGTTGGAGTGCTCTTAGGACTACTGAACAGCAGACAAGCTGCTGTGTCCTGAATTATCTGTAGTCGCCAGATCAAAAAAGTAGGTAAAACCAGATATAAGGCATTTGAGTATTCTAGTCTGGCTTAAATAGAGGCTAGGACTACTGTTTTTCATGCATATGATTGAAGAAGAGGTAAGAATGTTTTAAGTGCCCTTAAAAAACAAAAACAGCTTTTGACTACTGGATGAATCTGGGCCTTGAAAGAGAGTATACTGTCAAAGATTTCTCCCAAGTTTCTGTCACTCTGAGTAGGCAGTGGGGAGTTGGACCATCCATAGGACATGATCCATTCCAACCCAGACTAGGATTAGGCCCGAAGTGGAGAATTTCAGTCTTGTCTGGGTTCCATAGCATGCAGTTGTTTCTGAGCAAGCGCAGAACTGCCCTCATACATGCTGGAAAAGATTCCTTATTCGTATCCATAGCAACCCTATAGGACAACATTAGCTGTGTATCATCCGCATAAGAGATCAAATTAATGCCAAATGATTTCACCAAGGTGCCAAGTGGGGACATATAGATGTTGAATAATGTAGTACTCAGTGCGGATCCCTGGTCAACTCTACTTTTGAGGGGTTAGCGTCTGAAAAATGTGGCTTTGTCCACACTGACTGTGTTCTGGCTGTTAAAAAATAGATATGCCATTTCAAGGTCATTCCCCCTTGTCCAGTCCTTCTCAGACGATGCAGCAAAGTGTTGCGAGAGATGGTATCAAAATCCGCTGACAAGTCTAATAGGACGAGGGCAGAATTATGGCCCTGATTCAGTGACAACTTCAAGGATTCTGTGATTTCCAGCAAGACAGTTCCAGTACTGTGGCATGCATGTAAACTGGTTAGGGACAGGTGGAGAAGATGGTTAGATTCCATAAACTCCGAGAGTTGCCTATTGACACTAGACTCCAGAATCCTGTTGGCAAAAATTGGTCAAAAATTGGACAAAAACTTTACATTCAGCATTGGGCTTTTTCCGCAAGAGGACAACACTGGCTCTTTTCCATATGCCATAAATTATCCCTGCTGAAGGGAAGAGTGAAACACCTCAGGGTAAACTGGACCAATAACTCATATGTTTTGCCTCAAAATGTGTGGGAGGGGCATGGATCTAGGGAAGATCTAGATTTACTGGACAGAAAATGCACATTCAGGGGCATGTTTATACTCTGTTTGTGCCGGATTTACGTCATTTTTTTTACGAAAATCTGGCGCAAACTTAAGTACATATTTATATTTTGGCACTAGACCTGTCTAGTGCCAAAATATTGGAGTTAAGGTCATTGTCATTTTTTGCCTGCAGAAAACTACCCTCCGTCAATGAGATGCAAGCTAGGCGTTCCCGGCAAAAAACGACTCTAAGGCCCTAGCGCCTTATTTATACTCCAGTGCAAAAATCACGCACAGTGGAAGAGGGGTCAAAAAATGGTGCAAAGCTTGCTTTGCACCATTGTTTAACACCTGGGTCAGGGCAGGCGCTAGGGGACCTGTGGGCCTATTTTCATGGTGGAACACCTTGGAATAAGCACACAGGTGCCCTCCCCAGGCCACAGGGACAACCCCACCCACACCAGAGGGACAGCGGAGGATGGGGGTCCCCATCCCAGATAAGTATAGGTAAGTACAGGTAAGTATTTGTTTTCAGTGGCATTGGTGGCCCTGAAATGGGCCCCCCTACATGGCACTGGGTGCAAAGGCCATGCCCAGGAGACCTTGGTCCCCTGTGCTGGCCATTGGGATGGTGAGCATGACTCCTGTCTTTTCTAAGACAGGAGTCATGTGGTATGGATGGTTTTGCGTCAGAAAATGACTCTAGGGAGGTTAGAGTCATTTTTTCACTCTAACCTGCCTGACGTCATTTTTGGGTGCAAAACCCCCTTCTTCCATACCGCCAGCCCACCTGGCTAATGTAATTTTTCTTACGCTAGCTTACCCTTTGCACAGGCTTGCACCATTCCATAAATGTGTGCATTGGTGCAAGCCGGTGCTAACTGTTTTGGTGCAAAACTGCTTTGATGCAGTTTTGCACCAAAAGTATAAATCAGGGCCTCAGTTCTTCCTTTCTTAGAGGTATAAAGGAAAGAAGCATGTTATCCGGAGCAGGAGCAGGATGCATAGTGGTAAGTTCCAGGGGGAGGGAAGGATGAGACATCAGTATATTAGTCTGAATTAAACAATTTAATCTTCAAAGAAGTCACTTAGCTTCTGACCTAAAGTGAGGTTAGTTTCTAACGGGGGAGCTCGTGCTCTTAGATCCATAAAAATGGGACGCAATTTTGAACATTTACCTTGGGTTATTTTTCATTTAGGTAATTTTCTGGGTGTGAAACTTCATCGAGGTAGTTTAATATTGTTGTGATATTTTCACAGGGCCTTTTTGTATATTACTTATCCTGCGTCCTGATATTGCCTTCTCCAGTTTCTTTCTAGCCTTTTGCATTTTTCCTTTCAGCACTGAGTTCTGAGGAGAACCAAGGTGCTGTAGGGGTAAGCCTCTGTTTTGCTTTACCATAAGCTGTATTAGGGGCCATAGTATCCGCCGTCTCAAGAAGCCATTGATTAACTGCGGAGGTATATTTGTTAGTATTACCTGATAACCTGAGTGTGGAGAGTGCAATGGTTCCTGTAGTTTGGGAATCAATACCTTATTCAATGATGTCACTGTGGAAACACCGGTAGTGTACTTGCAATCCCTTATCCTAAGAAGGCACCTGGCAAACGTCATTAAGTAGTGGCCAGACCAAATATCTTCCAGCGGGGGTCTTCGTAACAATCAGCATATCCTGAAACATCTGAGATTTGATTGAACACTATGCAGGTAATTTACAGTTTTGCAGTTTCACAGGTATATTATGTTACATTGTGTTTTTTTTACTTTGTGTTGTGTTGTGTTATGTTATGTTTCGTTATGTTATGTTACATTATGTGGATTTGCATAGTGCACTATTATTCGTCAGCATATCTTGGTGCTTTGTAGGTGTGGTGCTAGCCTCTATGGGGCGTAATACAAGATGAGATGAGGAGAATCTAGGCTGACCAGTTCCCTAGTGTTGTTAGGTAGCCACTTGAATATTTTTTTCAGCATCCTCAGGGTGTGGAAGCAGGTTATGGTGACCGAGTGCACATGTCCCTCTTGCTGTCATTAATGATCACAAGGTTTCTTGCTTATGTGCTCGGGGTGGGAGTAGGTCTGAGGTTTGTAGGGCAGCTGGCAAAGTCCCATGGTGAAGCATCTTTTCCCAAGATAACCAATTCTGTCTTCTCCGTGTTTAGTTTAAGGCAGTTGGATGTCATGATGGAGGCCACTTTGTTCACGCATGAGTTGAAGTTGTTCTTGATGTTGGGTGTTTGGTCTGTGAGGGAAAGTATCAGTTTTTTCTCATCGGCCTTAGGTGAGTAAGTTGATGTTGTGTGTGCAAATGATGTTGATGTGGAACAGGGTAGAGCTGAGCAAGAAACCCTGCTGAACTCAGCCAAAGAATTTCAGAGCTTCTATGAGTATAGTGTTATGTTGACTGTTTGATATCTTTCAGTGAGAAAGTTGCAGATCTATTGGAGGGCGGGTCCTTGGATGTTAGCCTTTTGAAGTCATTTGATCAGGACAGGGTGTGAGACTGTTGCAAAGGCTGCAGAGAAGTTGAGTAGGACATGGTTGCAGTTTCTTCTCTGTCATGATCATCTTAATGTCATCTGTTGCTGCAATGAGGGCTATCGCTGTACTGTACTGTGTCTCTTTACTGTGGTTGAATCTGAAGCCTGACTTCGTAGTGTCAAAGAGCTGATGGTTGGCAAGGTGGTTGGCAAGGCGTTTGTTGATGGCTTTTTCTAGAATCTTGGCCGAGTACTGAAGAAGGGAGATTGGTCGGTAGTTCACAAGTTTGGCTAGATTTGCTGAGTGTTTCTTTGGGAGGGCATTGACCGCTGCATGCTCCCGGGAAGGGGACTGTGTCAATGGAGGTGTTGAGGATGGGGTGAGAGGTTTGCTGATGGGTTTGCACTTTTGTCAAAGGACATGATGGGGCAAGGGTCTGACAGAGCCAGAGAGTGGATAGTCTTCATGATTGCTGCACTTTCTTATGTGAGATTCCATGTCATCAGGGTCTTTCCTTTTTTCGATACCAGGAGACTGAATGCAAGGATGATGGGGTATGGTTATGGGTTATGGGTCGGTGTAAATGGTTGTAATTTTGTTGGAGAAGAAGTCTGAGAGGCTGTTGTGCAGTTCATAGGTTGAGGTGATATTGCTGGTGGTTGCTGCTGTTAGAGTTGTTGTCGAAGACCTTGACTAGGACCTTTCTTTTGGTTTCCTGGAATTGTTGGTGGCAGCGACTCTGAGAGGATTTTAATACATCCTTTTCTGATTCACCCTGGTTCACTCTCCACTGCCATTCTAATTGCTTCCAGTGCCAACTGGTCATTGGCCTGTGTACCACCTGGCTCTGATTTGTGTGTTTGCCAATTGACTTTTTTTCTGAGGCGATAGGGTATTCAGGTGGGTTGTGATTCAGTTGTTAAAGTTGTTTATGTCATTGGATAGGTGGCCTGTATGCTCTGGTTAGTTTATATGGAGGGTGAAAGCCAAGTCCACCTCTGATATGTTGGTCCAGTGTCAGTGGTCAAGGTCTAACTTGGTGGTTCCTCTGTGGTGGTGAATGTTGATTGTGAAGCTGATCATGGCGTGGACAGTCCAGGTTGACAGAACTGAGTATTGATCGTGGCATTGCTGAATGAGGTAAAAAAGGTTTCCAGGATGTGTGTGGTGGCAAGAGTAGGGGCTGAAGCATGTTGGGTGGGCCGGAGGTTTCTGAGACTTTAAATAAGTGTGATTGTGTTGGGGTGGGTCAGGGCTTCTAGGTGAAAGTTGAGGGGTTCTTGAAGAATGTAGGTGCTGGAGTAAATACCTTATGGGCTGACGAAGTCCAGGAAATTGCCAGTGAAATTGGCATGGTGTCCTGCGGGTCAGTAGATGAGCCTGCCTTTGCTTGAAACATTAAGTAGGTTTTGGGAGAGGAAAGGAGTGCAGGAGCAGGTGGGTGGGGTTGGGAGGGGTTTGGGAAAGAGTGGGAAATGGCATGCTGCGAGGAGCAGTTAAGGAGCAGGGAGGAGAGAGAGGTGCAGAAAGGATAGGAGAGTAAAGCAGTGAAAAGAGAGCACAAAATGGGTCAAAAAGCAAAGATAAATGGGTGGGGTGGGCAGAGTTTGGTGCTTGGGAAAGTTGGTGGCTCCCTGAATCACCTTCTGACTCCCTAGCAGTCGGCTTCCACTAACGATTTCAACCTGCAGCAGACCCAGCACAGGTTGGCCACAGTGGGAACAGGTGAGGTAGGAGACCTACATAATTTTGTACCTATGTGGCTTTACCCGAGCTCCAGGAGATTGATGGGGTTTCTCCAGACCATCATATGTGCATTGCACCGGCTTCATCTGGCAAGATAAGGAGAAGCCCAAATGAGCAGAATGTAAAGAGGGGTGCTCATTTTCTCTCCATTGCCTCACAACGGTCCTCTCTCTACACGACACCTGGAAAAACTGAAAATACCTTTTCCTGTCTAAGGCCCTCATTACGACCTTGGCGGGCGGCTGAAGGTCTGACCGCCGGGCGGCCGCCAATGCGGCCACACTCCCGCCGCGGCCATCAGGAGATCCTGCTTAGCAGACAGTGAAAAGCTGCACGGGGCCGTGGTAGGGGGCCCGCGACTCCCCGTACCGCCAGGAAACGGCTGGTGGTAGGGGGACTCATAATCCCCTGGGCAGTGCTGCAAGCAGCGCTGCCCTGGCAGATTAAAACCACCAGGATCACTGTGGCGGGAAACCGTCGGTTCCGGCGGTGTGACCGCAGCGATTCCGCTGCGGTCGTAATGCCCTGTGAAGCACTGCCAGCCTGTTGGGGGTGCTTTCTCCGAAACAGCCCTGCGGTCTTGGACTGCCAGGGTTGTAATGACCCCCTAAATGGCTTATACAGTCCATGCCCCATTATGCTATATGAGTCCTGCTTCGCTGTGGACCAGAATGCAGAGCCAGATATACTGTGATCCAGAGCAATGCGGAGCTGAGTCCCCCCATCACTCACATACCGCTGTTCTCACCAATTGTATCCCTGACCTGGAGGGACAAACCCACACCCTCTGGGAGCCCTTGCATCACTACTCCTGTCCTGTGCTCCTTGAACCCAGTTTTGACCCCTGATATCACCTCCTTGGGCCTCCATGCTCTGAGCATGGAGGGGGACTTGCTCTGCATATTTATGGCTCTCTCCTCTATGTCTCATATCTGTATTTTCTTTACAGTTCAAAGAGAGTCACCAATGGGTGCTGCAGTAGCCTTAGGATGTCCCTAGGAGAGGCAAACTCTACTCACTTTTTTGTGACTGAAATCATGTTTTCTAGTATTCCTGCCAAGGACACACTAACCATGTCCCACTGATGCCTGCTCTGGTTTCTACACGCTCTTTGTCTAAACCCCCTCCATTCACAATGTCAAACCCTTCCAGGCAACTTGTTTTCACTGAAGCTGTAATGGGCAAACAAAAGTTTGGGAAGGGTAATGAGTCACAACACAATACAGTACCGGAGGCCATTCTGAAAGAACTGTACATCTACAAGACTACCTTGACAGAGGTAACTGAAAATACCTCCAACACCCTGTTGGACAGCCAGTCCATCCTTCAGGACCTGACCTCTTTCAATGACTGGGGCAGCATACCTCCTTGATCACATAGACTAGCATCTAGCCTCTGCTACAGACTGGGAACAAGACTAATGGTACCTTCAGAAAAAGACTGTGGACTGATAGTCTGAAATCACCGGTGTTGGACCAAACCATCTCAGCATGGTCATCCTCAAACGTTTTGCCTTCACTCCTATTTTTGCTGAATTAGTTTTTGTTGGCCTTAGGACTCAACACGTTACCATTGCTAATCTGTGCTAAAGTACTTGTACTCTTCCTTCTAAACATGGCAAAATATATGTACACCTAATTGGTACATTTAATTTACTTGTAAGCCCATCATAAAGTGGTACTAAATGTAACGAGGGCCATTGCAGCCTGTGTGTGCTGTGTTAAACTGCCATTTTGACCTGGCAAAATAAACCTTTTGCCAGGCCCAAACCTTCTTTTTTAATGCAAGGGGTGGATAAAATTAGAGAAGTTTGATTTCACAGAATTCCATAAAAAATTCAGCAAGATTCCGTATAATTCAGTGCCGGTGGAGGAGTGAGCATCTGGCACTATTTTTTTAGACAAAATGCATCCTCACATACAAAAATGGATACAAGGATGCATTTTGTGCTAAGAAAATAGCCAAATCCCACTTGGCGCCCTGCGTATTGTAGAGTGAATAAAACGTTTAATCACTTCAGAGTCTGTAAGGTCTTAAGAGAGTATAGACACCACTGCATGGAGCCCTCACATGCAGTAATCACTGCAGAATATGTAAGGGCACGTAGGAGTATTGTTGGAAATGGCCTTTCTGCAGGGTCAACCCCAAACACTTTGCCTTCCTCCTCTTTTTCTGACCTCGTTATTGCTTGGTTTAGGACTCTGTGCACTTTACCACTTCTAACCAGTGCTAAAGTGCATATGCTCTCTCCTTAAAACATGGTGACATTGGCTCATACCCAATTGGACAATTTAATTTACTTATAAGTCCCTAGTAGAGTGCACTATATGTGCCCAGTGCCAGTAGATTAAATGCTACTAGTGGGCCTACAGCATTGGATGTGCCACCCACTTAAGTAGCCCTTTAATCTTGTCTCAGGCCTGCCATTGCAAGGCCTGTGTGTGCAGTTTCACTGCCAATTCGATTTGGCATTTAAAAGTACTTGCCAAGCCTAAAACTCCCCTTTTTCTACATATACGTCACCCCTAAGGAATGCCCTGGGTAACCTCTAGGGCAGGGTGCTGTGTAGGAAAAGGCAGGACATGTACCTATATAGTTTACATGTCCTGGTAGTGTAAAACCCCTAAATTCATTTTTACACTGCTGTGAGGCCTGCTCCCTTCATAGGCCAACATTGGGGCTGCCCTCATACATTGTTTGAGTGGTATCTGCTGATCTAAAAGGAGTATGAAGGTCATATTTAGTATGGTCAGAATGGTGATAAAAAATCCTGCTGACTGGTGAAGTTGGATTAAATATTCCTAGTTTAGAAATGCCACTTTTAGAAAGTGAGCATTTCTCTGCACTGAAATCCTTCTGGCCCTTACAATCCACGTCTGGCTGGGTTTAGTTGTCAGCTTCCTTGTGCATTTATTCAGACACACCCCAAACACAGGATACTCAGCCTCACTTGCAAACATCTGCATTTTAAATGGGTCTTAGTGGGCTGGGAGGGTGGAGGGCCTGACACTTACATGTCAAAGGACTGTAGCCTGGCCACACACAAAGGATTGCCACAACCCCTACTGGGACACTGGCAGACAGGATTGAACTGAAAGGGGACCCGGTGCACTTCTAAGCCACTGTTTGAAGTCGTCCCTACTTCAAAGGCATATTTGGGTATTTAAACAGGGCCTCTGCCCCTACCAACTCAGACACTTCTTGTGGTAGACACTCTACCTCACAGACACTTCTTGGAGATGAAAACCTGAACCATGACCTGCATCCTGCCAAGAAGACCTGCCTGGCTGCCCAAAGGACTCACCTGTCTTCTTTCTGTGAAGGACTGCTGCCTTGCTGCTCTCTGGCTGTGCTCAGACGTTCTCTCCAAGGGCTTGGATAGAGCTTGCCTCCTGTTCCCTGAAGTCTCAGGACCAAAAAGACTTCACTCCTGCAACTGGACTCCTTGTGCGGTGAAAATTCGATGCACAGCCTGCCCCGCGGTGACAAATTCACCACACACCAAACCGGAACGTCGCAGCCCGACTTCACAAGGAGAAGATCGATGCAGTACCAGCATAGCGACCGGAACTTCGACGCATGGCCCACCGGATCAACACACAGCCGACCCGGGACGACGCAGCCCGACTTCCAGAGAGGAATCCACACAGCGCCTGCCGTGCGGGAGAAATTTCCACGCAACGCCCACCGAATCAACGCTGCACGTGTGAATTCGCTCTGCAAGCCCAAGATTCCATGCACCTACCCCAGGGCGTCCGAAAACCCTGCAACCCGAAGAGGATCCAAGTCCGCGCACCGGAAATCTACACAAAGCCTTCCTGCGCGTGAAAAATAACGATGCAAGTCTGTTTGCGAAGGGGCAAAACCGACGCACACCTCCCCGTTTTCCACGCATCGCCTCCTCTGTGGTCCCTTGCGAGGATTTTTGAACGCAAACAAGGTAATTTGCCCTGCAAGAGCCACTTGTTATTTTTAAGAGACTAAAAGACACTTTACATCACTTTTACAGTGATATCTCAACATATACTTATTGCATTTTAGTCGTTTCGACCTGCATCTTTTCAGATAAATATTATATATTTTTCTAAATACTGTGTGGTGTATTTGTGTGGTGCTATACTGTGTTATTGCATTATTTATTGCACAAATACTTCACACATTGCCGTCTAAGTTAAGCATGACTGGTCAGTGCCAAGCTACCAGAGGGACGGCACAGGATAATTTGGATTGTGTGTGACCTACCCTGACTAGAGTGAGGGTCCTTGCTTGGACAGGGGATATTCTGACTGCCAACCAAAGACCCCATTTCTAACATATGCACTGCTGTGCAGTGGTTTCTCAATGGAGCTGAAGAGGGAACAGTCCCTTTATGTTAAAACACTGCAGATTAACCTTTATTTATTTTTTTAAACATAGAGGGACTGCTCCCTCTTAAAGCCCTGTTTAGAAGCCAAATACTTCAGATGAAATCTGCCAGTGGAAGTATGGAATTTATCGGTAATTCTGCTTTACAAGAGTAATGTAGAATTACCAATCTCCTCTAATTCTGCTGGTGGAATAAAACAATTCTGCCAGCCCTATTTAATCTTTATAGGTCAATTCTAGGGTAGGCCCTAGACAGCCCAGAGGGCAGGGTGCAGTGTACTTAAACATGTCATTTTAAGTTTTATATATCCTGGTAGTGAAAAGCTCCTAAATTCATTTTTCATGACTGCAAGGCCTGACTTTCCTATAGGATAATACTGGAGTTACCTCATTATAATTAATAAGTGATAACTTCAAAAAGGGAACCAGACACACATTCATGTTTGGTGTCTTTGGAATTTCAACAGAAATTCCTACCTTATGAAAGTCAGATACTAAATTGTAATTTTGAAAATGGCACTTTTAGAAAGTTGGCATTTCCCTGCTTTAGCCATTTAAGACCAGATTTAGGTATTTTTAGAATGATTGCCAAACATCATGTTTTTCTGAATTGCTATTTGGCAATTTGGTATTCTAAATGTATTAAGTGGTTATTTCTTAATTTGTGATTCCTAGAGGGTCTTACATCGACCTACCTCATGCAGATTAATGAGGTGGGTCGCAATTTGCAACCGATTAGGAATCACAGCCATCACAGGAATGGTGGCCACCGGAGGTCAGCAGACCGCCATGTCTGTGACTGCTTTTTAATAAAGCAATCTTTTGTTTTTTTAAATGCAGGCTATTTTCCTGCCACACTATCAGAGGGTTGAGAACAGGTTAATTTGGAGTTTACCTCACTGTGAAATGAATTGTGGTTGCTGCTTGAGAAAGGTTTCACCCCCCTCCCTCAACAAGTAATTCAATTTCTTACAGTTTGGACAACCTTCTTTTCTCTGGGATCCCGGTGAAACAGGAGGGAGTAGACTTAATGTGAATTCTCCAAGACTGTATACTGACTATTACCAAATTGTTCTTTAATCCATCCAGGAGTTTTAGAAGGCCCACCGTGTCTGTTCCCGCCACTCATAGGAGAAGAGCAACCTGTGTCAAGTTATTATCTGCATTATATAACACAAACAAGCTGTGGAGGTGCATGATCCTCAGGATAATATTCCTACAACTGTGTCCTTGCCTTAAAAGATTGCTCACTGGCCTGACCAACTGCAAAATGCTCAGCATTGCACTTCGGAGGAAGAGTTTCATTGCTTGGAGGAAATCACTATCCTATGGTCCATGGGCCCAAAATCATGGCTGAACCGCAAAGACCTCCATGTGCAAGAGAAGTCTAGATCCCCACTGAAACCCACTCTACAGCTGAGGCTGGACCGCTAGGCCACTTGTAGCGTATATAATCACCATGCTTAATAACTGCTTCCAACCCCTGGCGTTTCCCCCTCAGTTCGCCTTTCTGATTTTAATACCTTATGTATGGCAACCCTGCTTTCTCGTCCTCAACTACTCCTAATGATGACCCACCCAGATGCACTGTGTCTTCAAACGTATTCCACCACCTGGCCACAGTGTGTGCCACTGAACTCCCATCCGAGTCACCCCTTTATGGCCCCACCCTGCCTCTTCTATCCCCCTCCATCACTCCCACACCCCCAAACTGGTTCCACCAAAAGTTGGATGTCATGATGAACACTCCCTGTCTCTCTGTTGTTTCTTTGAATGTCAACAGTTTGTCATCTTATGTTAAACATAAAAAGATACGTCACTGCATGAAGTCCCTCCACCCTGACCCTCTACTACTGGAGACCCACCTAGCAGATGTAAAAAAACAGAGGTTTCATCAAGAATCGGTGGGTAGGAAATATCAAGCTAGCAAAATGCCTCTCATTGAAGGTGAGCAAAGCTCTAGTGTAACCCCCATGGCTACTACATTTTTCTTAAAGCCGCCCTCTACAACCAAACATTTCTGATTGGTTCAGTCTATGCCCCAATACATGCAAAGAGAGACACCTTTACAGACACAGCTTGTATTTTACAGTAACATCCTTGCAGTAAGTCCATACTTGAAGGTTATTGGAACCTGGTGAAAGAGCCATATATTGGGAAGGCAGATCATCCTCTTTCTCATAACCCTTTGGAAAGAAGGCTCCTCTTAGACCAAATCTCAGACTTTTCCTTGTTACAATGTAGGGTACTGTTACGCACGATAGGAATCAGTAGGCAGTCACTTTTAAAAATGCATTAAAAATCACACAGTTGGATTACCACTCTCTTCTTTTACAGGATGGTCGAAGCAGTCAGTGGGCACCTTGCACCAGCTGGAGAGACTCAGGTGGCTGCTGGTTCCACCGGGAGCAGAGTTGGAAAGTCTCTTGGCATAGGCAAGGGGCCACTTGGAGGAGCCACCTGGAAAAGGAGATGGGGCCTGATTACAATTTTGGTGGAGGGGGTTAATCCGTACCAAATGTGACGGATATCCCACCCGCCGTATTACAAGTCCATTATATCCTATGGAACTCGTAATACGTTGGATGGGATATCCGTCACATTTGGGATGGATTAACCCCCTCCACCAAAGTTGTAATCAGGCCCATGGTTTAAAAATGTAATGGTGGTGCCTTGGGGTCCCCTTGAGCTGTCAAGGTCGCAAGGGGTTAGGGACCAGTGGAGCACAGCTGGTTCCTTGTTGCATGGCACAGTGCGGCTGGATGCAGGATGAGTTGGTGATCTAGGAACTGTGAGCAATGGAGCCCTTTGGAGCTGAAGGTGAGTCTCTTTCAGGGAAGCTTGCAGGACAACAGTGGCACTCTGGTGGGAGTTCCAGAGTTTTTCTGAAGTCCCTTGACTGCGGCTTCCTTCTGGTCCTGTTGCGACCCCAGGCAGGTTTTATTGGAGTCCGATGTGCACTGGCCAGTACCTGGTATATTGGCACGACTCGGCCACTGGAGGGCACAGTGTCACCAAAGTTGACAAGCTTCTAGAACTCATCCAGGCTGTTGTTGATCTGTTGTTGGATCTGGCTACAACTTCTGGTTGTGAAGATATTGGGCAGTCACTGAAGTGACCCTCACTGGCTTGTTGGTTTTTGCTTGGTTGTTGAGTGGTTCCTCTACTCAGAAGGGAGATCTGCTGTGATTTGTGAAGCCTGGAGGCCCCTGGGTTTCTTGGGGTCAGTCCAGTGTCCAGCTCCTTGGCATCAGGTGAGGCAGGCAGGGTTTGGTGCCTTTTCTTGATGCAGCAGGTCCACAGTTTGCTTGCTTTGGAACTTCTTTGGTGCTGGTCTTCGTTGTCCTTTCAAATCTGATTTCTTGGTCTATGGGTGCCCAATAAATACTGGATTTAGTGAACACTTTAGGGGGAACCCGGTAGTGTCGAATGGGACACTAACCTTAGGGTGGCTACACCCACTATAGTGACCACTTCCTCTGGGAAGGGTCACCGCTGTAAATCTCATTGGCTATTTTCCTCCATTCCTAGATGCAAGAAACTGTAAGAGAGGGTCCACCTTGCAGGCGACACCATAGGGGTGGTGCATGCCAGGTGAGGCCACTCCTTCCACCCTTTGTTTGGTTTCTTGGTTTCCCACCTTTGCTCCCAGCAAAAGTAGAGGTTTGCAAAGGGGGATGCCAGCTGCTCCTTGAAGGAGGCTTGGGGGTTGAGTTTCAAGGGCGGTAATCCCTTTCAAACTTGCTGCCAGGACAGTGTACATTCCTGAGGGAGGGGGTGCTAGCTCCTCCACCCAAGAAGGGCATTGTCTTACAAACTGGAGAGGCTGGCCTCTCCCACAAGGTTTATATATTGGCTGTCTGGAGGTGGCAGCTGGATAAGACCAGTCAGCAACCATGACAGGTTAGGTTAGCTTTTGCAAGGGGCACCTCTAAGATGACCACTGGGTACATTTAGGGATAAAGCCAATATCGGCCCCAGTTTGGATTTATCATTCTGAGTTGCTTGATACTAAACAACCCAGGGTTCAGAGTGGCCATCAAGAAGCTGAGAAACTCGTGTTTGACCATTGTCCAGCACATGCACTAAAATGGCTATTCTGTCCACTCATTATGTCCCAGGTTTGTCAAGGACACAGTGAGGGCATATTGCTCATGCAGCTATGCCCTTACATATAATATGGAGCACCCTGCCTTAAGGCTGTAAGGCCTGCCAAAGGGGTGACTTACCCATAGTTAATGCAGTGTATGGTGGACAGGGCACACAGGCTGTGTGCCATGTTAAGTTTGTATTTTAGGTTTGCACCAGGACACTCAGCCTGCAATGGCACTGCTAGGTGCACCCGGAGGAATGACCCTAGAGGGTGGCACAATCAGTGCTGCTGCCCTCAGGGGCCTATTCATAGAACCCAATGCCTTGGGCACCTAGGTGCCCCTTTACTAGGGACTTAGGGCCAGATGTAGCAAAATGCTAATTTGCGACTTGCAAATTGCGAGTCCCTGCGACTCGCAATTTGCAACTCGCAAATTGGTATGCAGTACGGTGTCTCAGACACCGTCTGCGACTCGCTATGGGGTCGCAATGACCCACCTCATTAATATTCATGAGGTGGGTCGCTAATTGCGGCCCCATAGCGAGTCTAGGCACTCGCAAACATGGAGGCCTGCTGTCGTCAGCAGACCTCCATGTTCATGACTGCTTTAAATAAAGCAGTTTTTTTTTTTAAGTGTAGTCCGTTTTCCTTAAAAGAAAACGAGCTGCACTTAAAAAAAAAAACGAAACCTTTAGTTTTTTTTTTTTTTCAGGGCAGGTAGTGGTCCGTTGGACCACTACCTACCCTGAAAAAATATTTGTGGGTCCATTCACAAAGTGGAAGGGGTCCCATGGGGACCCCTTCCAATTTGTGAGTGGGTTACCATCCACTTGAAGTGGATGGTAACTGCGACACCATTTGCGACCGCATATGCAGTCGCAAATGGTATTGCATACCATTCAGAATCGCAAATAGGAAGGGAACACCCCTTCCTATTTGCGATTCTGAAATGCATATTGCGAGTCGGTACCGACTCGCAATATGCATTTCTGCATTGGGAAACGCGAATAGCTAGTCGCAAACAGCAATTTTTGCCGTTCGCGACTCGCTATTTGTTTCCTGCATCTGGCCCTTATAGTGGTAGCTAAAGTTGTATCCTATTGTGCCAATGCGTCACAACGGATTTAGGGAAGGAGCTCTGGCTCAGTGAACCTGATTAGCAGAGGACCTGGGCACTATAATTTCTAGACCACATCAACATCAGGCAAAAAGTGGGATAACAATGACAAAAAGAGGCCCTCTCTCACACTGGGCCACTGTGAATGTGGCATGTGTCTGTGGATCGGTGCTTGCTGAGCCCACATGGCAGAGATCCTGGCTCTGCACATGACTGGTCCTTACCTGGCACCTTGGAGATGTGGGCGGAGTGGGCTGACACCTGTTGGGCCACCGGAGTACTCAAGAATGACAGGCAGTGGAGATCGAGGCTAAGCAGAGAGCAGTGGCGCATGCACAAGATGGCACCCTTCTGACTTGGACCCAGCGGCTGCGCAACTCGGGATACTGCTGATTCGCAGCTGTGACTCCTGGGTGAAAGAGGAAGGAGACCTGGGTGGGCCGTGCGGCACCCCCTTATAAGATGGAGGTGCATTCTACGTCGGAGGTGGGGAGACCGTGCAGTGTACTGTTGCTGATTGAATGGACACTGTGGGGGAGATGGAGGAAATTTAAAAGTGCCGGTGCAACCCCAGTGCAGACAGCATGGCAGAAGTCTGATAAAACATGGCGACAACACATGCAGGTACATCATAAGGGGTGATGGGAGGAGGTGCCCATGCCAGTTGGGGAGCCTCAGTCACCCCCCACCTTACCCTCCTCTTTCTCTTTACCATCCTTGCTTGGTGCAGAGCAGCCTGGCCCCTGCCCATTGCAGTCTTGAGAGACAATCACTGATTACCGCAAAGATGCTCGGCTGCGGGAGCTTTGCAACTGCACCTATGTGCTGGGAGCCGGTGGGGCTCAGAGGAGGATGTGGAGACTTATTATTGTTGACCAAGTGGCCACTGGAAGATGAATTCAGTGCCATGGTTGGGAAGCACAATGCGCCCCCCCATCCTAATAGATCAACATCACGGGATGGTGCACTGTCCAGTCAGATAAGCCAGGACACCACTAAAAGGGAGGTATTACAAGTGACTATACCCTTTGGGTGCTGAGACTTAGCCCTGCTTTCGTTTGTCATCGGGCTCGGTACCACACCCCACCAGAGGCCAGGCAATGTCACACCCCACCAGAGGCAGCAGTCAAGGTGACAAGAGTTGTGACTTCGGGTGGTTGGGCTGCATGTAGTGGAATTAATCAAGATCAGCGATAAAAAAGGCCCCACATCAGATACTGGGAGCACACTAATACCTTCCACTGAGAATGCATCTGGAAAAAATCTACCATCACCCATTAGGGAGTATTGTTCAGGACACACGCCAGCTGTGGAGATGGCTGAACCAGGCTTTGGTGTGGTTTGCGGCGGGGGGGCCACATTTCTTCAACTACTCAGTTTGTGTTCTCCAACATGTTCTTAGTCTGGCTCAAAATCTGCCATTCATTGAGTCTAGAGTGACAATATGACCGCTTGTGCTGACCCGTGATTGGTGGTCAGGCAGGTCAGCTACAGGGTCAAAATTAAGAGGGCCTGGCGACAACACTGTGACTCCACATTTTCCATGACCAAAGATAGAGGACCACCCAGCACCAAACAAGGCATGTTAGATAATTATACTCTGCCGGGTGGACCATTGGCACAAACTGGACCAGACATCCCTGCAGGGGTGGGCCCAGAAAATGATGTGTTCTGGGCAGTTATAACACAATCTTGTGATGCCCTGAATACCAAGATAGAAGATGTTGGCTTGGAGATTACACTACTCAGGCAGGATCTCTGCAACGCTGTGGAACAGATCACTGAGACAGGAACCCAGGTATCAGGAGTGGAAGTTACAGTCACCTATCTGCAACAAACCATATCCAACCTTACTTCTATAACGAAGGAACTCTCCGCTCATGTGGAAGGCGCTGAGGGAAGAACGTGTCGTAATAACCTACGCTTTGTCAGTCTCCCTGAGGGCTGCGAGGGAGCCTCAATGGAGAAGTTCCTAGGTGACTGGATCTGAGGATTATTGCCCTCAGGAGCCCTCTCCCCCTGTTTTGTTGTTGAGAGGCCCCACCAGGGTCTTGTTCATCACCCTCTGCGGGGGACCAGACCCAGACCAGTCATAGCAAAAATTTTAAAATTACATAAACAGGGATGCTATCCTTAAACATGCCCGGCTTCAGGAAAAAAATAATGTATCAATCACATACCATCATGATCTTACCTGATTACATTAGGCTGGTGCAAAAGCAAACGTCAGTCCTTTCAGGCAGCTAAGCAGTTCCTATGCGAGTTAAACATCCGCATTAGGCTCCAATAGCCAGCAAAACAAAGTTCTCTACCAATAACAACTCTCTTCTTTGACACCCCAGTGGAGGTATTACAGTGGGCAGATGAGCAGATCCATGTCAAGTTCAATACCCTGCTATGTCAGGAGTCAGACTCCTCTCAAGGTGACAACCGGACCAAGACTAGTAAGACGCACGTTCCTCATTGACATAGGTCTTGTTCCTCCTGGTAGCACCCCAGGCAAAAGACAGATTCTGCATCAGCTGATGGGGGGTCCACCACGTCTCGGACATCTGGTGCTGACTCTTCTACATAATACTGCAACATCGGTATCCTTTTGAGGCTTTCTCAAAAATATACATCTCTATGATGTAGGTGGCCGCGCACCATGGTGCTTAAGAGTACTTGCCTCCTTAGTCGGTTTGTTTAATGTTGGAGGGGGATCCATTGGAACTGGTAGGGGCAGACCCCTGCTTTGGGGTCTTTCATGGACCATTTCCGTGACAGATACTTTCAGGTTTCGGAGTATGGGGTGGGGGTGTTAACGGTTCAAAGGAACAGCTATTGTTTGACAGTAATGTGGTTATTTATATCAAAGCTGTTGTTATTGCCATGTTGGATTGAATCTTTCTCTTTGTTCTGGCTTGGTGGACACCCACACCTCCCACACATGGTCTAGACACACTACGGCAACACCCTGACATGAGTACCACACATAAGGTAACCACTACAGATCGCCTCCGTATAGTGTCATGGATTTACCACCCGGATTTACGTGGGGCTCCAGGGGTGCAGGAGTCTTGATCAGACGATCGGTCTCATTTCAACACTTAAAAACATAGACAAACTAGTATGGTAGGTATACTGTGGTAGCAGGGTCACTCTATGGGGAACCTACCACATTTCTAAATATGTACACCCCACCTCTCCTTTTTTCAGTCTTTTATTGAGGTACTGACAAGGTTATTGAGTATGTTGCTACGAGGATTTGTAGTGGTGGTGGGGGGACTGGAACTGAGTTGTGGCCTCAGGAATAGATAGATGGCATCCACAGAGGCCACACACGGAGGTGTGTCCAACGCCCCTTTCCTCCTTTATTTCTGCTTTGGCGCTTACAGATGTCTGGGGGGATCATCATTCTACCCCTGGGGGATATACATTTATCCCATTGACCCATGGTTCCTATTCCTGCTTAGTTTATTTCTTCATTCCCCCACACCTAAGTACACTGAGTGATCAATACCACAGTCTTCCGCCAGGGGCTTGGCGGATCATTCTCCAATGGCCCTGGACCTACGACTCGGACCGCGTTGCCAGGCATCTCATAGGCGACTATCGTAATGCCACCTTCAATATCCTGACTATCATAGGCATATAGAGGACTCCATAGACTGATATTTTGTGCTAAACACAGGATCGTTTAAGTCTCACCAGGTATTGTGGGAGGCTATGAAGCCCAAGCTCAGCGGGTGGACATTAGGTATTGTACCGGCATGCAGCGACTCAATTTAGAAACAGAAATCTTAGAATTAGATCCACAAGGTTGTCAAGAAGGCAGTCAACATGCACGCAGACAGCTCAATCTAGTGCAACACATATATCACCAGACTCTGATGGATGAAGAAAGGCGGGCCTGGTGGGCCTCACAGAGTCAGATCTACCAGTCGGGGATAAGTCAAGCCGGATGCTACACAGATTATGCCAGGGTCTACTAAAGACACCTACCCTTCCACTGATCAGGAACACATTAGGTGCCCTGCTCACCAACACAGAGGCAATAGCTGAAGCTTTGCTAAACACCTTGAGAGCATTTATACCAGGCACAAAATTATATCCAGTACACAAAAAATAATTTGTGGGAGATTTTCCCCTTATGACTCTATCTGCCACGGCACGCACATCACTAGACACAAACCTGACAAAAGAGGAAGCTGCCTTGGCTGACATGAAGCCGGGCAAAGCCCCTGGGCCAAATGGGTTTCCTTGCAAGTTCTTTAAGGCTTACATGCCTAAACTTCAAGATCACCTCCTGCAGGCAATATTGTTAGCCTCGGAGGTGACGATCATGCCAACCGACTGGCACCACATGGAGATTCTGGTCTTCCCCAAACTGGATCACCCAGCAGATTACATTATCTTGTAGCACCCAATCTCTCTCTTGAACTTGGAGGTTAAGATCTTGGCCAAGGGGAGCAAATGAAATACTCATATATAAGAACGGGTACACCCAGACCAGTCTGGCTTTATGCCCTACCAGGCACCGTGATACAATATTTGCTGCGTCTATAATGCGATGGCAATAGCAGACAAACTTAGGAACTTGCAATACTCTTTTTAGCCAACATCGACAAGGCTTTCTATTATGTGAGCTGGGAATACATTTATATCCTCATCCAGTGCCTTAACTTTGGCTCTTGGTTTGTTTCCTATGTCTGACTATTATACACAGATCTAGCGATGTTGGTGAGGATGGAGGGGGCCTGATGAGCTTCCTTTCTAGTACAGAGTAGGACATGGTAAGGCTGTCCTCTGCCCCCCCACCCCACTACTCGCCCGTGTCATAGAATCACTAGCGGTTTGGGTGAGGATGGATTAACAAGTCAAGGGTCTCAAATGGGGGGATGAACTGTCTGATAGAATTGCATTATATGAAGATAATGTTCTATTCTTTCTCACATTGCCGAGTATGACAGGTCCCAGACTACTACAGATAATGCATCTGTTTGGAAACACATCTAGCCTTTATACTAATACTAACAAATCCACAATCTATTGGCTGGGCAGAGGGCCACATGGACTGGGGTAAGTGTTGAGATTGGGCCCGGCCACTACCAGGTTTAAGTATCTGGGTGTGTATCTACCCACTGACGTGGCTATGGCATGAAGAACAAATAAGGAGCCCATATTAGCTTGTCTAAAGGAAGATGTAAAGAGCTTATCACTGTGCCCCCTATCGCTGCTAGGACTATCAGCAATTTTCAAAATGGTCTCCCTTCCCAAATTCCTTTATCAGCTACAGAACGTTCCATACCCAATATTATGGGAATGATTTTGTAAGCTAAACTCGATCCTCAACGCTTTCCTGTCGGATGGAGGGTCCCAACCCATGGCCCTCAGTAAATGCTTCTAATCCACATATTGAGGCAGCATTCCAGCTGCAGATGTTGAATCATACAATCTAGTGGCCCATCTTTTGATAATCAATCAAACATCTATGTCAATGATTGGTGGTACGACATGCAAGGAGAACTTGTATATGCTTTGGAAAAATGGCAATGGGTCCCACCCCACTAACGACATACCTCTACAGTGGCCGCCGACATGCAGACCTGCACCCAGCGACACGGACAGTCTTTAGACTATGGCAGTTATCACTCCAACGGATGAAGTGGTGGGGAAAACTGACTTAGCAGACGCTGCTTTGGTGCGGTAACCTGCTTCTACTGATGGCCAGATTGTCTGACCAGGGGGTAACCTGACTTCCAACCAAAGACCCCATTTCTAACAAATGCACTGCTGTGTAGTGGTTTCTCAATGGAGCTGAAGAGGGACCAGTCCCTTTATGTTAAAACACTGCAGATTAACCTTTAAGTTTTTTTTAAACATAAAGGGACTGCTCCCTCTTAAAGCCCTGTTTAGAAGCCAAATACTGCAGATTAAATCTGCCAGTGGGAGTATGGAATTTATCGGTAATTCTGCTTTACAAGAGTAATGCAGAATTACCAAATTCCTCTGATTCTGCTGGTGGAATAAAACATTTTTGCCAGGCCTATTTAATCTTTATAGGTCAACCCTAGGGTAGGCCCTAGACAGCCCAGAGGGTAGGGTGCAGTGTACTTAAACATGTACTTTTAAGTTTTATATATCCTGGTAGTGAAAAGCTCTTAAATTCATTTTTCACGACTGCAAGGCCGGACTTTCCTATAGGATAACACTGGAGTTACCTCATTATATTTAATAAGTGATAAATTCCAAAAGGGAACCGGACACCAATTCATGTTTGGTGTCTTTGGAATTTTAATGGAAATTCCTACCTTATGAAAGTCAGATACTAAATTGTAATTTTGAAAATGGCACCTTTAGAAAGTTGGCATTTCCCTGCTTTAGCCATTTAAGACTAGATGTAGGAACTTTTAGAATGATTGCCAAACATCATTTTTTTCTGAATTGCTATTTGGCAATTTGGTATTCTAAATGTATTAAATGTTTATTTCTTAATTTGTGATACCTAGGGGGTCTTACATCGACCTACCTCATACAGATTAATGAGGTGGGTCACAATTTGCAACCGAATAGGAATCACAGCCATCACAGGAATGGTGGCCATCTGAGGTCAGCAGACCGCCATGTCTGTGATTGCTTTTTAATTAAGCAATCTTTTGTTTTTTTAAATGCAGGCTATTTTCCTGCCAAGCTATCAGAGGGTAGAAACAGGTTAATTTGGAGTTTACTTCACTCTGAAATGAATTGTGGTTGCTGCTTGAGAAGGGTTTCAGCTTCAGCGCCCTCCCTCAACAAGTAATTCAATTTCTTACAATATGGACAACCTTCATTTCTCTAGGATCCCGGTGAAACTGGACGGAGAAGATTTAGGCCCTCATTACAACCCTGGCGGTAAATCCTGCTTACTGCCGTGCAGAAGACCGCCAACATACTGCTGCGTCCGTGGAATTCCGCTACAGGTATTCAGACCCACAGCTCGGAATCTGCCCAAATACAGACACCCACACAAGTCCGCCACACCAAAGGTCAGTGATAAACTTGTGATAACAAAACCGACTCCGTCACGCCAACAAGAATACGCCCACACTATCACGACCCATGAATCAACGCAGCGGTCTTTCAACCGCGGTAAACCATTGGCGGTACACACGGCCACGCTCAAAATACACACACATTTACAAAACACAACCACTTTGGACAATTCAAAATACACACACCTGAGACACATACACACACCACACCCACAAATCCAATCCAATATAAAGCACACACCCACATTATCCACAAACCCTTACTACCAGAAATTTGAAAGCAGGCCAGAGAGAGACACTACCTAAAACAACACCAGCATCCACAGACACACAACACCATGACTTACACAACACCCAAGCACCTCAAACAACACACACCAAGACACCCCCTCACACATCAGAACAGACACCACCTCACACATCACCCACACCACATCATGGCACCTCAAAGACACCCCAGGTTCTCTGAGGAGGAGCTCGGGGTCATGCTGGAGGAAATTGTCTGGGTAGAGCCACTGCTATTCGGATCACAGGTGCAGCAGACATCCATTGCAAGGAAGATGGAGCTATGGTGCATTATTGTCGACAGGGTAAACGCAGTGGGACAGCATCCAAGAACACGGGATGACATCAGGAAGAGGTGGAACGACCTACAGGGGAAAGTGCGTTCTGTGGTATCCAGACTCCAGATTGCTGTACAGAGGACTGATGGTGGACCCCCACCTCCTCCCCCACAACTAACAACATGGGAGGGGCAGGTCTTGGCAATACTGCATCCTGAAGGCCTCGCAGGAGTAGCAGGAGGACTGGACTCTGGGAAGGCAACTTTTTACTACCTTATCCCCCCTCACCCCACCTGCATGCCATCACATACTCCCACCCTTACCCTCACACCCATCACCCCAACAACCCACAGATACCCAAGCCCTGCATGTAACACCAATGCATGGACACCCATCACCCAAGCATGTCCAGTACCGAGACTCACTCATGCCCCAAATCACCAATCACACAAGGACCAAGCCAATAATACAAGCACTGGAGTAGAGGGTCACTCACCCATTGCAAACAATGGCATACACAGATACAATAACTATGCATTTACACCCCAACAGGACCCCTACCCAACGTCACCGGACAGGAGGTGCCAGACATATCCAGTACCCCCACAGAAGAGGCCCACAGTGATGACAGTAGCTCTGCATGCCTGGATCAAGATGACCAGCCCAGTACATCTGGGACCTCGGGACAGTCGGTTCCCCTGCCACTGTCACAAGTCACCACAGAGCCTCCCCCCTCAGGAAACACCAGCACAGCACCCACCCAGTGGGCCCACCCCTCTGTCCGCAGGACACGTCAATCAGCAGTGTGTCCACCACTGCAATGAACCCAGGCAACCCCACTAACACAGGACGATTAGGGACCTGGGGGCAGTGGGCACACGGTTCAGGGGACAGAGGCACAGGATAACAGGGAAGCTGGGAGGACTGCTGTGCGACAGGGGGAGGACAGGCCCAGGGAACTCACTCTCCACGAGGCACTCTCCAACATCATGGGAGCTTACCATCATTCCCAGGAGACCATGGCAACGGTACTGGCCAAGTTTCAGGAGACCCAGCTGCTGCAGGAGGATCACTACCTTGGGATCAGGGAGGACTTGAAGTCCATAAACACCACCCTGGTCACCATTGCAGGGGTGCTGGCAGACCTTCTCAACACCAAGAGGGACACAGTGGCACGACAAGGGGCCCCTGACACTAGCCTGGACGATGAACAGCCCTCCACCTCCGCCGGTGCTAGTGGACAGGAGGCACCGTCACAGGAACAACAGGACACCAGCACCCCACCCCCTGCAGATGGAGAACCACCCCACAAAAGGTCCCTGAGATCCAGGAACAAGACAGAGAACATTGCCAAGACCCCCGCCAGGAAATAAGACTCCCCTGAATGTCACCCTTCTGTCCCACTATGTCACCCTGTCCATCCTTAAACTGCCATTGCTCCATTTCCTATGCCCCTTTGGACAATGAACCTGTGAAACAAATAGACTGGACTCTGCCATGGACATTCCTCCACCATCACCGAGCCGATTTTACAACCCCCTCCACTTATTTGCACACACTTCAATCACAAAACAATCTGGAGTCAGTCTGTGCTTTCACAAATGTGTAATTGCAATAACTATGGAATATAGCAATGTCAATTTACTTGTTCACATACCAATGTAACACAGCTGTAAGCCAGCAGTAAACATAGCAGAGGGCACAAAGTGGGGCCCATATCTGTGAAATGGAAAGTCAAAGTGACACGTTAGGGTCCATACACTGAATGAAAATGACAGACTTATGCTAGCTCAAACAATAGTATGAGATGTGGGAAGCAGTGACATCTTCTTACCTGTGTCTCACTGGAAGTATTGCATGATGATGTTGTTTCGGGTGTTGATATCCTCTTCTTCTGCCTCCTCTTGTTCACTGTCCACAGGCTCCACAGCTGCCACAAAACCACCATCTGGCCCATCCTCCTGCAGAAAAGGCACCTGGTGTCACAAAGCCAGGATGTGCAGCATACAGCAGGCCACGATTACCTGGCACACCTTCTTCGGTGAGTAGTATAGGGAGCCACCTGTCAAATGTAGGCACCGGAATCTGGCCTTCAAGATGCCGAAGGTGCGTTTGATCAACTCCTAGTTCGCCCATGTGCCTCATTGTAGCGTTCCTCTGCCCTTGTCCTGGGATTCCTCACTGGGGTCAGAAGCCATGACAGGTTGGGGTGACCAGAGTCACCTGGAAATGTCGAGGGACAACTGTTAGACACACACTAACCCTTAGGGACAGCCCCATACCCAGACACCTATGTCAACTGTATTGGGACCTTGGCCTCACCTATGAGCCACACACGGTACCTCTGGAGTTGCCCCATCGCATAAGGGATGCTGCTATTTCTCAAAATGCAAGCATCATGCACAGAGCCAGGATACTTGGCATTGACATGGGAGATGTACTGGTCTGCCAAACACACCATCTGCACATTCATCGAATGGTAGCTCTTCCGGTTTCTATACCCCTGTTCATTCCTGCGGGGGTGGTACAAATGCCTCATGTGTCCCATCAGTGGCACCAATGATGTTGGGGATATGTCCCAGGGCATAGAAATCACCTTTCACTGTGGGCAAATCTTCAACCTGAGGAAACACTATGCAGCTGCGCATGTGTTTCAGCAGGGCAGACAACACTCTGGACAACATGTTAGAGAATATTGGCTGGGACATCCCTGATGCCATGGCCACTGTTGTTTGAAAAGACCCACTGGCCAGGAAATGGAGTACAGACAGAACCTGCACTAGAGGGGTGATTCCTGTGGGATGGCGGATAGATGAAATCATGTCTGGCTCCAGCTGGGCACACAGTTCATGGATTGCTGCACGATCAAGTCTGTATGTGACGAGGATGTGTCTCTCTTCCATTGTCGATAGGTCCACCAGGGGTCTGTACACTGGAGGATGCCTCCATCTCATCACCTGCCCCAGCGGACGTGCCCTATGGAGGAGAACAGCAAGCAGAGAGTCATCCAACACTGAGGTATCACAATTTGTTATTTGCAGAAACGTCAGTAATCTGCAATGTGCCGGTCTCTGTCTATATTCCCGGCCTAGTTAGATGTGACGCAGTTAACATCCATCCCATGTGGCCTCCTGAAATGGCGGCTGCCTGATCTGTAAGGTGGGACAAGATGATATGAGGTAACTGCGCTGGTGTTGTACACCGTCGCGGTGGGCAGTCGAAGACTGCGGCGCAATTATGCATTGGTTAACATTGGGCCCTATGGGTTCCAGGAGCCAATGATAATGTATGCCGGCGGTGACGGTACGCACCACCGCGGATGTGGCCGCCATTTTCTGTCTGTTCCCTCACTTGATACTTGACCTTCAACAGGAGAGGACCTACACTGCAAGTGCTGCCGTGACCTGTGTCTGGAAGCGACGATGGCTACAGTGTCTGGGGAAAGGGCCCCGGCCTTCACTGCGGAGGAGTTGGAGAAACTGGTGGATGGGGTCCTCCCCCAGAACACGCAACTGTACGATCCTCACGACAAACAGGTGAGTACACTGTGAGCATGCTGCATGATCCCCCAGATGTTCCGGATCCTGGCGGTGGCCTATCCGGAGTTGGATGGGCGCTTGAGGGCATCATAGCAGCCACAAGGGGGTGAGTACACTCTCATTCAGCTGACTTAGCTGGGTGGGGGAGGTGGGCAGTGGGTTCTCCTAGGCCAGGGCGAACTTGGTAGGCAAGGTCCCTTGTGAGGCAGGCAATGTGGCACCCCAATCCCACCATCTACACCTAGTCAAGCTCCTGTGACTTCCAGGTGTGCAGCAATTGGTCTTAGGCCTCGTACACCATGGTCAGCTGAAATTTCTAGGAACTGTCAATGCATGGCGTAGTGCAGAGGGCTGCTCCATGTGTGTTGTGTGCGCCAACGGTAGTGGCGTTGCATGCACTGAACATGTCTTTCTTCTGTCTCCCCCCCCTTTTTGTTGTCTCCCTGTTCTTGTGTGCAATAGCATCTTCAGGCGGAGGAGCATTGGCACCAGAGCAGGAGGGAGCTGCAACCCACTTGGCCCTGGAGGGTGAAGCTACGGAGTCTGAAGCCTCCAGTGGGATGGAGGGTGAGGGGAGCTCCACGGCGGGGACAGGAACAGACAGTAGTGACAGCGACTCCTCCTCTGATGGGAGCTCCCTTGTGGTGGCGGGCACCTCTGTGCCCACTGCATCGACAGGTACAGCCGCCACCCCCCTACCAGCACCGCCCTCCCAGCAGCCCCTCAGCGTGTGTCCCATGCCCGCTCACCCAGGAGGGTGGGCATCTCCTTCGCCCTAGGCACCTCAGGCCCTGCCCCATTCACCCCTGCTGCCCTCAGTGAGGAGGCTATTGACCTCCTTAGATGCCTCACTGTTGGGCAATCTACCATTGTGAATGCCATCCAGGGTGTAGAGAGGCATTTGCAACAAATAAATGCATACCTGGAGGGCATTCATTCTGGCCAGACAGCCCAACAGAGAGCATTTCAGGCTCTGGCCTCAGCACTGATGGCAGTCATTGTCCCTGTGTCCAGCCTCCCCCCTCCAACTTCCTCCACCCTGACCCAATGCCCTGTACCTCAGCCTATCCCAAGCACACCATCAGACCAGCATGCACACTCATCAACACACAAGAGTGGACATGGCAAACATAAGCACCACACATCACACAGGCACTCACACAAGCACCATCCCCATGCAGACACAGCAACATCCACTGCCTCCACTGTGTCCCCCTCCTCCACGTCGTCCTCCTCCCTCCCTGTCTTGTCTCCATTCACACCTGCATGCACTACATCCTCAGCCACTACCTCCATCACCAGCACGCCCATCACCAGACACCGTTCACGTGCAATCACCACCCCCACTACGATTCACACATACCCTATGTCCTCTCCCAGTGTGTCTGGGAGCCCTCCTCCCAAAGTACACAAATGCAGGCATACACCCACCCAACAGCCATCCACCTCACAACAGCCTCTGGCCCATGCACCCTCACCCAAATCCAGCAGACGTACACCTTCTACAACCACTACCTCTTCCTCCACTCCCAAACCCCCTCCATCTTCCCATCCCAGTGTGTCTAAAAAACATTTCCTGGCAACCCTTGACCTCTTCCCTTCACCTCCCCCCCGTCCTTCCCCTAGGGCCAGGCTTTCCAGGTCCCAGCCCAGCACCTCAGCCACCAAATCCCCAGGCACAGTGGTGCCAGCAACTGTGGGTTCATCGAGTGCGCCACCCATCAGGGCTGCCAGTGTGCCAGATAGCGAGGGCAAGGACATTCGCCACCTGGCATGGTGAAAAATGTGACCACATCCCGAAGGGAGAAGCTGAAACTACCAGCCACCAAGGGCTCAGCAAAAACAAAAGGGGATAGTGGCAAGACAACTGCGGCACCATCAAAGGTGGGGAAGGGACAAAAGCAGAAGAGCAGGTCAGGAGAGGGCACGGTGGCGCCGACTGAGGGACCATTGTCACACCTTCTGTCCACGACCACACCAACCTGTATGGCGGCAAACACCGCAAGCTGCCCCGCCACCACAACCGCCACCAGCACCGCCACCTGCTCTGCCACCTGCACAGCCACCGGAGCGTTTACAGCCTCAGCAACAGTCTCCAGCCTCTTCCCTAGAGGGCAGCCATCCGACGCTGCAGGAGACGTCCTGCTTTGTCCCTCAGCAGGTGCTGACTCATGCACCGCCACCAGCACCACCGCCACAGACACCGCCGTAAGCACCGCCACCGGCCCCGCGGCGTCATCGGAGAGTGGCACCACCTCTAACATGGCTATCATCCCCAGTGGTCAGTCATCCAAGGCTGGAGGAGAGTTCCTGGCCCCTGGGCAGCTTCCATGAGGCATGACTTCCATCACTGTTTGCACCTGCAGGTAGAAGGCAAAGCCGCAGCAGTGTGGGGTATGGGTCGCTGCCTCCATGGCGTATCATGCTACCTGAACCTCGCCAATCTCGTGGCACGCACACCCAGGTGAGGGAATTGTACCAGCCACACTGCACGTGGATCACTCTGGGCACCATGCCCCCTCCAGAACCAGTAGAGTATCACATCCACTACCTCAGTCTTTCGCAGGATGAAGCACTCTGGGCACAAGGCCCCCTCCAGAACCAGTGGAGAAAGACATCCACTACCTCAGTCCTTGGCAGGATGAAGCACTCTGGGCACAAGGTCCCCTCCAGAACCAGTGAAGTATCACATCCACTACCTCAGTGCTTGGCAGGATGAAGCACTCTGGGCACCAGGCCCCCTCCAGAACCAGTGGAGTATCACATCCACTACCTCAGTCCTTGGCAGGATGAAGCACTCTGGGCACCAGGCCCCCTCCAGAACCAGTGGAGAAAAACATCCACTAGAGAGACTGTGGCCTTGCACTCCCCAGGATAAAGCAGTGGGCAACCCACCCACTGGAGAGACTTGAGAGATTGTGGCTTTGAACTCCCCAGTATAAAGCAGTGGGCAAACCACCCACTGGAGAGACTTGAGAGACTGTGGCTTTGCGCTCCCCAGGATAAAGCAGTGGGCAAACAAAACCACTTGAGAGATTTGAGAGACTGTGACTTTGCATTCCCCAGGATACAGCAGTGGGCATTGAGCCCCCTCGTGCAGCAGTGGTGTCGTGCGTTCATCAGGCTGAGGTGCCCCCTCTCCCTCCTCCTGAGGTGCCTGTGTATTTTCTGTCTGATGCCCCAGCAGTCTTCTCTCTGTTTCCAGTCAGGTATCATGTGTGGGCTTCGCCCATGCATTTTGGGCCCAGTGGTCCACGGACAATGATTGGTACACTATCCGGACTTGTGTAGTTGGTGTGCATATTTGTATATACTGAATTTTGACTTTTGACTAATGGATTTTTCATGATTACAATCGTTACAATAATTTCCTATTGTCCTTGTGTTCTTCCAGGGGGTGGGGGGGTGTATATGTAATGTTGATGCATGTATTTGTGTGTATGTTGTTGTGTGTGAGGGTGGGGGTGTGTTGCGTGTTGCGTGTGTGTGTGTCACTCTCTTTCCTCCCTCCCTCCCGTGTGTTGTAGGTGCAGTACTCACCGTAGTCGCCGCCGTTCATACTCCTGGTAGAAGAGGAGGTAAACCAACATAGGTAACACCTGAAGTCCTGGCTCCATGGGGTCTTGGTTCCTCGTTGGGTGTAGAGATGTGAGTGTTTTCCCTTCTGTGTACTGTTTCCGCCGTGCTTTTGATAGCGTTGGTTCCACCCCAGAAAAGGTGGTGGATAGGCCTGTCATATTACAGTGGTTGGTACTTTGTCTTCCGCCTGTCTGTTGCCGGTTACCACCGCGGTGTTTGTTTCTACCGCTGTGGCGGTCGAAGTGTTAAAGTGGCTGCCTATGCTGGCGGTTTCCACCACGGTCGTAATCCCATTTTATTTTCTGCCGGCATGTTTGCGGTATTACCGCCGCTTTAACGCCGACCGCCAGGGTTGTAATGAGGGCCTTCATGTGAATTCTCCAAGAGTGTATACTGACCATTCCCAAATTGTTATTTAATCCCCCCAGGAGTTTTAGAAGGCCCACTGTGTCTGTTCCTGCCACTCATAGGAGCACAGCAACCTGTGCCAAGTTATTATCTGTATTTCATAACACCAACAAGCTATGGAGGTGCATGATCCTCAGGAAGATATTCCTACAACTGTGTCCTTGCCTTAAAAGACTGCTCACTGCCCTGACCAACCGCAAAATGCTGAGCATTGCACTTTCAAGGAAGAGCTTCATTGCCTGGAGGAAGTCACTATCCTATGGGCCATGGGCCCAAAATCACAGCTGAACCGCAAAGACCTGCCTGTGCAAGAGAAGTCTAGATCCCCATTGAACCCACTCTACAGCTGTGGCTGGACCGCTAGGCCACTTGCATCGTATATAATCACCATGCTTAATACACTGCTTCCAACCCCTGGTGCTTTCCCCTCACTTCCCCTTTCTGATTTTAATACCTTATGTATGGCAACCCTGCTTTCTCGTCCTCAACTACTCCTAATGATGACCCACCCAGATGCACTGTGTCTTCAAGCATATTTTACCACCTGGCCACAGTGTGTGCCACTGAACCCCCATCCGAGCCACCCCTTTATGGCCTCACCCCTGCATCTTCTATCCCCCTCCATCACTCCCACACCCCCAAACTGGTTCCACCAAAAGTTGGATGTCATGATGAACGCTCCCTGTCTCTCTGTTGTTTCTTTGAATGTCAACAGTTTGTCATCTTATGTTAAACATAAAAAGATACATCACTGCATGAAGTCCCTCCACCCTGACCTTCTACTACTGGAGACCCACCTAACAGATGTAAAAAAACGGAGGTTTCATCAAGAATGGATGGGTAGGGAATATCACGCTAGCAAAATGCCTTTCACTGAAGGTGAGCAAAGTTCTAGTGTAACCTCCTGGCCCTACATTTTTCTTAAAGCCACCCTCTACAACAAAACATTTCTGATTGGTTCAGTCTATGCCCCACCACATGCAAAGAGAGACACCTTTACAGACTTAGCTCGTGTTTTACAGTAACATCCCCGCAGTAAGTCCATACTTGAAGGTTATTGGAACCTGGTGCAGGAGCCATATATTGGGAAGGCAGATCATCCTCTTTCTCACAACCCTTTGGAAAGAAGGCTCCACTTGGACCAGATCTCAGACTTTTCCTTGTTAGAACGTAGGATGCTGTTACGCACAGTAGTAATCAATAGGCAGTCACTTTTAAAAATGCATTAAAAATCACACAGTTGGGTTACCGCTCTCTTCTTTTACAGGATGGTCGAAGCAGTCGGTAGGCACCTTGCACCAGCTGGAGAGCATCAGGTGGCTGCCAGTTCCAGCAGGAGCAGAGCTGGAAAGTCTCTTGGCTCAGGAACAGGGCCACTTGGAGGCGCCACCTGGAAAAGGAGATGGTTTGAAAATGTATTGGTGGTGCCTTGAGGTCCCCTTGGGCTGTCAAGGTCGCAAGGGGTTAGGGACCAGTGAAGCACAGCTGGTTCCTTGTTGCAGGTCATAAGGCGGCTGGATGCAGGGCGATTTGGTAATCCAGGACCTGTGAGCTTTGGAGCTGAAGGTGAGTCTCTTTGAGGGAAGCTTGCAGGACAACAGTGGCACTCTGGTGGGAGGTCCAGGGTGTTTTTGAAGTCCCTTGACTGCGGCTTCCTTCTGGTCCACTTGCAGCTCAGAGGGAGCAGGTTTTCTTGGAGTCTGATGTGCCATGGCCAGTACCAGGTATATTGGCACGACTCGGCCACTGGAGGGCACAGTACTACCAAAGTTGACACGCTTCTAGAACTCATCCGGGCTGTTGTTGATGTGTCACTGGGTCTGGCTGAAACATCTAGTTGTGGAGATATTGGGCAGTCAGTGAAGTGACCCTCACTGGCTTGTTGGATTTCGCTTGGTTGTTGAGTGGTTCCTCCACTCAAAAGGGAGATCTGCAGTGATTTGTGAAGCTGGAGGCCCCTGGGTTTCTTGGGGTCAGTCTAGTGTCCAGCTCCACTGCAGCAGTGATTTTCAGGTCCTAGGTGAGGCAGGCAGGGTTTGGCACCTTTTCTTGATGCAGCAGATCAACAGTTTGCTTGCTTTGTATCTTCATTGGTGCTGGTCTTCTTTGTCCTTTCAAATCTGATTTTTTGGTCTATGGGTGCCCAAAAATACTGAATGTAGTGAACACTTTAGGGGGAACCCGGTGGTGTCCAATGGGACACTTACCTTAGGGTGGCTACACCCACTACAGTGACCACTTCCTCTGGGAAAGGTCACTACTGTAAATCTCATTGGCTATTTTCCTCCATTCCTAGCTGGAGGAAACTGAAAGAGAGGGTCCACCTTGTAGGCGACACCATAGGGGTGGTGCATGCTAGGTGAGGCCACTTCTTCCACCCTTTGTTTGGTTTCTTGGTTTCCCGCCTTTGCTCCCAGCAAAAGTAGAGGTTTGCAAAGAGGGATGCCAGTCGCTCCTTGAAGGAGGCTTGGGGTTGAGTTTCAAGGGCATTAAGCCCTTTGAAGCTCACTGCCAAGACAGTGTACATTGCTGAGGGAGGGGGTGTTAGCTCCTCCACCCAGGAAGGGCATTGTCTTACAAACTGGAGAGGCTGGCCTCTCCCACAAGGTTTGCATATTGGCTGTCTGGAGGTGGCAGCTGGATAAGACCAGCAAGCAACCGTGCCAGGTTAGGTTAGCTTTTGCAAGGGGCACCTCTAAGATGACCACTGGGTACATTTAGGGATAAAACCAATACCGGCACCAGTTTGGATTTATCATTCTGAGTTGCTTGATACTAAACAACCCAGGGTTCAGAGTGGCCATCAAGCAGCTGAGAAACTCATGTTTGACCATTATCCAGCACATACATTAAAATGGCTGCTCTGTCCACTCATTATGTCCCAGGTTTGGTAAGGACACAGTGAGGGCATATTGCTCATGCACCTATGCCCTTACGTTTAACATGGAGCACCCTGCCTTAAGGCTGTAAGGCATGCCAGAGGGGTGACTTACCCATAGTAAAGGCAGTTCATGGTGAACAGGGCACACAGGATGTGTGCCATGTTGAGTTTGTATTTTAGGTTTGCACCAGGACACTCAGCCTGCAATGGCACTGCTGGGTGCATCCTGAGGCATGATCCTAGAGGGTGGCACAATCAGTGCTGCTGCCCTCAGGGGCCTACCCATAGTACCCAATGCCTTGGGCACCTAGGTTCCCCTTCACTAGGGACTTATAATGGTAGCTAAAGGTGTATCCTATTGTGCCAATGAGTCACAACAGATTTAGGAAAAGAGCGCTGGCTCAGGGAACCTGGTTAGCAGAGGACATGGGCAGTACAATTTCTAGAACACATCAACATCAGGCAAAAAGTGGGATAACCATGTCAAAAAGAAGCCCTCTCTCACACTGGGCCACTTTGACTGTGAATATGACATATGTCTGTGGATCGGTGCTTGCTGAGCTCCCTTGGCAGAGATCCTGGCTCTGCACATGACTGGCCCTTACCTGGCACCTTGGAGATGTGGGCAGAGTGGGCTGACACCTGTTGGGCCACCGGAGTACTCAAGAATGAAAGGCAATGGAGATCGAGGCTAAGCATAGAGCAGTGGCCGCATTCACAAGATGGCACCCATCTGACTTGGACCCAGCGGCTGCGCAATTCGGGGTACTGCTGATTTGCAGCCGTGACTCCTGGGTGACAGAGGAAGGAGACCTGCGGCGGCACCCCCCTTGTAAGATGGAGGTGCATTCTATGTCGGAGGCGGGGAGACCATACAGTGTGCCGCTGCTGATTGAATAGACCCAGTGGGGGAGATGGAGAACATTTCAAAGTGCAGGTGCCACCCCAGTGCAGACAGCATGGCAGAAGACTGCTGAAACACGACAACAAGACATGCAGGTACATCACAAGGGGTAATGGGAGGAGGTGTCCATGCCAGTTGGGGAGCCTCAGTCACCCCCCTCCTTACCCTCCTCTTTCTCTTTACCATCCTTGCTTGGTGCAGAGCAACCTGGCCCCTGCCCATTGCAGTCTTGAGAGACAATCACTGATTACTGCAAAGATGCTCGGCTGCGGGAGCTTCGCAACTGCACCTATGTGCTGGGAGCCGGTGGGGATCAGAGGAGGGTGCGGAGACTTATTATTGTTGACCAAGTGACCACTGGAAGATGAGTTCAGTGCCATGGGTGGGAAGCACAATGCACCCCCCATCCTATTAGATGAACATCACGGGATGGCACACTGTCCAGTCAGACAAGCCAGGACACCACTAAAAGGGAGGTATTACAAGTGACTATACCCTTTGGATGCAGAGACGTAGCCCTGCTTTCATTTGTCATCGGGCTTGGTAAAACACCCCACCAGAGGCCAGGCAATGTTGGAGGCAGCAGTCAAGGGGACAAGAGTTGTCACTTCAGGTGGCTGGGCTGCATGTAGTGGAATTAGTCAAGATCACCGATAAAAATGCCCCACCTCAGATACTGGGAGCACACTAATACCTTCCACTGAGATTAAATCTGGGAAAGAAACAACCATCACCCATTAGGGAGTGTTGTTCAGGACTGTTAGACTTTTTTGCTTATGCAGGGCCATCCCCAATCTTTTTGTCTCCTGCCTTCTATTTTTTTCTGACCTGTTGCTGTTGGTTTTTGAACTCTGAGCACTTTACCATTGCTAAAGTGCAAATACTCTCTGTGTAAATTGTATTGTTGATTGGTGTATCCATGATTGGCATAGCTGATTTACTAGTAAGTCCCTAGTAAAGTGCACTGGAGGTGCCAGGGCCTGTAAATCAAATGCTACTAGTGGGCCTACCGCACTGGTTGTGCCACCCACATAAGTAGCTCTGTAATCATGTCTCAGACCTGCCATTGCAGTGTCTGTGTGTGCAGTTTTAACTGTAAATTCGACTTGGCAAGTGTACCCACTTGCCAGACCTAAACCTTCCCTTTACTTTTCTTACATGTCAGACACCGCTAAGGTAGGCCCTAGGTTGCCCCAAGGGCAGGGTGCAGTATATGGTTAAGGTAGGACATATAGGGGGTCATTCTGACCCTGGCGGTCCGAGACCGCCAGGGCTATAATGACTGAAAGCACCGCCAACAGGCTGGCGGTGCTTTCTTCCCTATTCTGACCGCGGCGGTAAAGCTGCGGTCGCACTGCTGGGGCCGGCGGTTTTCTGCCGTTTCTGTCCCGGCGGTGATAATCCTCCAAGCAGCGCTGCCCTGGGGATTATGACCCCCTTACCGCCAGCCTGTTTCTGGTGGTTTTCACCGCCAGGAAGAGGCTGGCGGTAAGGGGTGTCCTGGGGCCCCTGGGGGCCCCTGCACTGCCCATGCCATCGGCATGGGCAGTGCAGGGGCCCCCTAACAGGGCCCCGGCCAGCTTTTCACTGTCTGCATAGCAGACAGTGAAAAGCGCGACGGATGCAACTGCACCCGTCGCACGGCCGCAACACCGCCGGCTCCATTCGGAGCCGGCTCCTGTGTTGCGGCCTCATTCCCGCCGGCCCAGCGGGAATGTCGGAATGGGGGCCGCATGGCGGTTTCCGCCTGGCGGGTGGCGGTAGCCGCCCGCCAAGGTCGGAATGACCCCCATAGTAATGTGTTTTATATGTCCTGACAGTTTTTCACTGTTGCAAGGTCTGTCCCTCTCATAGGTTAACATGTGGGCTACCCTTTAAATCTGATTAAAGTGTAGATTCCATTTGGGAGCGGATGGACATGTGGAGTTTGGGGTCTCTGAGCTCACAATTTAAAAATACATCTTTTATTAAAGTTGATTTTAAGATTGTGTGTTTGAAAATGCCACTCTTAGAAAGTGAGCATTTTCTTGCTTATACCGTTTCTGTGACTCTGCGTGTTTGTGGATTCCCTGCCTGGGTCAGTTTGACAGTTGGGCTGGTTGCACCTCACACTAGACAGTGACACAAAGGGAGCTGGGGTGTAGTCTGCATTTCCTGATGAGCCATCCTTGCTAGGAGGGAGGGGAGGAGTGGTCACTTACACCTGAAAGGGCTGTGCCTGTCCTCACACAACGCCGTCTCCGATCCCCTGGTGAGTGTCTGGGGCCTGGCATGGGAAAGGCAGGATTTCACATTCAAAAGAGACATTATTTTGAAGTAGGCCTACTTCAAAGGAGAAATTGGGTATAAGAAGGGCACTCAAAACCACAGACTTTAGATCACTTCTGGACATCAAGAGGAACCTCTGCCTGGAGACGAGCTGAAGAGCTGAGGAGAAGTGCTGCCCTGCCTGTGACTGTGCTTTGTGGAGCTATCCTGCAGTTGCTGCTTCTGCCAGAGTAAGAGGGCAAAGTCTGGACTTTGTGTGCCTTCCATCTTGTGAAGAAATCTCCAAGAGCTTGATTTGGAGCTTGCCTCCTGTTGTTTGAAGTCTCAGGGACAGCAAAGACTTCTCTCTGCCAGCACCTGGAGTCTCTGGAGAGACTCGTGCTCTGACAAGTGGTGCCCTATCCAGTCCCTGGGCCCTTGAAAGGAAAGCTTGTGGAAATCCAAGGAAATTGACTGCGGATGACTTCGGACTGATGTCGCTGCTGAATCCGGTGACGCCGCCTGCAACCGACTCCGTGATCTTCGCTGGAACACGACGACCTTCGCAGGCCTGATGCCGCTGCAGACCAGCTGAAGTCCGCGACTCCGTGGAAGTCGCCGCACCACGTCGTGACCAACACCGCTCAAAGAGCACGGATTCAACATTTCGCACAGACACCGCGATCCCCGACTTCGCGCATCGACTTGTTTTCACTCTTCACCAGGTACTGTACTTGGGGGTCTAGGCGACTCCATGTCCGGAGCCGCTGGTGTCGGCTTGTAGGGAAGACTCCATCACGATGCCGTGTTAACACCTCATTGAAGCATTTTGTGTTTCTAAGCGCTATTTTTGAGTTGAATCTTTAAAAATTCATAACTTGACTTGTGTATCTTGGATTTTTGTTGTTTTGGTCTTGTTTTGTTTAGATAAATATTTCCTATTTTTCTAAACTGGTGTTGTGTCATTTTGTAGTGTTTTCATTAAGTTACTCTGTGTGTTGGTACAAATACTTTACACCTGGCACTCTGAAGTTAAGCCTACTGCTCTGCCAAGCTACCAAGGGGGTAAGCAGGGGTTAGCTGAGGGTGATTCTCTTTTACCCTGACTAGAGTGAGGGTCTTTGCTTGAACAGGGGGTAACCTGACTGTCAACCAAAGACCTCATTTCTAACAAGGACACACACCAGCTGTGGAGATGGCCGAACCAGGCTTTGGTGTGGTTTGCGGCCGGGGGGCCACATTTCTTCAACTACTCAGTTCATGTTCTCAGACATGTTCCTGGTCTGGCTCACAATCTGCCATTCATTGAGTCTAGAGTGACAATATGACCGCTTGTGCTGACCTGTGATTGGTGGTCAGGTGGGTAGGCAACAGAGTCAAAAGTAAGAGGGCCTGGCGACAACACTGTGACTCACGCATTTTCCATGACCAAAGCTAGAGGACCACCCAGCACCAAACAAGGCATGTTAGATAAATATACTCTTCGGGGTGGACCATTGGCACAAACAGGACCAGACATCCCTGCAGGGGTGGGCCCAGACAATGATGTGTTTTTGGCAGTTATAGCACAATCTTGTGATGCCTTGAATACCAAGATAGGAGCTGTTGGCTTGGAGGTTACACTACTCAGGCAGGACCTCCACAACACAGTGGAACAGATCACTGAGACAGTAACCCAGGTATCAGGAGTGGCAGTTACCTCTCTGCAACAAACCATATCCAACCTTACTTCTATAACGAAGGAACTCTCAGCTCATGTGGAAGGCGCTGAGGGAAGAACGCGTCATAATAACCTACGCTTGGTCGGTCTCCCTGCGAGGGAGCCTCAATGGAGACGTTCTTGATAACTGGATCTGAGGATTGTTGCCCTCGGGAGCCCTCTCCCCCTGTTTCGTTGTTGCGAGGTCCCACCGGGGTCTTGTTCATCACCCTCTGCTGGGGGCCAGACCTAGACCAGTTATAGCAAAAATGTTGAATTACATGAATAGGGATGTTATCCTTAAACATGCCTGGCTTCAGGAAAAAAATAATACATCAATCACATACCATCATGATCTTCCCTGATTACATTAGGTTGGTGCAACAACAACATCAGTCCTTTCAGGCCGCCAAGCAGTGTCTATGCGAGTTGAACATCCCCCAGAGACTCCAATACCCAGCAAAACTTGAAGTTCTCTACCAATCACGGACTCTCTCCTTTGACATCCCATAGGAGGTAATACAGTGGACAGATGAGCAGATCCATGTCAAGTTTAATACCACACCACGTCAGGAGTCAGACTCCTCTCAAGGTGACAACCAGACCAAGAGTACTAAGACACATGTTCCTCATGGACATAGGTCTTGTTCCTCCTGGCAGCGCCCCAGGTAAAAGCCAGATTCTGCATCAGCTAATGGGGGGTCCACCAGGTCTCGGACATCTGGTGCTGACTCTTCTAAATAATACTGAAACATTGGTATCCGTTTGAGGCTTTCTCAAAAATATACATCTCTATGATGTAGGTGGCCGCTCACCATTATGCATAAGAGTACTTGCCACCTTATTCGGTTTGTTTAATGTTGGAGGGGGACCCATTGGAACTGGTTGGGGCAGACCCCTGCATTGGGATCTTTCATGTACCATTTCCGCTACAGATACTTTCAGGTTTCGGAGGATGGGGTGGGAATATTAACGGTTCAAAGGAACAGCTATAGTTTGACAGTAATATCGTTATTTAAATCAAAGCTGTTGTTATTGCCATGTTGGATTGAATCTTTCTCTTTTTTCTGGCTTGGTGGACACCCACACCTCCCACACATGGTCTAGACACACTACGGCAACACACTGACATGAGTACCACACATAAGGTAGCCACTACAGATCGCCACTACCGATCGCCTCTGCATAATTCATGGATATACCTTCATCCCATTGACCCATGGTTCATATTCGTGCTTAGTCTATTTCTTCATTCCCTGTAAATATGTACACTTAGTGATCGATACCATAGTCCTCCCCAGGAGCTTGGCGGATCATTCTCCAATGGCCCTTGACCTACTACTCGGCCCACGGTGCCAGGCATCTCATAGGCGACTATCGTAATGGCACCTTCAATATCCTGATTATCATAGGCATATAGAGGACTCCATAGGATGATATTTTGTGCTAAATACAGGATCGATTAAGTCTCACCAGGTATTGTGGGTGGCCATGAAGCCCAAGCTCAGAGGGGTGGACAGTAACTATTGTTCTGTTGCTAAATTTAGAAACAGAAATCTTAGAATTAGATCCACAAGGTTGTCAAGAAGGTGGTCAACATGCACACAGACAGCTCACTCTAGCGCAACACATATTTCACCAGACTCTGCTGGATGTGGAACGACGGGTCTAGTGGGCATCACAGAGTCAGATCTGCCAGTCAGGGATAAGTCAAAGCGGATGCTACACAGATTATCCCAGGGTCTACTCAAGACACCTACCCTTCCACTGATCAGGAGCCCATTGGGTGCCCTGCTCACCAACCCAGAGGCGATAGCTGCAGCTTTGCTAAACACCTTGAGAGCATTTATACCAGGCACAAAATTATATCCAGTACACAAAAAAATAATTTGTGGGAGATTTTCCCCTTATGACTCTATCTGTCACGACACGCACATCACTAGACACAAACCTGACAAAAGAGGAAGCTGTCTTGGCTGACATGAAAACGAGCAAAGCCCCTGGGCCAAATGGGTTTCCTTGCAAGTTCTTTAAGGTTTATTGTTATCCTCGGAGGTGATGATCATGCCAACCGACTGGCACCACATGGAGTTTCTGGTCTTCCTCAAACTGGATCACACTGGATCAAACTGGATCACACAGCCGATGACATTATCTTGTACCACCCAATCTCTCTCTTGAACTTGGAGGTTAAGATATTGGCCAAGGGAAACAAATGAATTACTCATATACAAGAACGGGTACACCCAGACCAGTCTGGCTTTATGCTCTACCAGGCACCATGATACAATGTTTGATGCCTCTATAATGCGATGGCAATAGCAGACAAACTTAGGAACTTGCAATGCTCTTTTTAGCTGACATTGACAAGGCTTTCGATTATGTGAGTTGGGAATACGTATATATCCTCATCCAGTGCCTTTACTTTGGCTCATGGTTTGTTTCCTATGTCCGACTATTAAACACAGATTTAGCGATGTTGGTGAGGATGGCAGGCCCGATGAGCTTCCTTTCTAGTACAGAGGAGGACGTGGTAAGGCTGTCCTCTGCCCCTCCGCCCACTATTCGCCTGTGTCATAGAATCACTAGCGGTTTGGGTGAGGATGAATTCACAAGTCAAGGGTCTCAAATGGGGGGATGGACTGTCCAATAGAATTGCATTATGTGGCGATGATGTTCTATTCTTTCTCACATCGTCGATCATGACAGGTCCCAAACTACTACAGATAATGCATCTATTTGGAAAAACCTCTGGCCTTTATACTAATACTAACAAATCCAAAGTCTATATGTTGGGCAGAGGTCCACAAGGACTGGGGTGGGCATTAAGACTGGGCCAGGCCACTGCCAGGTTTAAGTATCTGGGTGTGTATCTACCCACTGATGCTGCTGTGGCATGGGGAAGAAATATGGAGCCCATATTAGCTTGTCTGAAGAAAGACAAAAAGATCTTATCACTGCTCCCCCTATCGCTGCTAGGACTATCAGCAATTTTCAAAATGGTCTCCCTTCCCAAATTCCTTTATCAACTACACATCTTTCTATACCCAATATCATGGCCATGATTTTGTAATTTGAACTCGATTCTCAACGCCAACCCATGGCCCTCAGTAAATGCTTCTAATCCACATATTGTGGCGGCATTGCAGCTGCAGATGTTGAATCGTACAATCTAGTGGCCCATCTTTTGACAACCAATCAAACATCTATGTCAATGATTGGTGGTACGACATGCAAGGAGAACTGGTATATGCACTGGAAAAATGGCAATGGGTCCCACCCCACTAACCACATACCTCTACAGTGGAGGCCGACATGCAGACCGGCACCCAGGGACATGGACAGTCTTTAGACTATGGCAGTTATCACTCCAACGGATGAAGTGGTGGAGCAAACTGACTTAGCAGACGCTGCTGTGGCGCGGTAACCTGCTTCCACTGATGGCCAGATTGTCTGACTTTGTTGCTGCATTGCCTTTGCATCCACTTGCATGGCACAAGGGCAATGCAACAGAATGACAAATATTCCTCCAAGTTTCATTCTCAATACATGCTCTCTAAGAAAAATACCCAAGTGCCTCACAGTATCCTCTGCGCTGTGAAGACTGTGGGAAGAGGAGAAAAGCAGGGTAATATTGCTTGGGAGAGATAATAGCAGGAGCAAGATGAACAGAACACAAAAACAGCATCCCTATTAATGAATTTTGTGGCTCTGCAAAAATGTGGCATAACTGAACAATAAACACACTTCTATACCTCTAATAAAAATTGTTTTAAGTGCAACATTATTAATTCATCAGTTATCACTATATTCATCATAAATATAATTAGCATTCAAAAATATTTTGGCACCAAAAATTGCACATTTAGAAAAAGGTTCCAAACTGCTTAAAGTGAGCGTGAAGTGAAACGGGGCAAATGGTAAAAAAACAATTCAGAATGGCTTTAGCGATCCAGAAAGGCAATTAGGGGCATTGTGGTCCCAGTGCCTCCATCATGTTTCGCATCAAGTTGTATCCCAAAAAATTTAGCCGGAGTATTGACTGCAAAAATATTGCGTAGGTAGGTATATATAGATAAGCCTAGATTCACTATTCTAAAATCCCAATCCACCTACCTTGAACAAATATGTATTGTCAGATACTTATTTATTTGTGGCTGTGATATTTTTGTACCGTGATATTTAAAACCCAGTGTTCTGGTACTATACCTGATAGGTCGAGTACACTTTACCATCACTTTTATTCACTCAGTCATCTCAAGTGAAGGATAACTAAGGGCCAGATGTAGGAAAATTGCAAATTGCGACTTGCAATTTGCGAGTCCTTCCGACTCGCAAATTGCAAGTCACAATTTGCAATGCAGAACGGTGTCTCAGACACCGTCTGCGAGTCGGTATGGGGTCGCAGAGACCCACCTCATTAATATTAATGAGGTGGGTCGCAAATTGCGGCCCCATACCGACCATAGGCACTCGCAAACATGGAGGCCTGCTGTAGTCAGCAGACCTCCATGTTCGTGTCTGCTTTTAAATAAAGCAGTTTTTTTACTTAAAGGAAAACGAGCTGCACTTAAAAAAAAAACGAAACCTTTAGTTTCGGTATTTTTTCAGGGCAGGTAGTGGTCCCTTGGAACCCTACCTGCCCTGAAAAAATAGTTTTGGGTCCATTCACAAAGGGGAAGCGGTCCCATGGGGACCCCTTCCAATTTGCGAGTGGGTTACCATCCACTTCAAGTGGATGGTAACTGCGACACTATTTGCGACCGCATATGCGGTCGCAAATGGTATTGCATACCACTCCGAATAGCAAATAGGAAGGGAACACCCCTTCCTATTTGCGATTCTGAAATGCATTTTGCGAGTCGGTCCCGACTCGCAATATGCATTTCTGAATAGGAAAATGCGATTTGCGAGTCGCAAATGGCAATTTTTTCCTTTTGCGACTCGCAAATGCTTTCCTACATCTGGCCCTAAATCTCTCCCCATCCAATGTTCACATTACCCCAAGGAGCTCTGTTCTGGAAGTACAGGTAGGCAGAATACTTTGGCTCTCCTACCTATAAGGATCCCCTGGAAAGGTGCGGCCTATCAGCACATCCACGCTGGCGTGCTCCTAAAGAGTCTGATTTGCTTCCTGTATGCCAGCTCGTGTCATGTCACGTCAGGTGGGAGGAGAGCTGTAATCAAGACTTTTCTTTTCCTGTTCTGTACACTCCACTGTGATTAGCACCAAAGAAAGTAGTTCCTGTGCCACCGAGTTCAAGATATTTGAATAAAGCTATTCCTACCCAGACATTATGTCCATTGTTACACTTCAATAGCCATTTATGGCATACACAAAAGGCAATGTGTAATAGTAGATGAAGTTCAGAGACAATGTCAGACTTTTGTAAAGCAATTATACGTAGATTGGAATTGATAGGTTGTCAAGAGGCTGGGTGAGGTTTTACTTAATATTTGAATGGTCCATACACTCCTGTCTTTGAACAATTGATAAATAAGTAGTTAGGCAGCAATGTCCAAGTGTTGAAGAGTTGTATAACACAATGTATTATAACCTCTCCCTCCACCGTCCCGCATATGTTACAAAGGATGCGGTAAAGTAGTGTCCTGAATATTAAAAAATGGTAACGTTAATTCTGGCCTGATCTTAGGGCCGTTTTACACCCTGTAACACTTAGTGGAGAAGCTAGGTAACATAGTTTAATGCTAATAAATCAAGTCAAAAGACGTGGAATCTGTCTAAGAGCAGCTTAGACGAATGATTTTCTAAAGATTCGTGTCAGGTGACATTACAAAAAGAAGCTGATGGAAATGTGCGATCATGCCATGAGTTTGGCATCGGACCAAAAAAGGAGATGGAATAAAGAAGAAAGGAGCTTAAAATACCAGGCCACACTCCTTCGGTTGTGGGAGTCCCCCTGCTTGCACCGCCTGTAGTTCTCCATGTAACACAGTAGTGGCCAGGTAGTGAGTGACAAGAAGGGGGTTTTCGCCCGGCTCATCGGGAACATATATGTCTTTTACGGCCCAAGACTGTGCCCTTGGTTTAATTGGAATGGGAGGGCATTCATACTGTACTTGCTGATACTTCAAAGTTTTAACAGAATGCGTTTCCACGTCTGTCATATTCCACCATGTAGAACCCGACCCTCGGAAGTTTCTGGCACACAAAACATTTTTTTTCATTAGCTTGACGATTTAAGCAGGAATGCAATTTTTGAAAGGTAATCCTCATTTTTGCAAAATTTATCAATGAACACGAGAAAATATAGTTTTGAGAGTCTGTTCATTAAACACCGTGGTTTAAAACATTTTCTGGGCACCCAAGTTCGACTTAGGTGTTCAAAAAGGGCCATCTTTGGGCTCAAATTGCCCATCCTAACCACATTTTCCTCAACTGGGAGGAACCCGTCAGTGTACCATTTTCTCCTGCAAGTGGAGTAGTTGGCCCATCTTGCCACTGGGTGGCCATGGATTGTCTGCAATTAATACAAACCTCTGTTTAATAAACCTGCAAAATAAATTGCAGTCTCATTTATCTCGTGTAACCAATCACATTCAAATGGCGTTAATGTACTTTGGATGTGGTATAGCAACACTAGTGTGTGAACACAGTGCTTTGTTATTCAGTGGATGTAGGTGTGCGCCAACTTGTCACGAAGTAGAAATTTGCTATAATAAGATTTATCCTTACAATACTCACTTTAAAAGTTAGGTCAGTTTTGAAGGGGTGGGGGTTCAACCGAACTGTTCCCTAAATATTGCAAAATTAAATTCTCACTCAACTTTTTCCATAGGAATTGTATTATTATGTAATACCCCAGAGCATTAGTATGCAATAACACAAGAGCATTGGTATGCAATACCTCCAGAGTATAAGTATACAATAAGCCCAGAGTATTTTTATGTAACATATCGGGGGCATTTTCCCGAACCTGCCTAGGTGTTCAGTTCCCCCGAGCATAGGAATAGGAAGAAATTGAAATTCAGTACTTTGTGAGAAATTTGCATAACTTGTTAGATCATGCAAATTGTTTCACCCCCCAAAAAAACTTGTTGGTGGCATAGAGAGAAAGAATGGACCTGAAGACAGTTCATAGTTGGATCATGTCTATCTAAGGTAAGTAATCATGTTTAGTGTGATACATGGATGGTGCTGTTTTTACTCTGCAAGTTCAATCTGTATTGAAGTCTAAAAACCTAAATTTAATAATTTTTTGCACTCTTTTCAGTTCCTATTTTTTATTCCCTAGATATTTCTTGGTAAGGGATTACTTGGGCGAGTGTTTAGGGTGAACAGTATAGCATGACTGTTAATGTAGGTGCAGAGCTGTGTGTAATGGGAACTCTCACATTAGGAGTAACAGAGATTTCTGCTGATATCTTGTAGAAAGGAAACATAGTCTATGTGCTTAGTGTCTTTCTTTTCATGTCTGGCATTAGGCAAGGTCTTTTAATGTTTCTAAAATGATATGTATACTATAGTTATTGGGTTTTCGGCTATCCTTCTCCATCCACTGGTCAGGTATTGTGTTACTCACACTTTTCTTTGGCACTCTACTGCATACAGCATGGACTAATAGAATGAGCCCACTTCAGTCATCGCCTATTTTCACTGTGAGTGACGTCAATCTTACCCTTCACAAGTGTTGCATAGGTTCTCATTTTGCTAATGAGGCTAGTGGATTTGGGAAACAGGATCACATGGATTGCGGCTACTAAGTAGAATTCCACACCACATGACACCTGTCGACTGAATCCAGGTTCTCCAGCTAACTAGCAGTGCCTCATCTTGAGCCGAGATGATTGTGGCAACTGGGCGCATGACAAGATGACTCCTCAGGGGAATCGTGGTTGATCAGTTCCCATCCCTTTCTCTCAGTTACCAAAAGTCTCATGCAGGCAAAGACAACAGAGGCAGAGTATAGATCAATAAGAATTTATTGAAGTAACTGCATCTTAGACAAAAAGGAGTGTATTGCAATAACTAGGATGATGAAACACAATAAAAGCAAACAGGTTACTAACAAAGTAAAACACAAGAATAATCCTACCATACTGTCACTAGAAGTGAGGCATATATTTCTCCTACCTACACTATGTCTGAGCACAACGTAATAAGCCTAATCTGCCCTTTGGGTTTTCCCCCTGGGGGTACACCATCGCTCATACCTGTAATAGGAAGCCTGTGGTCTAGAGACACACTATTCTCATATGGATCAGGGGTCCGGCCGCCTAGGCAAGTAGCTGTAGCGAAGCAATCAGAAAACAGTTGTGGTCATCTGGCTGGAATCTCCCTGGGACAAGGGGGTGTTTTTATAATAAAACAGCTGACATTCTGAGAAAGGGTCCCCATGTATGAGTGTGTTTTCTGTGAACATTGGAGATACAGCATACCACATTTGTCAGCAACCCTATCTGACTGTATCCTTGGAGAAAGCACAGAGTGAAATAAATGTCCTGCAAAGAACGTAATGTTTTCCCAAGCGAAAGTACAATGAGATAATGAAAATAAAGCAGCACCACAAATAATGCTATTGCTAGAAAAATAAAGCAATGCTGAATGAAATGTAACAGGGTTAGAGAGCACAGCAGCAGGCCTAGTTAGCTTAAAACTAATGTGTCTAAAACATGGCTAAAAAAGCTACACAACACAAGGAGCACATCCACACACAAAGTAGCCACTTAAATGCCAGTGACTACTATGGCTATGTATGCTATTTGTGAACAAAAATATTTCTGCTTTTAGTCAAGTGTTTTCTTTTTAGATTGATGAGGGCCCAAAATCTCCTCCAAAAATAAAGGTTTGCAAAACCATGACAAAACAATACAATTATTGGCAAAGCCAAAGGCTGGCTCCCCAACACCAGACCTATTGTCTACCAATTCTTGCTTCCCCTGCGATGGGGAAATATGATAGCTCTCAGATCTAACATTGCATACACATTGTTTGGCTTTTCTTTCTTGTTACAAATAGTACTTAGGAAATGTAAATCTAGTTTTGAAATACAAAGATATATTAAAGTACTGATTCGCACTACATCGTGGATCTTTTTCAGGACCCATGTGCTGACCACGGGTAAGATAAGCAGTGGTTGTTGGCATTGTTTCTTTCAGCGTGTTCTAGGCTTTGAGCCTGTCTCCCAGTCAAGTCCCTACAGGTCTCTGAAAGCAGAAAGAACATTGAAATTCAGGCTGCCCCTCTAGGTAATTGTTTAAATGAAGCTGTGCGTCCTCCGGGGTTAGACACCTTACTAGTTGTTCATCACCATCAGGGTTTATTACTTTTCACACATGATGCTATTAAACCCCAGGTCCCCAGAGAGGTAGCTGGAACTCAGCGGGCTGAAATGTCGGAAGCTTGGACTTCATTCCCTGCAGAGGTTCACAATTTAATCGCATGCTAATGCAGACTTCAAGGAGAATATGGTGCAGACGTCTATTCAGCGCGACTTAGTCGACTGAGAAAGTGTCTATTAAGGAAGAGGCTGAATTCAATGTATGATTTTATTTCATTACCCACTTTGTTTCGCCAAACAAAAAATTACAATAATTCTAACTGATTTTTTTATCCCAAGATTTACTTTACTGGCCAATACTTAGTAGACCCGCCTGAAAAATATTGTGTCATTTTACAAATTTTACATTGCTCTTGTTACCGAAAATTCCTGAAATTACACCATCTATGGCAAAATGTTAGTGTCGGGCCAAAAGTACACAGCAAACTGCCAGAAGGCAAGTGGCTGTTCACCCCACCTTATTAAACGAGGGACAATTCAATAAGTAATAATAATATATTGGTTCATCACACAGTATTTTGGCAAAATCAATTTAAATTTCAATAAACACTTCTCCACCCTTGCAAAGCGTCTTCCGCCACTGAGAACAAGTAGTTCACTATCAAATAGAACTAAAGGAATTCGTTTCCCTGCAATAGAATTAAGAAAGGGTTGAAATGAAAATCCACCACATGGTGAATTCAGAAGAAGAAACATTAGCCTGCCAGTTCAGTCAGAAAGAGCTAGAAAACACTAATACCAAAGAAAGGACCACTTCTAATCTTCCATTATTTAACCACCAATATAAAGACCCTCTTTTACCATAGATCATCACCTTTATTTTTGACCCATTTACTGTAAGTTTACTAAGCGCATACAAAGCCTGTAGGGTAGAGATTTTGGGGGTCATTCTGACCCTGGCGGTAAAATCCGCCAGCGCCAGGGCCGGGGACCGCGGATGCACCGCCAACAGGCTGGTGGTGCATCCCTGGGCATTCTGACTGCGGCGGTACAGCCGCGGTCAGAAACGGGAAACCGGCGGTGTACCGTCGGTTCCCCGCTGCCCTGGGGAATCCTCCACGGCGGCGCAGCTTGCTGCGCCGCCATGGGGATTCCGACCCCCTTACCGCCATCCTGTTCCTGGCGGTTTTGGCCGCCAGGAACAGAATGGCGGTAAGGGGTGTCGTGGGGCCCCTGGGGGCCCCTGCAGTGCCCATGCCAATGGGCCAATGGCATGGGCACTGAAGGGGCCCCCGTAACAGGGCCCCACCAAGATTTTCAGTGTCTGCCATGCAGACACTGAAAATCGCGACGGGTGCAACTGCACCCGTCGCACCCCTTCCACTCCGCCGGCTCCATTCGGAGCCGGCATCCTCATGGAAGGGGGTTTCCCGCTGGGCTGGCGGGCGGCCTTCTGGCGGTCACCCGCCAGCCCAGCGGGAAACTCAGAATAACCGCGGCGGTCTTTTGACCGCGCAGCGGTATTCTGCCGGCGGGACTTTGGCGGGCGGCCTCCTCCGCCCGCCAAAGTCAGAATGACCCCCTCTGTGTTGAAGGAAAACATGTTTTAAATCTTAAAGTGCCAGATCGTATGCAAAAAGTAAGAGAATAAATGCATAGAACTAAGCATCGGTGAACATTAGTTGGTTGCTTAATTGGAGGTCGGCAAATGAGCAGGAAAATGAGAAAACAATGCTACCCATGTCAGTTATTTTCATACTGCATCTTAATACAAGTCTAAAGGCGTAGCTGAAATATCTGTCTACTGAAATTAAATGAAGGCAACAATAATATACGTTTTAAAGAAAAGTGGCTGATCATTCGCCCCCTTTAATGATTTGAGGATTTGGGCAATTTTAATGATTCACTAGCAAAAGAATCTGGCCAATAAAACAAGTCTGCAGTCAGTCGGGTCCAACAGCCCCTCAAAACGCTCAACTTTGAGTTTTTTAACTATAGAATCTACTGATAAAAATAACATTATCTCCTCGTTGGTCAAGTAATGGTCTGCTGGTCCAAAGTAAGCATACAGTGCCTAACGCTTGCAACATGTGCAGTCCAGCCTCTCTCCAAAATATTGCCATCCATTATTGATTGACAATCCTGCGCCCCAAACGTTACATGATGCCAACACTGGCACAAATCCCTGCTTACCAACGTTTTCTGCCATCTCCTTCCATTTCTTCCAATAGTACAATGTCTTCTTATCCATAATTGCGGCATTGTACTTTCGTAGGATCCCTCCTCAATGAGTGGGCCCTACAACAATCTGTCGCCTTTGATCTTAATACACTTTTTATCAAACCAAGAACTATTCAGTATCATGCCATCCTTGTGATAAGTGAATTCACTAACCTCATCATCAAGCAACCTGGTGTCTGGAAAATGAACACCCTATAAAAGGTCAACTAATCTTCAATAATAAATGAAGGACTTGAGGCCAAAACGCCATGCAGCTCATTAAATATTAATAAAGCTGAAGGTGTATATTGTGTATATATATCTGGAGTAAATTCCACAAGAAGCGGGGGACACATTGCTTCAATTGCTAAACAGCAATAGAGACCCAAACATAATGACAAATGATCTCTTAGATCAGAAGAAATGACCATAAAGTCCTTAGCTTCGGAGAACAGTCATGCAGAAAGCTGCAGGGATATGTGAAATTCACATAATTTGTTTCACATAATTACATGAAAAATGAGAAAAAGTGTGTGAAATTACATGTAATTATGGAAAATGCAAATCCTTCATTTATCATGCTGCACTTTTTCTCCAAAATGCATCCTCACGTCATGTTTTGATTTGAGGGCAGATTTTGCACTAAAAAAGGCATAGCAAGTGTAATGGAAAAATCCAGAAATTAGCACAATTATTCCAATGTATTTTAAATTTCAATGTTTAAAGGTTTTTTTAGGTTAGTTGGTCCTTGGAGAAATGGCCTTGGGCATTTATTAAATTCAGGTCAATCAAAAGTGCATTAAATGACATTGCAAGTGCAAAATTTAGAGGAACCATACAAGCCATAAGAAATTTTCTACAAAGTTAACTTAATCAGCCAAGAGGTCATCAAATTCTTGCAAATTCTAATGACAGTGAAATAGCCCCCAATAATAAACACAACAGTAGAATGCATAATTTGAAAGCAGAGAAGATCGTCACTCAAGACACCTAGGTCCTCATTATGAGTCTGGTGGTCCAAGGACTGACAGACTCACGGTGATGGTCGGACCACCGCACTCCAGATGGTCTGACCACCACATTGCGAAGGGGACCACCATCACAGCCGGGAACAAGGTGGTCAGCCACACAGTGTGAACTCATTGCTGACTTGTTGATCACCACTCTTGTTTCTGCCAGCTTTTCCATGGTGGGGAACCAGCCATGGAAAGGCTGGTGGAAGCACAATGCTGGGGGCCACAGTGCAGGGGCCCCCCTGTCCAGCAGCCTCAGAATGTGCACTGTCCAAGGGTGCTGGTGTGCTACAATATTGGCCAGGGATCCCTTAAGGGAGCCGAGAGCAATACCATAGCACTGTTCCTGCAGGTCAGCCCAGCAGGAACACTGTATTACGACGGGAAGGGACATCACCAGCATGACAGCAGCGTCCTCCCGACGTCTTTGCCGGTCCCGCCGTGGGACTACCAAAGTCATAATGACCCCCTTAGATACTTGACCAATTCAGGTTAATTTAAGGCATTTCCTAAGTAAAAACAAAGGGAAACTGTTAATTTTTCAAAAGTTTGCTCCTTTTTTTAACTCAACTAAGATCAGAATACTTAGGCAGGCAGAAGATTGACCTTGAGCTTTGAATTTTGCTTGGCTACAAAACGAGAAATACCCCAGATGTAGTTAGCCATCAATCTTATAATATTATACCCTTAAATCTTTCAAATAATTAGTAATATCATTGATAATCAGGTGTGCAAACTCATGCACGTTCCACACTAATAATGACAGCAAGGTGCCCTTTGGATTACATGAAGGATTTCCCAATTCACCCTCTGGGGTAATCATATTTGCAGTTAACCCTTGTGCCACCGGATCTAATATCCTATGACTCAGCAGAGCAATTTTAATTTCTCAGAGAGATCATTAAATGTTCACACTTTTTTGCTATGCCTCCAGGCTGATTATTCATATAAAACCGATCTTTCTTCAAACACTCTAGACACCTGTTTCAAAGATATCCCCAAAATAAGCCCAGCAGGGCTTCTACTATCTCTAACACTGACAGGACATCAACCAGTGTTGGACCTACCTTATAGAAGATTTCTTTGGCGTCAAACAAACTCGATTTGTAAAACCCTTAATGCAAAGGTTACTCTAGTGATCTCCCACACCTACTGGTTTGTAACAAACCTAACCAGTATAATATTGTCAGTTGTGACTGCAGTCATCAGGAATTCTTGGTCTTTGTTATGATGAAGCTTTGGCTGCAGTTATCAGGAGCTTAATATCTCCATTATCATGTAAGGTTTGTGGTCAAAGTGTGATTCATTCTTGTGAAAGTGTAACCTCCAGTCAATCTCGGTATCATGTACTTGCAAGTGGAAGAAATGAATCTTCCCTAAATATAAAAATTTATTTCTATCTTTAGCTTCTGATGACTGACGTCTTGGAAAACTTCATGGTGGAAGGTGCTTCAGGGTTTGTTGTCTTGCAATTTTAGCGTTAAAACACTACTCTAAAAAATATATTTTGTGATTGCCATTTAAATGTGGTTGCATGGTGAGTTTTTCCGTAATTCTGGAGTGTATGACACAACCCTGTGACAATGACTTCCTGGATCACTGGGCAATCTTTAGAGTTTAATGCAAGGTGCCCATGAATGATTCTGCAATTCCTGGCCATTTGGGAGGATTCCCTCTGTGGGAGAGTTTTAGTTGAATTGGAAAAACACAATTGGAGCACATTGTCTGACCTGACAGGTATGCCAGCATCAGCTTCATTTGTAACAAGAGCCAGAAATCACTGGAGGGCCATAAGGAATTAAGGCCCATATTTATACTCTTTTTGCACCTAATTTGCGTCATTTTTACACGCACATTCAGCACAAACCTAACTCCATATTTATATTTTGGAGATAGATAAGAGTTTGCACCATTTTTGGGATGAGTGAACCTACCTTGCATCAATGAGATGCAAGGTAGGCATTTCCATCTGGAAAATGGTGCTATCCCCATAGCCCCATATTTATCCCACCATGCTAAAATCATGCACGGGTAGGGGTAGGTGCTAAATAATGGTGCTAATCTTGCTTAGCACCATTATTTAATGCCTGGGTCAGACCAGGTGTTAGGGGACCTGTGGACCCATTTCCATGGTTAAAACCCGTAGAATGGGTCCACAGGTGCCTTCCAAAGCCCCAGGAGCACCCCAACCCAATATGAAGAGGATGGGGGACCCCATCTCAGGTAAGTCCATGTAAGTATTTTTAAACTATTTTTTTGCCATTTGGGATCCCTAAAATGGGCCCCCTGCATGGCACAGGGTGCAATGGCCATGTCCAAGGGACACTTGTCCCCTGTGCTGGCCATTGGGGTGGTGGGCATGATTCCTGTCTTTCCTAAGACAGGAGTCATGTTTTTGGTGCTTGTGGGCCAGGATCTGTGTTCTGCACTTTTGCACCAAAAAGTATAAATGCAGGCCTAAATTTGAATTCTCTCCAAATGCCTTGAAGAAGGTGTAACACATGTTAATTTGAGAGCTGCTGCTACTTCCACAGCATTCACAGGTGTGGCAGCTGCCTAATATTTCTGTCCACGTTATCACCAATAAATGAAACCACACCTATGTTATGAGCTTCCTGATGTCCTTTATGTACATCACCCAATGTAGCTTTGAAGAGATGGTAATTCTAGTTCCTCGCAGTGTTATTCTATCCGCCCCAACCCCTATTGAATGCATTGAAGTAGTTCTTCACTGGGTTTCCATTATATGCTTCTTTTGAACTTCGTCAATGTGCTTTGTTGGGTCCTCAGATGCTGCCTTGACAATGGTTTTCATGACAATTGGAAGCAGTATACATAGTCAATGATGTAAATGCTATATGCTTCAGCTATCAAAGAGGGTGGAACTGCGCTTTGCAGTAGTAAACTTTAAAACCTGTAAGTATAAACTCCACTGTTTAGCTAATAGTGGCATTTAGCTCATTAACAGCATTTTGTCTTTAAGGTTGCCAAAGATGGACAATACTGCTTGGTGGTCAGGTTCTTCTGTAAAGGAACTGTGGAAAATCTTCATGAGGGCCTACAACTGTGTAGAAGAATTTTCAATATGAAGAAAATAATGCTTCATTTAGATGTGTTTAAGTTACCTTGCATAGGCCTCATACAGCTTGCATTGACATCATTTCACATTTGCAGATTGAAAAAGCAGTTTTATTTTGTTTAAAGGAAAATGTTCCACATGCATGTGTTTCTCTGTGTGCTATTCAATTTCAGAAAACTAGCAACATAGAAACCTTGTTTTCGGTATAGTATACTGTATTAATAAATTCTAAACCTGTGTCTTCCTCAAGAGGAAGCCATGTTCAGGATTTTTCTATGTATCTTCCAAGGTCCTTTGCTTGAGTCTTTTCTAGAGACCATTCATTAACTGAACTGTCTACTTGCTGTAAATCGGCTTCCCTTAGCTTGACATGGAAGCCCTGCAAGTTATACAGAACTTTGCACCGAAACCTACAGCTGGTGTGAGACAACATGATCACCTTTTTCAAACATTCTGTCAAATATAAAATCTACAAATTAAGTACTGTACTCAGGTTAAACATCCTTACCATTGTCACACAGAGTGCACTTAAAAACATGCTGATATGGCTTGATTTCTTTCAGCAAAAATATTCTAGTAAATAAAGCAAAAACAATGGTACTAGTAATCCATATAAATAAGAAAATCCACTCTGATAGAAGAGCATTCAGGCTCATCAACTCTTCCTGTACAATTCACTCCCACCACATTTAAACAGTATTCATAATCATCAAAACCAATGCATGGCACTGTTAGCACGTCAGACCTTATTAAGTAACCTTACAAGGGAGATGAGAATAAGCCAATTGACCTTTTGACTGCGTTTCACGTTTTTCGAAAATATAACCATGTACCAATACAAATCAATAACAAATAACAATCAGTGACATAGATAATCAAAAAGAGTCAGTAATTTCCACACACCATGACCTCTCGGCCATGAATAACCACACCTATATGTAAAAGTTATGATGTTTATTTTCCCTATATTAACAATGTTAATGTCACATATCTTAGTCCAAAATCAAATGATAAACATTCAAAAACAATACTGGCTGACCAAAGTGGTAAAAGAATGCAATCTAATCAAAGCTTGAGACCATTACACATTCTAAGATTACAGTACAAATTAATAGCAAGAATAACTGCGCAAATTAAATAACATAGATTTAGAGTCAGCAAACAAAAGACATCAAATGTTATTAGATTAGAATCACATGTTTGAGCTTCATGCAAAACAATTTAGTCACACAAATTTGTATAACATCTAACAATGGCTCTATCAAAATAGTGGTTGGTACCTAGAAACAAAAGCAAATAGACATTACAATCGGTAACATTGTCAGTAAACCTGTCCTCAATATGGTTGAGCAAACTGACAGTCTTCATCAATAGGACATTAGTTCCGTCAGCAAGATATCAGGATTCAGCATCAAAGTTCAGAAAAAGCAAAGTCTCTTCATGCAGTTCAGAAAGGAATAATCAAAAAGTGGGCTCTCTCCTCCGCGTGCAGTCTGGCTAAGTTAGATTTCCTAAAACAAATTCCCACACCCTCATTGGTGAGAGAATCACATGTTTATATTTAGTCCAATGAAAATAAAACCCCAAATCTACTAATTCTACTACTACATGGGTCACATGTCGATGACTGGATCCTCTTCTCCTGCTCTTGTCATTCGGCTTGTCAGGTATCAATATTGTTGCAACTCATACTGCAGTCAGTGCATCCATTGTCTTCACTTGGGAAGGTCAGTCTTACACACATTACATTAAACATTGTTTCACTAGCAAGTACAGCATCTTCTAGCAAGCATTTTCTAACTTCAGCTACTAGCACTTGGTCAGCACAGTGGAAAATCACAGTTTAATTCACTAAGCAGACATTTTATACAACGCCTAAGAAATACAGCTTGACATGAGGCCGTGCAACTACGCAAAGATCTCTCTAAGTTATGGTATACGATTAATAAAGCTAATTAGAGTAATAAAGCTAATACATAACGCATAACCCTAATATGACATATTAATACATTAATTAAACATAAGTTCAACATTTCAAATTAATAAGCCATTAATAAGTACACTTTGTGAACATTGGCGGCCACTCACGTGGGTGCATCATCAAATGCGTGCATTATTTTTCTCTATATTAATACATTTTCTATGCAAATCCAACATTCAAATACACCAATATTCATTAGATACATTTAACATTAACAATCCCTCCTCTGATGACTAAATGTGTCATCACAGTAAACCTTCCCACACAAATGTTTGCTTCAGCTAAAATTCTGACATCTCTATTCCTTCATATCTTTGTTCCCTTTTTGAATTTCCCGTAAACAATTTTTCTCTTCTCATTTCTTCCCTCCTCTGATCATTTTTTATTTTCTTCAATGAAATCACCCTGTACTACTTACATATTCCCCAGGCTCCAATTCTGCAAATCACAATAATCAATACCCCATGTACTAATTTCATTATCCCTAATGTTGCTGAACCAATTTCCCACTTAAACAAATCCTTTGCCAATATTTCTCCCAAACACCTGGTTCTTCAAGCTCTTTTAAATCAGCACTTTCAATAGTCAGATTAGTAAGCAAACTTCTAATTTATTTACCATTATCAGGAATACATTCACAGCAGTGCCTCATATAAAGCATTTTTCAAACTCCGCCTTCCTTTGCTAAAAGAATGTCTAACGCAAGGCGGTTCTGAAGAGTAATAGATCTTACTGCAGCCACTTCTGTATCCATGAGGATCATGGTTCCTGAAAATAATTGTCACCATGTTATCCACAATAAAAGACAACATCTGAATCTTTATAGAATTAAGAACTCCCACTGAAGGAATCATTGCTCCAAATATTTCTTCCACTATATCAGAAGGATACTCTCTCCTTTCCTTGCTGTGATATAATTCAGTCAATTTTGGTAATCTTTTCAAGTCCTCAAGTTGGAAAACCATTGGGAAAACTATCCCCAAGTAACATGTGCCATACCATCCTCTCAGAAGATGGTAATCAGAATTAGGTCCACAAATATAATAGATGCCAGGAATCACTTGATCCTGTCCATTCAACATAAATGTCCATTTACTCTGAAACAGAAACACATGTCTACATTCACTCGTTCCAACAAATAGTGTCAGTACTAGATCTAGTTCTATATACACAAAGCTTTCCTACGCGTTGCATATCTGAAGCTAATTTCCCTTGTGTTTTTATTTCACTAAAAGCATAATCATTCCTATAAGTCCTTTTTTCTAAACCCTTTTCTAGCATCTCCTTCAATGCCTTTCTCCTGTCATCAGTCTGATCTAAGAAGCTCTTTTCTAAAGGTGTAAGCAAGCATGTCAGATTATTCTTGTGTGCATAGGCTGTCCCAAAATTTAATGTAGGCTCAATGAAACCCCTTACCAACACTATGGGCCTGATTATGACCCTGGCGGACGGCGGAGGCCGTCCGCCAAGGTACCGCCGCTGAATGACCGCACCGCGGTCAAAAGACCGCGGCGGCCATTTAGACATTTCCTCTGGGCCGGCGGGCGCTCTCCAAAAGAGCGCCCGCCGGCCCAGAGGAAATGCCCCTGCAACGAGGACGCCGGCTCAGAATTGAGCCGGCGGAGTTGCAGGGGTGCGACGGGTGCAGTTGCACCCGTCGCGTATTTCAGTGTCTGCTTAGCAGACACTGAAATACTTTGCGGGGCCCTCTTACGGGGTCCCCTGCCGTGCCCATGCCATTGGCATGGGCACGGCAGGGGCCCCCAGGGGCCCCGCGGCACCCCCTACCGCCATCCTGTTCCTGGCGGGCGAACCGCCAGGAACAGGATGGCGGTAGGGGGTGTCAGAATCCCCCATGGCGGCGCAGCAAGCTGCGCCGCCATGGGGGATTCTAAGGGCAGCGGTAAACCGGCGGGAGACCGCCGGTTTGCCTCTTCTGACCGCGGCCGAACCGCCGCGGTCAGAATGGCCTGCGTGGCACCGCCGGCCTGTCGGCGGTGCTCCCGCCGACCCTGGCCCCGGCGGTCTTGTACCGCCGGGGTCAGAATCACCCCCTATGTCATTGTATTTAGCTATTTTACTTAGGTACCTAATTATGGGGACAAACGAAAACATGACGTTGTGGTTGGAATAGAACTATTGAACATACTCCTGGTTATAGAATCTTGTTAGTAACAGACTACAACTCATCCCTTAAGTAGGAGGCAAACTATGATAGGTAACTCATTCTTCAACTGATGAAGGAATCTGCATACACACATAACAATTCCTCATATCCATCGTCTCAACATACTCAATAAGCGATAGAAGACATTAGAAGAAAGTTACCCTTGTGCATTCCCTACGTGCAGATACTTCTTATCTAACCTAAATTTCTCTATTAATGTTAATGCAGTAGTTGTCTCTAAAGCTGAAGTATGGTTGACTTTACTCTTGTAAAAAACAGTCCTATCCACAATCAATATCACACAATATCACACACACAATTGCCAAACCAATACTCATGTATCTACAGCACCTGTTCTGCCTACCCTCCTGGCTTATGTTACCCATGAACTGTAAAGAATCAGAAAGTAGAAGAGAAAATTTAGAAATTATGCAGGAAAAATAAAAAACAAAAATCTTCTTTCAACAGTTACTTACAGCTCTTAGTCTTACTTCCAGGATCCTTTTTCTCAAAGATCGGTAAGTTTGTCAAAAATCAGTTTAGCAGCTTGTCATATGTCAAATCAGGTTATTAAAGTCTCTTCCGGTTACTTTCAACAGTCTCTTTTTCTTTGTACTTTCCTCAATTTGTCTCAATAGTTCAGTTCATCATCTTCTTTCAAGTGGCAAGATATTGACCTGGAATGTCGTGATCAAAACAAAAAGACAAAAACTCTCTTTGCCATTCACTTGTTGTTGCATACATCCATTCAGGACCTGCATACCTTCGACTTGCTATTCTCTTTCTTATCAACTTTTGATCTTCATTCAATTTTCCTTCACTTAGGTCTTCTCTCCTTGTCGTGTCTACTTCTTCCTCTATTGTTGTCACAACAACTACTTCCTTTCTCTTTGCTTGTGACTCCGGCCACTTATCTCCTTTCAGTGGTCCTTTGGTCAATGCTCTTTTCAGTGTTGAACTCAAAACTTCTTCTTGCTCTGCAGGATTTTCTCTTGATGGACCTGTAACTGGTTCAGGAGGAGTCAGATTGCATTGGCTTTAATCCACCTCAACTTCTTCCCCCTCCGGGTCTGGTGTTTGCTCTGTTTGTCTCTCAAAATCATCTACTTCTGGGAAAGCCCTCCTCTGACTATGCTCTCCTATAGCCACAATCAATATTGACTCACTGTCACTCTACTAGAGATCTTCTCCTTTGTCTCTCACAGGAGTGGCTGAACCGTTCTCAACTTGCTCAGATCCGGTCTCATGTCCTCTTTCTTCGCTTTCCAGCTGTGAGGCTTGTCTGGTCATTATTGGTACTCTCAACAAGTCCTCTTGATTGTCCATAGGACATGCCACTTTTCTTGTGTGGCTAGCATGTATCCAGTTTGGAACTCTAGCACACTGCACAGTTGTGGCTGTGATCAGCACTATCTGTAAAGGGCCTTTCCACCGATGTTCCAAACACGTCTTCCTCACATGTTTTCAGACCACAACCCAGTCACCCTCTCTCAGGTTGTGTCCTTGATCTTGTGACGGTTGCAGTATGGTGGCTTCCACCTGCTGAGAGAAAGCGCAGCCAGACCCTTGCAATAGTCTAACACCATATCATCTGTTATGTTCACAAGAGCATTTGCAGGAACTTCTGGCAACCTCATTGCTCTGCCCATGAGGATTTCATGCAATGACAATCCTGTCTTCCTGTCGGGTGTGTTTATTATTTGTGGACGCACACATTTTCACCATTCTTGATTTCAAGGCACCATTCCTGTGTTCCACTAGTCCTGGTGCTTCAGGGCGGTAACTTCAACTGCAACTTCTGCTCAATGTTCAATGCTGCACATAGCAATTTAATTACTTCATTGTTGAAGTGACTTCCCCTATCTGATTCTAAACAGATTGGAAACCCAAAACATGGTATCAGTTTACTCAGAAGCAGTTTTGCTACTGTGAGGCTGTCATTTCTTCATGTAGGGTACGCTTCAATCCAATAACTAAAAATGCAGACAATCACCAACACATATCTCAAACCTCCACACACAGGCATTTCAATAAAATCCATTTGCGTGCTGCTGAATGGATCTCCTGCTCTTCCAATGTTGCTCAAATTAACCACTGTCCCATTTTCCCACCTTCATTTGCTGACAAATGATGAAACAATAGCAAACTGCTTCAGCAACTTAGATAGTAGAAGAAAACCCATGGCACATCGCAGGTTCAAAATGGTATCTTTTAATCCTCCGTGATAAGTCTGAGAAACGATCAACCAAACGTGTCCCCAGCAAGTAGGTAGCTGAGAAAGATGTCATCAAGCCAAGACAGTTCTTGTGTTCACAAACATCAACAGCCAAGACAGTTCTTGTGTTCACAAACATCAACAGCCGACACGTGTTTCGTCAGTAATGACTTTCTCATACACAGCCACAATCTGCTTCCCTTGTAAATGCTTCAGCAACTTGTTCAAACCTCAGGCTGAACCAATTCTGCTTAAAAGTGTGAATCATTGCATCCCTCTCAACACATGTGTGACCATGATAATATCTAGCCATTTGAAACAACTTGGCAAAACCAAAACCAATTGACCCTCTTTTGAAACCCACAATTCATCATGTCGCTGTACACATTTCATTTTGCTCCATGATCTTTTTTTCTCCCTGTCAACATTATTCTGCAGTGTTCTCAATTCTTCAACGTATCTATTACATACAATGCAAAACTTGGACATGTTTCATCTTCTTCAGGTAACAATTCCAACTTTTCTTTAAACAATATACAGTTCAATGCACAAAACCTTGCGATTTGATCTGCATATCCATTTCCCATTGACACAAAATCTTGCGATTTCAGATGTGCACTTCATTTCACCAAGGCAATCTTTTCACGCATTTAGATAGCTTGCAACAAATCTCTAATTCTCTCACCATTTGTCACTAGTGAAGAAGAAGAAGAGCCCATGAAACCTCTCTGTGACCACAACTGGCCAAAGGCATAGACTATTCCAAATCCATACTGGCGTTCCCTAGAGATGGTAACATTGAGCTGGACAGAATCATGGCATGCTCTAGTAAGGACTACCAGTTTCGCTACTTGTGCAGAATATACTCCTCAAAGCCAAGACGCTTCTAATATACCAGTAACTGTGCACACAGCATATCCTGCTCTCAGTACTCCTGTATTGTCTCGTAGACAGGAACCATCAACAAAGATAATTTGGTCATTTTCTTCCAATCGGGAGTCTCTAATATCAGGTCTCGGTTTTGTGCACAGATCAGTTACTTCAAGACAATCATGCTCAATGTCTTCCAGCTTTTCAACTTCAACATTTTCATTTGGAAGCAAGGTTGCCAGGTTCAGCTCTGTACATCTTTTCAATTACACATTTGGTGACCCTAGAATACTAATTTCATATCGGGTCAATCTGGCACCTGTCAGGTATTGAGTTTTGGTTCTGGTAAGTAAAACTTCAACTGAGTGAGGGCCCAATAGTGTCAGGGGTTGTCCCATCACAATGCCTTCACACTGTGAGAGGCTCTCTCCAACCGCTGCAACTGCACGCAAACAGCCTGGTAAAGCTGCTGCAACTGGGTCAAAAGTAGCTGAAAAATATGCTACTTGGCGGTTTACATCTCCATGGACCTGCGTCAAGACAGACAAAGAACATACATCATGCTCATGCTCATGATAAAACAACATGAAAGACTTTGGGGCATATTTATACTCCGTTTGCGCCGGAATTGCGTCTTTTTTTTTACGCAATTCTGACGCAAAACTAACTCCATATTTATACTTTGGCGTTAGATGCGTCTAGCGCCAAAGTCCATGGAGTTTGCGTCATTTTTTAGCGTGGACACCTACTTTGCGTTAATGATATGCAAGGTAGGCGTTCACGTCTAAAAAATTGACTCCGAGGCTTGTGCGCCGTATTTACACTCCCGGGCAAAATTCACGCCCGGGAGTGGGCGGGTCAAAAAAAATGACATACGGCCGCTTTTGCGCCGTTTTTTAGCGCCTGGAAAAGGCAGGCGTTAAGGGACCTGTGGGCTCTGAAGGAGCCCAGAGGTGCCCTCCCATGCCCCCAGGGACACCCCCTGTCACCCTTGTCCACCCCAGGAGGACACCCAAGGCTGGAGGGACCCATCCCAGGGACATTAAGGTAAGTTCAGGGAAGTCATTTTTTTTTGTGGCATAGGGGGGCCTGATTTGTGCCCCCCTACATGCCACTATGCCCAATGACCATGCCCAGGGGACAGAAGTCCCCTAGGCATGGCCATTGGGCAAGGGGGCATGACTCCTGTCTTTTTTGCTAAGACAGGAGTCATTTCTATGGGGGTTGGGAGTCGAAAAAAATGGCGCAAATCGGGTTGAGGCGAAAAATTTGCCTCAACCTGACTTGCCCCATTTTTTGACGCCCAAGACCTATATCCCCCTACGCCGGCGCTGCCTGGTGTACGTCGTTTTATTCCACGCACACCAGGCAGAGCCGGTGGCTAACGCCGGCTAACGGAATTGATTAAATACGGCGACCGCATGGCACTTCAGAATGGCGTTAGCCGCCGCTAATTTTTTTGACGCAAAACTGCGTTAGCGCAGTTTTGCGTCAAAAAGTATAAATATGGCCCTTAGTGTAGTCAGGCATACCCAAAGCAGGAGCTTTGCACAGACCCTCTCTCGAATCAGCAAGGCGTTCATGCAAGCCTGGTCTAACACTAGGGGATCAGTAACCTCTTTGTGAGTCAGCTTCTGCAATGGTTTGGAAATGACTGAAACATTGGGAATCAATTGGTGACAATAGCCTACCATCCCTAGAAACGTCCTGGCATTTCTCTGTGTGGCTGGAGGACTCATCTGCAATATGGCTGTGAACCTTTCTCTGTATATTTTTCTTATTCCTTTCTCAATCTGATGACCCTAGTGCCTCACTTCTTTCTGACAGCATTGTAATTTAAGTGGAGACACTTTATGACCATTTTTTCCCAAGTGGTTCAGCAAGGCAAATCGTGTCATACTTACACTCGTCCCTCGTTTTGGATGCAATAAACAAGTCATCAATGTACTCTACCAATGTCGATTGGAAAGGCAATTCCAATGACTCCAAATTCTTTTTCAAGATCTGATTGAATATGGAAGGTGGTTCTGAAAACCCTTGAGGAGTTTGAAATCAACAGTAAACTCTGTCCAAAGATTTGAAACAAAAGATAAATTGGCTGTCCTCATGAAGAGGCACAGAATAAAAGGCTTGTGACTAGTCTGTGACAGTGAACCAATCGGCATCACATGGAATCTGGATCAGAATCACGGCTGAATTTGGCACCACAGGGCAATATTTGATCACAGAGGCGGTCATTACAACATTGGCGGTAAAAGCGCTTACCGCCGTGCAGAAGACCACCAAAACACTGCCGCGGCCGCGGAATTCCGCCACAGCTATTATGACCCACATCTCGGAATTCGCCAAAAGTCAGACACCCACACAAGTCCGCCACACCAAAGGTCAGTGATAAACTGGCGAAAACAAAACCTCCACCTTCACGCCAACAGAAATACTCCCACACTATCACGACACACGAATCCACGCAGCGGTCTTTCAACCGCGGTATTCCATTGGTGGTACACACCGCCGTGCTCAAAATACACACACTCTTACAAAACATCCCCATATTGGACAATTCCAAATACACACACCTGATACACATACACACACCACTCCCACACACCCAATACAATATAAAACACACACCCACATCACCCACAAACCCCTAAGACCAAAAATTCAGAAAGAAGGCCAGAGAGAGACACCACCAGCAAGAACAACAGCATCCACTGGCACACAACACCATCACCCACACAACTTCCACGCACCTCACACAACACACCACTACATATCACCACACTTATCACCACACACTCCACCCCACACATCACCTACACCACCCCATGGCACGTCAAAGACACCCCAGGTTCTCGGAGGAGGAGCTCAGGGTCATGGTGGAGGAAATCGTCCGGGTAGAGCCACAGCTATTCGGATCACAGGTGCAGCACACCTCCATAGCTAGGAAGATGGAGCTATGACGAAGAATAGTGGACAGGGTCAACGCAGTGGGACAACACCCAAGAAATCGGGAGGGCATCAGGAAGAGGTGGAACGACCTACGGGGAAGGTGCGTTCCGTGGTCTCAAGACACCACCTGGCGGTTCAGCGGACAGGCGGCGGACCCCCACCTCCTCCCCCACAACTAACAACATGGGAGGAGCAGGTCTTGGCGATTCTGCATTCTGAGGGCCTGGCAGGAGTAGCTGGAGGAATGGACCCTGGTAAGACAAAGCTTTACTATTACATCCCCCACCCTACCTGCATGCTATCACATGCCCCCACCCTTACCCTCCCCCCCAGCACCCCAACTCCTCACATATGTCCCAACATCACAAACCACACATCCCAACACCAAGCCCTGCATGCAACAACAAAGCATGGACACCCATCACCAAAGCATGCCCACTGCACATACCCATACACCCCCCTAAACCATCATCACACAAGCTCCCACACAGGAATGCTAGCACTGGGGTATACGGTCACACACCCATTGCACATCATTGCACACACAGATTTAATAAACATCCTTTTATACCCCTGCAGGACCCCTACCCAACGTCACCGGACAGGAGGGTCCACACATGTCCACACCACCAACAGAAGAGGCCCACAGTGATGACAGCACCTCTGTCCAACTGGATCTAGATGACCATCCCGGACCATCGGGGGCCTCTGGACAGTCGGTTCCCCTCACACAGGCACAGGCCACCACAGACCTTCCCCCCCTCTGGAAACACCAGCACAGCACCCACCCAGCGGGCCCATACCTCCGTCCCCAGGACACGTCAATCAGCTGTGTGTCCACCACTACAGGGAACCCAGGATATCCCACCACCCCAACAACAACAGGGACCTGGGGGCAGTGGTAGTGGGCACACGGTCTAGGGGACGGAGGCCCAGGAACACAGGGGAACTGGGAGGGCTGCTGTGCGACAGTGGGCGGACAGACCAAGGGAACCCACTCTCCACAAGGCCCTCTCCTCCATCATGGGAGCCTACCACCACTCCCAGGAGACGATGGCAACCGTACTGGCCAAGTTTCAGGAGACCCAGCGCATGCAGGCGGAACAGTATATGGGCTTCAGGGAGGAACTCAGAACCATCAGCTCCACCCTGGGCACCATCGTAGGGGTGCTGAAGGAAGTACTCAACACCAGGAGGGACACTGTGGCACTACAAGGGGCCCCTGACACTAGCATGGACGATGAACTGCCCACCACCTCCGCCGGCGCTAGTGGACAGGCCGCCCCGCCACAGGACACCCACACCAGCACCCCATCCCCTGCAGACGGAGAACCACCCCACAAACAGTCCCTGAGATCCAGGACAAAGACAGAGCACGATGCCAAGACCCCCGCCAAGAAATGAGACCACCCTGATTGTCATCCTACTGTCCCACTTTGTCACCCTGTCCATAATTAAACTGCCCCAGCTCCACTTCCTATGCCCATATGGGCAATGCACCTGTGAGACTAATAGACTGGACTCCGCCATGGACATTCCTCCACCATCACCCCTCACCATTTCACTACCCCCTCCAATATTGAGCATTTAAATAAACACACCTAAAGCACAAAATGATCTGGAGTCTGTCTGTGATTTCGAAATAGTGTATTAGCAATTTCAATGACAAAATGTTTTTTAAATAGTAATGTCAACATATCTATGTCACACAGCTCTAGTCCATGAGGAATCTAAGCAGATGTCACACAGTGGTACCCACATCTGTGAAATCGTAAGGGAAAGTGACAACTCAGTGACCATACACTGGGTGAAAATGACCGACAGTAGAGCGGTAGTAGTTTCAAAGTACATGTAGTAGGCAGGTTTGTATTCCTACCTGTGAATCATTGAAAATATTGCAGGATCACTGAGTCCCTGTTCTGCATGTCTTCTTCCTCTGCTTCCTCCTCATCACTGTCCACAGGCTCCACAGCTGCAACAACACCGCCATCTGGACCATCCTCCTGCAGAAAAGGCACCTGGCGTCGCAAAGCCAAGTTGTGAAGCATACAGCAGGCCATGATGATCTGGCACACCTTCTTTGGGGAGTACAATAGGGATCCACCTGTCATATGTAGGCACCTGAACCTGGCCTTCAGGAGGCCGAAGGTCCACTCGATCACCCTCCTAGTTCGCCCATGGGCCTCATTGTAGCATTCCTCTGCCCTTGTCCTGGGATTCCTCACTGGGGTCAGTAGCCATGACAGGTTGGGGTAACCAGAGTCACCTGCAAATGTCAAGGGGCAACTGTTAGACACACACTAACCTGGAGGGATAACCCCAGACAAACATTCCCACTGACTAGCTTCCAGGTGCTCACCTAATAGCCACACATGGTGCCTCTAGAGTTGCCCCATCACATAAGGGATGCTGCTATTCCGCAGGATGTAGGCATCATGCACTGAGCCAGGGAACATGGCATTCACATGGGAGATGTACTGGTATGCCAAACATACCATCTGTACATTCATAGAATGATAACTCTTCCGGTTTCTGTACGCCTGTTCACTCCTGTGGGGGGGACCAAACCCACATGGGTCCCATCAATGGCACCTATGATGTTGGGGATATGTCCCAGGGCATAGAAATCACCTTTCACTGTAGGCAAATCCTCCACCTGAGGGAAAACGATGTAGCTCCGCATGTGTTTCAGAAGGGCAGACAACACTCTGGACAATATGTTGGAAAACATAGGCTGGGACATCCCTGATGCCATGGCCACAGTTGTTTGAAAAGAGCCACTTTCAAGGAAATGGAGCACTGACAGCACCTGCACTTGAGGGGGAATTCCTGTGGGATGGCGGATTGCTGACATCAGGTCTGGCTCCAACTGGGCACACAGTTCCTGGATTGTGGCACGGTCAAGCCTGTAGGTGATTATCAAATGTCGCTCCTCCATTGTCAACAGGTCCACCAACGGTCGGTAAACCGGAGGATGCCGCCATCTCCTCACATGTCCCAGCGGACGGTGCCTATGAAGGACAACAGCTAGCACAGAGTCAAACAACTCAGAGGTATGTACCCACAGTTTACCCAGAACACCAATCATAACAAAAGGTGGCCTGTATGTGTGTTGAGTCTAGGCCGAGGTATGTGTGACGCAGTTGAAAATGAAGCCATGTACGCCCCTGAAATGGCGGCTGCCTGACCTGTAAAGTGGGACAATGGGATGTGAGATAACTGCGCTGGCGTTGTACACCGTTGCTGTAGGCGGTCGAAGACCGCGGCGCAATGCCGCATTGGTTAACATTGGACCCTATGGTTCCCAGGAGCCAATGACGATGTACGCCGGCGGTGACGGTACACACCGCCGAGGATGTGACCGCCATTTTCTATCTGTTCAATCACTCGATACCTGATCTTCGACAGGAGAGGACCTACACTGCAAGTGCTGCTGTGACCTCAGTCTGGAAGAGACAATGGCTCGTGCGTCTGGGGAAAGGGCCCCTGCCTTCACATCGGAGGACTTGGAGAAGCTCGTGGATGGGGTCCTCCCCCAGTACACACTACTCTACGCTCCTCCAGGTAAGTACACAGGGAGCATGTTGTATGGGCTATGCCTATGTGGAGAGGGCTGGATGTAAGAAGGAAGGGGGCAGAGTGCTGCGTGCATGAAAGATGGTGAATGCATGTGCCACATGGCAAGGGTAGGGATGGGGGCCAATCACTTTGATGGTGCAGTTGATAATGATTTCTCTTCTTCCCCTGTACATTTCATGTAGCTCAGCACTCAGATATTTGGCGTGCCATCGCCAAGGACGTCCGGACCCTGGGGGTCTACCACAGACAGAGCACCCACTGCCAGAAAAGATGGGAGGACATTCGCCGCTGGAGCAAGAAGACGGCGGAGGCTCAGCTGGGGATGGCCTCCCAACGTGGGAGGGGTGCCCGTCGCACCATGACCCCCCTGATGTTTAGGATCCTGGCGGTGGCCTACCCGGAGTTGGATGGGCGCTTGAGGGCATCACAGCAGACACAAGGGGGTGAGTACACTCTCATTCTGCTGACTTTGCGCGCAGTGGAGTTGTCTGGGTGGGGGAGGAGGGCTGTGGGTTTCCCTAGGCCAGAGCGAGTTCCGTAGGCAAGGCCCCTCCGTAAGGCAGGCCATGTGGCACCCCACCCCACCTCTGTAGAGTGACAACTACACCTAGTCATGCCCCTGTGTCATCTATGTGTGCAGATGTCGTCCATAGCCTTGTAGGCCATTTCCCAGGAATTGAACAGTGGAGCCCAAGAGTGCGGCGTAGTGCAGGCGGCTTCTGTGTCTGTCGTGTCCCTCAACGGTAGCGGTAATCCATGCTCTCAACATGTCTTTCTTCTGTCCTCCCCCCCTTTTTGTGGTCTCCCTGTCCTTGTGTGCATTAACATCATCAGGCGGAGGAGCAGTGGCACCGGAGCACAAGGGAGCTGCATCCCACATGGCCCTGGAGGGCGAGACTATGGACTTGGAATTCACGAGTGGGACGGAGGGCGAGGGGAGCTCCACGGCAGGGACAGGAGCTGACACCAGCGACACAGACTCATCCTCTGATGGGAGCTCCCTTGTGGTGGCAGCAACATCTGTGCCCCCCGCATCTACAGGTACAGCCGCCACCCCCCTACCAGCACCGCCCTCCAGCAGCCCCTCAGCGTTCGCCCCGTGCCCGCTCACCCAGGAGGGTGGGCATCACCTTCGCCCCAGGCACCTCAGGCCCTGCCCCAGTCACTCCTGCTGCCGTCAGTGAGGAGGCCATTGACCTCCTCAGGTCCCTCACTGTTGGGCAGTCTACCATTTTGAATGCCATCCAGGGTGTAGAAAGGCAGTTGCAACAAACTAATGCATTCCTGGAGGGCATTCCTTCTGGTCAGGCGGCCCTTCACCAAGCTTTTCAAACTCTGGCCTCAGCACTGATGGCAGCCATTGTCCCCGTCTCTCGCCCCCCCCAACTTCCTCCACCCAGACCCAATCCCCTGTACCTCCGCCTATCCCAAGCACACCATCAGACCAGCATGCACACACCTCAACACACAAGGGAAGCTCTGGCAAACATAAGCACTGCACTTCCCATAGGCACTCACGCAAGCAACACACACATGCAGACACACCAACATCCACTGCCTCCACTGTGTCCCCCTCCTCGTCGCCTCCCTCCTCCCTCCCAGTCTCGTCTACACTCACACCTGCATGCACTACCTCTACAGCCACTACGTCCCTCACCGGCACACCCACCAGCACACCCCGCTCACGTGCAGTCACCACCCCCACTACCATTCACACGTCCCCTGTGTCCTCTCCCAGTGTGTCTGTGACGCTCCCTCGCAAGATACACAAACGAAGGCACCCACCCACCCAACAGCCATCTACCTCACGACAGCCTCCAACGCATGCACCTTCACCCAAAGTCACCAAACGAACACCACCTACTACCACCACCTCTTCCTCCACTCCCAAACCCCCTCAAGCACCCCGTCCCAGTGTGTCTAAAAAACTTTTCCTGTAGTCACCGGTATGTGGAGTGCTCCGGCCACCAGGACAGCCAGTGTGGCACGGAGCCACAGCACAGGCAGTCCCCCACCTGTGAAGCATCAGAAGTTGGCCAGTGCCCGGCGGGAGAGGGGGAAGACTCCAGCCACCAAAGCCGCTCCCAGGGGTCCCGATGGGAGTGTGGAGTCAGCTGTGACACCTTCCAAGGTGGGGAAGGGCCACAAGAAACCCAGCAAGTCTGGGAAGAGCTGCATGATGGAGAAGACCGCCATCATCCCCGCTGGTCAGGAGGCCACTGCCAGCCCCAGCCCAGCTGCCCAGGAGGCCACCGCCAGCCCCAGCTGCCCAGGAGGCCGCCGGCAGCCCCAGCCCCTCTGCCCAGGAGGCCACCGCCAGCCCCAGCCCAGATGCCCAGGAGGCCACCGCCAGCCCCAGCCCAGCTGCCCAGTAGGCCACCGCCAGCCCCAGCCCAGCTGCCCAGGATGCCACCACCAGCCCCAGTCCAGCTGCCCAGGAGGCCACCACCAGCCCCGCTAGGCCATGAAGGACCGCCAGCAAAAGCCCCGCTGGGCCATGAAGGACCGCCAGCAAAAGCCCCGCTGGGCCACGAAGGACCGCCAACTTGTGCACGCTGAACAGGGCACCGCCAACTCAAGCACCACTAGCCCATGAGTGGCAGGGGCACTGACGCAACAGGGTCCGTCACGGGGTGAGTGATGCACTCTGGGCACCAGTCCCCCTCCAGAGCCAGTGGAGACATCCACCCACTACCTCTGTCCTTAACAAGATGAAGCACTCTGAGAGATACATCCACTACCTCTGTCCTTAACAGGATGAAGCACTCTGGGCACCAGTCCCCCTCCAGAACCAGTGGAGAGATCCATCCACTACCTCTGTCCTTCACAGGATGAAGCACTCTGGGCACCAGTCCCCCTCCAGAACCAATGGAGAGATCCATCCACTACCTCTGTCCTTAACAGGATGAAGCACTCTGGGCACCATGCCCCCTCCAGAACCAGTGGAGAGATCCATCCACTACCTCTGTCCTTCACAGGATGAAGCACTCTGGGCACCATGCACCCTCCAGAACCAGTGGAGACTGTTATCCACTTGAGAGACTGTGGCTTTGCACTCCCCAGGATTGAACAGTGGGCAAGCCACCCACAGTAGAGACTTGAGAGACTGCGGCTTTGCACTTCCCAGGATGTAAAAGTGGGCAACCCACCCACTGTAGAGACTTGAGAGACTGTGGCTTTGCACTCCATAGGATTGAACAGTGGGCATGTGGCCCCCTCGTGGATTTGTCGTTGCGAACTCAAGCGGCTGAGGTGCCCCCCTTTCCCTCCCCCTGAGGTGCCTGTTTTCTTGGCATCTGATGCCCCTGCAGTGTTCTCTCCGTCATGGTCGGGGATCTTGTGTGGGCCTCGCCCATACCGTGTGGTCCCAGTGTTCCACGGACTTTCTTTGTGCAGTACCTGGACTACTATGCTTGGTATTTATTTTGTACATGGTGTATATATATATGTTTCTGCCTACTTGTTTTTAATATATTCCGATGGTTACACTCATTTTCTTTGGTCTTTGCATTCTTCCGGGAGGCTTGGGGGGGTGTAACTGTGATGTATTGATATGCATTAGTGTGTGTGTTGTAGTGGGTGAGGGAGGGGTGGGGGTGTTGCATGTGTGTGTCTCTGTTTTTTGCCTCCCCCCTCCACTGTGTCGTAGGTCCAGTACTCACCGTGGTCTTCGCCGCCGGCGTTCTTGCTCCTGGTAGAGGAGCAGGAAGACTATCGCAGGTAGGATTTGGAGTTCCGGTTCCATGGTGTCCTCATCCCTCGTGGAGTGTGTAGAGGTGAGCGTTTTCCCTTCGAAATTCCTGTTTCCGCCGTGTATTCATCCGCGGTGAATCCGCCCCGGAAAAGGTGGCGGATTGGCCTGTCATAATAGTGTGGGCGGTACATTGTCTCCTGCCTGTCTGTTGGCGGTGACTGCCGCGCTGTTTGTTTGTACTGCCGTGGCGGTTGGAGTGTTAAAGTGGCTGCCTTTGTTGGCGGTTTCCGCCACGGTCGTAATTGCTAATTTTTTACTGCCGGCCTGTTGGCGGTCTTACCGCCGCCTTAACACCATCCGCCAGGGTTGTAATGACCACCAATGTCATTTATTTTTCTCAAATCCTGGACAATTCGAACCTTCCCACAGAGCTTTTTCAAACCCCTTATCAGTGAATTACATAGGCTGCTCAACACTTCCTTCAAGACCTCTTGTTTCACAAATTCTGAAATTATATGGGCAACCTTCATAAGGATGTCCTGTGGCATGTGATACTGGGAAATCTGAGGAAAAATTACATTTGGTTTTACAGTAACTTTAACTAGCTCAACTCCCTTTATCAGACCTATCTCTTTCCCTGTCAGATCCCACACTTTCTCTTTAACTGTTCCCTGTAACTCAGGAGGAAGCTCCTTCACTGTGAACACTAAAAATAAATTAATCAGGGGTACACCTCATTTATTGTCTCACACTCTGTTTACGGAGCTGGATTATCCTCATCATCACTATTCGTCTGTATCTCAATTCCATAATTTGAACAAGTAATTAAGCACCTGGTTTTACACAGCAAGCGCACATTCCTCTTCATCCAAACTCTCGCTCACCCAATCATCGTTTATTCCATTCTCACTGTGTAATGGGAATTGGTGTACTGTGTTATTACTTTGGGTAGAACTCTGACCTGTGACCTGTTAGGAAGCATCACCTATTGCTGTTCCATGGGGGCTTGAGGTATTTGAATTTGCTGCCTAGGTACCATTTGAACCGGCTGTTGCATTGGTTGCAACTGTGTAATTTGTACACGTGGCATTTGCACCTGCTGCATGGGTTGAAAAATTTGCATTTGATTCACATTATTATGAAAATTCAGATTGTGACCTCTCATTCTCCATCCTCTCATGCTTTGAAATGAATTGATGTCACTTGTTTGCTGAAAGACACCTTCCTGCACCATCATCGGACACTCCCGCTTTCAATGTCCTACCGCTCCGCAAGCGTGACAAGGCAACACTCTCTTCATTCCCTGTACATCATTCTGGATCACTACAGTACTCAAATCGGGGCTTCAGTTTCCATTACCAGTTCCTCTGCAACCTCTACCTCTCATCTGATTTTGAAATACCACATTTTCCTGCTGCTGCTGCTGCTGTTGCTGTTGCTGTGGAAAACGTCCCTGCATCCCTGTTTGTGCCACTTTAATCTGCATCACCATCGCCTTTTCTTTCAACTTTCTCTGCTTTAACTCAATCTTGTTACTACAGTACTTTCTATACTGCAGCACCTCATCAATCGGATTTGCTTGCAAGCAAATCAAATTACCTTTAATCATCTGACTAATTTCAGGTCTCAATCCTTCCACAAATCTAAACACAGTAGTTTCTGTACCACTGTAATGCTTAAATGCCTGCAACAATCTCTCATAATACGCATGTATTGACTACGTAGCTTCCTGAGCTGTCCTGTCTATTCTCTGCCAATGTTCTTGGGCAAAATTCTTGTTTTAAAAAATTCAGTCTCTTTGTAGTAATATTTTATTACCTCAGGAGATGGCGCACCTGTATTCAGATCTCTCTCTGGTTCTTTTGTCGGCCACTCTATACTCCTCTTTCACTCCATCCACAGATCAGCTGGTACTACTATCTCTAATAGAGTATTCAAGTCTTTCCACAGGCACTTTGTAAGTTTCACAAACCTGTCTGTCTACTGGTACCACTCTACTGGCTTCACTCTCAACCTGGGATGCTCATTTGCAAAAGACAGAATGTCACTTCTGCTCCAAGGGACATGAACAAAATTCCCTCCTGGAATCTCTTTCATTGGTAAGATCTTCACCAGATCCTTTTTCTGCTGCACATTTGCAGTCAGTTCAGCAGAATCCATTTTCCTTTTATCTCTTTTCTTTGCCCATCTGCATTCCCATTTGTCTGAGGCTCCCCAGGTCTGGACACTTTGGATTAACTCTGGAAGGTGAGCCTTCATCCCTGCAGATATCATGTGTTCAAAGTCTTTTGTGTGAAAGTCTAACCTGTAACTACTTTTCAAATGCTTTGTTTGCTCTATTTCTATGCTGTGCTTCTCTGCCAGGTCTGCTAAACTTTGATGCACGTGGCTCACTTCCCTCGATTTTTTCGGCACAGATATCTCAACTCTGCTTCTGTGCACGACTATAATCTGTCCACACCCATAGTCCCTTCATTGAGCTCACTCCTTTCCATTCCTTGTCTCGTATAATTCAAGTACTCCTCTCCACTAGGAGCACTCTGCTTGGTATTTAGTTTGTCTAACCATTCAGTCAATTGTTGGGCAGTTAAACCTTGCTCCAATGACATCACACTCACACGCACTGTGGTTGACAAAGTCTTGCAGATTGTCCTCCTAAACTCAGATTTACACTAAACTAACACAAAATATTGCGAGCACTAAACAAAATCAAAACCCATTTTTTTCCGTTTGCTACAGGTACGGCGTCTTGCTCTAGCAGCTACTTCTTCTTTCTCAGTTTCCCTGATACGCAAGCAAAATTTGACCCACAAATTCCACTCTCAGCTGATGAGTGGGGCTGTCCTGGTGCACATAGGACTCGCCGGATCTCAGTTGAAAAATTATTTCACTCACTTTGACTCACACCCTGACTTGTCGACCACACCTGATCGACTATTAAACCTGACAAATTACAACAAAAACCAAGTGTCTCATACACTTTTCCATATACTCCAGAGTCTTAGACCACGCAGGGTCTGTATACCAACAACCACTTGGACAATTCTTTAGCACAAAGCACCACACACATGTGAAGTTCAATGACTTCCCTACTCTCAAACTTCGGAGTACGCAAGCTCCTTCTATAGCTTCATTTGGAGCACGCAAACTCCTTAAACCCTCACAAACATCACAATTCACCTGCGATTTGCATAAGCTGTGCAAGCGCAAAACCTACATCATTCACACCGTCTCTAGAACGCCGAGAACATCCTCAAAGAACCATTGGCAAGCTCCAATATTCTAAGAAAGTCATTTCAGGTACTTAGGGGCACATTTTCTTTCCACTTTGTATCATTGAATCTGAAAAAACCCGAGGTTTCACCAAATTTGCTAATTATTTTGCTCTTTGTAGGATATTAACCCTTACCCTAGTACCATATCTGGGGACACATGTTACTTCTCACTTACAATTTCTTTTAACTGCGCTTCAAGTTTTTCCAACCATACAACCCCTTGCCAATACAAATCAATAGCAAATAACAATCAATGACATTGATAGTCAATACGAGTCAGTAATTTCCACACATCATGACCTCTCGGCCATGAATAACCACACCTCTATGTAAAAGTTAGAATGTTTATTTTCCCTATATTAGTAATGCTAATGTCACGTAACTTAGTCTCAAAATCAAATGATAAACATACAAAAAAAACACTGGCTGACCAAAGCGGCAAAAGAATTGCAATCTAATCAAAGCTTGAGCCACTACACATTCTAAGGTTACAGTATAAATTAATAGCAAGAAGAAATGTGCAAACGAAATAACATACATTTAGATTCAGCAAAGAAAAGATATCAAATGTTATTACAAGTAGCGAACTTCATCAGTGAGGACCCTAACTAAAACCAGATTAGAATTGAATGTTTGGGATTCATGCAAAATAATTTAGTCACATAAATTTGGAAAACATTTAACTATGGCTCTAACAAAATAGCGGCTGGTACCTAGAAACAAATGCAAATAGACATAACAATCAGTAACACTGTCAGTATACCTGTCCTCAATATGGTTCAGTAAGCTGTGACAGTCTTTGTCAATAGGACATCAGTTTGGTCAGCCAGACATCAGGATTAAGCATCAAAGTTCACAAAAAGAAAAGTCTCTTCATACAGTTCAGAAGGGAGTAATCAAAAAGTGGTCTCTCTCCTCCGCGTGCAGTCTGGCAGGTTAGATTTCCTGAAACTACTTCCCACACCCTCATTGGTCAGAGAATCACATGTTACATTTAGTCCAATTAAAATAAAACCCTATATCTACTAATTCTACTACTACATGGTTCACATGATTGGATCCTCTTTTCCTGCTCTCGTCATTCGGCTTGTCAGGTATCAATATTGTTGCAACTCATTCTCCAGTCAGTGCATTCATTGTCTTCTCTTGGGAAGGTCAGTCTTACACACATTACATTAAACATTGTTTCACTAGCAAGTGCAGCATTTTCTAGCATGCAGTTTCTCATAAGAACTAACTTCAGCTACAAGCACTTGGTCAGCACAGTTGAAAATCACAATTTCTTTCACTAAGCAGACATTTTATACAACACCTAAGAAATGCAGCTTGACATGTGGCTGTGCAACTAGCCCAAGACCTCACTAAGTATAGGCATACGATTAATAAAGCTAATACATAACGCATAACCCTTAATATGACTTATTACTACATTAATCAAACCTAAGTTCAACATTTCCTATTAAAAAGTACACTTTGTGAACATTGGCTGCCACTCACGTGGGCGCATCATCAAATGCCTGCATTATTTTTCTCTACGTTAATACATTTTCTACGCAATTCCAAAACTCAAATACACGAATATTCATTAGTTAGATTCAGCGTTAATAGCACTTTAGCACAGATTTACAAGAAAATGATGGAGTGCAACGCTGCACCAAATTCGGCAGTGCTGCGCTGTGTCATTTTTTAAATGCAGAGATGCGCCGTATTCACAACAATACTGTGCACCCCTGTGTTTCCCCCTGCCCCAGCGCTAAATTTGCTGCCAAGCGCCAACGCAAACACCCTTGCGCCATGGTGCAAGTATGGCTGAGTTGTGGGGGTAAATTGTTTTTGTGCTGTAAGGGACACCTTCCTGTACAAAAACAATCTTTAATGGCAATTTGCTCTTTCTAGGTGAGCTGCATTATGCAAAAAGCCAGGAGAAATTAAAGCATTTCTCCTTGTTGCACCATGCTAATGCCACCCTGGGCTGCCTCAGGTTTACGAAAACAAGTAAATCTGGGGCAGAGTCAAAATGCAATGGATGTTGCTGTAGCACACTCACAGCAACATCCATTGCACGCCCCTTCCACGCAAAGTGCTGCGTGTGAAGGGGCAGTATTTACAAATATGTCTATGGGAAAATGTATTGGTACATATGGCCCTTAATCTCTAGTTTATCAAATACCATTGTAATAAAGTATACATAATTCTCTGTGACGATACAACCTATCCCTGCTTGAAAATGCAACCCTTTACTCAGGCACCTACATCTCCCAATACTCAAGCAGCATGATGTACATGAAAATTCATAAAAGGTTTCAAAGTCTAATTTAATTTGCTACATCTGATGTTACATCACCTCAATTTATGATAACCTTACCAAGTCTAAAACATATCAGACCATATTTAAGAAAAAGTGGCACCCCCACTAGCATCTAGTGACACCACGGTTAAGCCATATTTATAATACGTACACCATGGTGGTCATTAGCACAATAGCATAAACATTTTTGAAGCTATTGTGGTGCTTCGCTACACTAGCATCAAAACAATTGACGCTAGTGTAGCAAAGTCCAAGGAGGCCCATAGGTTTCAATGGGAGCGTAATTTTAACGCCTGCCTGAGAAGCGGTAAAAATGACACCAAAATGGTCTAGGGAAATCTGTTAAATTTCACTGCACCATTTTTGCGGCCTCCTAGTGCCGGAACGCCACCCCTTTCAAACATTTTGCCTGGTGCAGGCACAAGGGTTTACAAAGTGGCGCAATGCTCGCATTGCACCACTTTGTAAACATGGTGCAGGGAAAAAGCCTTTTTATCGCGCCTTAGTGTAAAAATATGACGCTATGGCAGCACTAAGGTGGCGCTAGGGGCTCTTAATTATGCACCCCCCACCTTATAATAATGTATGTGAGGCTATTGGTCTCAATTAGGCCTTGGTAGGCAACACACCATGACCTCTGACCCCTTTGTCGAGGGCAGTCCAGCCTATTTAGAGATTATCTGTCTGTGTCCCATGGAAATGTTAATGTTCCATATAAATTGAAAACGGCTGCCAGGGCTTAAATTGAGGATTGTTAGCAGTTTAGCGCACTTGTAGAGGGGCCCATGTCCAGCATCTCACAGGTAAATAGACGTCCTGCTCTTGATTCTCCCTCAACAACGCAGGCTGGGCTCAAGCCTAACTCGATAGCGGAGTTGGGCAGAACCACAATTTAGAGTCACAATTTCAATATATAAAATCCCAAACCATGGCCGTCCTAACAACAGTGTTAACGAATGGCAAAAGTGTAGCTCAAATCCGGTCTGAATCGAGGCAGGAGACTACCTCATCAGTATGGACAGCTGCCAAACCAAAACCTCCCCCACGCTGGGGAAATAAGGGAAACAATAGAAAGAAGACACGGTGGGAGCTGGGAGCCATCAGTTCCTACCGATGAATAGCACAGGCACGTGAAATGATCCAAAGAAAATATATAGAGAGAATTACCTGTCATTTGCAAAGTAAAAAATAAAGCAGAGTGCAAAACGGACTCACCTGCTAATCGACTGGAAACGGTGGAAGAACTCTGGATTCTGAAAGCCTGACGGAACAGTAATGTCCGAGGAGGGGGTGGGAAGCAGATGAGCATCTACAGAGCAACAATGAATAACTGAGAGGAGTACAGAGGAACAAAAATGGAGGTAGAAAATAACGGGGAAACCAGTTAACGAGTGAGGATTTGCCACACCTCTCAATATTTCTAGCCATTGTACCCTAGGAGGCAGAGGTTCTTAGGCAGCTTTAACCAGTCCTGACCAGGAAGGGTGTGTATCACTGACATATTGGCATGGGCTGCCTCAGTCCAATTGCTGCTGCCAACAAAGATATACCAGCTAACCCATTCAGCGTGCTACATCATTCTACTGAAGCTGCAGCTGCTCAAAAACTCCATCGTGTGCTCTACGAGTAGCTGAGTGCTCCCTAGAAGGGGCTAAAATATTATTGCTCTAAATGTAAGGAAAATGTTCTTATTGGAATAATATTTTTTGACCTGTACATTATTTTGGAGAATAACAGACTGGAAAATACCGTTCTGTTGATCCTAAGAAGGAAAAATTTCATTTTAGTGAACTTCGACGTGAGGAAAAATCTTTTTTGAGGACACTGACAAAAAGACGCAACAAAAATAGCCACAGTAAAACTGCACCAGAAAACAAGAACCAGTGAATAGAGCAGGAGTTATGGTAGCAGGTGGTGAAAGACGACCTAGTTAGATATCGTAATATATTTACAGACAGTTGTGCAAAAGCATCGAAGGGGTAGAAATACTAGAGTATAGGCAAAAATAAGTACTGAGGAAAAGGCAAATGTTGAGATACTAGGGTATAGGCAGGGTTGAACGCTTTAAAGTTTATGTTTGGGGGAAGTACTGAGATGTAGGCGGGGAGAGGTGCCAGGCACTGACAGAGATAGAGTTATTTCAGGATAATCGGGGTAATGTTGCTGGGATCGAAAGAAGGAAGTAGGTTGTAGATTGAAAGGAAGGTAGTGGGTTGTAGGCAGGGGTGATGTACTAGAGCATATGATGAACTATAGGTACCAGCATATAAGAAGAAATATAAGTCAATTGTAATTGCAGTGGTGGTAATACTAGGGTGTAGGTACCATAGTAATATTAGAGCATGGGCAGTAAAAGAAATGGTAAGGTCAAGTATAGAACGGGCTACTGGGGCTAGGAATTGGCAGGAGCAGGGGACAGTGGTAAAGTATAAAATTACCTGCAGAAGAAAAAGAACTATCTAGGGAAACAGAGAAAGTGTAACGAGAGGAAGGGAGAAATTAGATGTCTAGGATTCCTCATTCTATTACAACAGAACAAAGAGAGTGTAGAAGGGGAGGTGGAAGTAGGGATTACAGTAAATTTCCATCCATAAATGGAGATCAGGAGATCTATGCAATAGTGTAAAAAAGGAAAACTGTTAGTAATTTTTCAATGTCAAAGGCATTCATCATGATGAAAACAATATCTTGAAAATCTCAGTTGGAAAAAAATGGCTTGAATTCTCCAGTACGCCTTTGTCCAGAGTCATGTTCACTCAGATTTACACCACCACTCATGAACCTACCTTGCCACCGAGGTGGCTCTAACTCCACCTTTGGGTTCTCAAACTCCAAAGGAATCTACTCAGACATTAAACCAAAATGTGTTCTCTGATTAATGGCTTCACATACAGACACTCACACCACTTAAACGAGGCACTTAGCAAATTCAAGGGTACAAAACATGAATATATTTACTATTTTGAAGCCTCTTGGATCTGACACACAGTCAATACACATGGAGAGAGGATCAGGGAGAAGGAGGGACAAATATGGAGGAACCCACCGTACTTAGCTCCCTATTTCTATAACTCAAAGTACACAAGAAAGTACTTTCTTGTGTACTCTGACACACAGTCCACAATCCTATAAAACGCACAAGTGCAACACACATCCCTCATCCACACATACTTTCAAGGGTTGGAGTGAAGTTGCAAGTCTGTGATGAGTACTCATAATTAAAAAGTTGCCAGTTAAGGGAAAGCCAACACACACAGAGTGAAAGTGAGAACTGAGATCCACCTATAAAACCTCAATAAGAAAACCAGATGAACATTTGAATTCGATGCCCTCCACACAATACAACCTAATTAATGATGCAGATACGAAGAACAATGTTGAAATCTGAGTGTCACAAGATCTAATCTTATCTGGGAAAAACCTCCTTTTAGATCAACCCATCACTTCGCTACCATAATCCAAACAGTGTCACAGAGCCATTTGAAACAGTGATAATAATGCTATTTAAAAAACATAACCTAACTTAACCTAACATACCATAACATATTACACATAGAAGAAGGTTTTGGCATCTTAGGACCATGAAGATAGAATATATTTTTTGCACACAATAAGGATACTCTAGTCCAATGAGAAATCAATTGAGCTAACAATGGGGTATTGTCTTCGAAAAAGTAGAAAAAGAGGCTTTTGCATTTCCGGATAGCCAAAATGACACTTAGGCACTGAAGACAAGCATTTAAATCATCACCTCTCATGTCTATGGCAATCCATGCCTGCTCTCTATTGAGCGACATATGGGGATCCTTGGACCTTTGGATAGAAAAGTGGTGATTTTGCTATTTGGGTACAATTCCAAAGGAGGATTCAGATAGAACAAAGATATCCAACAAGGTGGAGTCCATGACAGATTTTTAGGATAATCCCTCACTGTGTAAATGAAATCCCTTTGGATTAATTGTACAAATGTATTATAAGTGACGGGGATGGAATGCTGAAATACATCCAGTCCTCCTAGACTTACTATGAACTTCCCCAATATAGAACATGACAGGGGCAGAGACATGAATTTCTGCCTGCAGGCAGAGGTTGACAGACAGTGACACTATTCTTCATGCGGCTAAATTAGCTTTACAAGCAAAGTGAGGAGGAATCCCCTTCAAACAGGGCACAGCCTTATTCGTGTGCGAGTCCTTTCATTCTATCATTTGAGGCATGGCCAAAGAGCTAGGACCTGCCCATTAAAGTGTTACGCACCATTAACACAAGGCTTTACTTGGATTTTCCGCAGGTTCTACCTGTAAAATGGCACAATGCACGTAAAGAGCGTCTGCGAGATTCTCACTTAATTTTACCTGTGTTCTACATTTATCCGCAGACAGAAACCAGAGGGTGCACACGATCGCCAAGAACAAGAGAGAGTGACTAGCCGAGGAGCCATTTCCAAGCTGAAATTTGCCAAGTACGCGTGCCAGTCAAATCCAAAAAGAGTACTGGAAAATAAAAAAATAAGCCAATTTTGGCGTCTGCCTGAATAGTTTCTTTTCATTAATCAGCGCAGTTGACAAATTCACAATTCCAAGTCCAGTGTTCTTTCCTGAGTTATCATATTATCCATGCCTTACATCATAGAATCATAGATTTTTTTTCATTACATTAGGCTTTCTTTCAAATAGCGGATTCTTCCAACTTTCTCATAAAATACATACTTTATGAGCAGCATTCAAATTTTGCCATTGGTTACAAGCAGTGGGTATCAACATTCGATTTTAGAGACCCAAAGATATTTGTCATCCTCAGACTTTAAACCTGAGCAAGACAGACAAAGGCAGCAAAGGGAGAAAGAAATAGGGTCGAAATAGTTTCACGGGGTGTGGCAAAGGGAGAAAGCAGGGATAAAAAGAGTCTGCAAGGGTGAGTTAAAGAGTCAGGAAGTTCAGGGTGGTGAAAGGAAGAGTTTTGAGGTAGAATAAAACCTAGGAAGCCTTGTATCCAGAAAAACAAGTCACTAGACAATGCTGGAGACGGACCTTAGGAATTACTTTAAACCCCCTTGACTTATAATTTTTAAAAACTAAGGCGGTCATTCTGACCCTGGCGGTCAAAGACCGCCAGGGCGGAGGACCGCGGGAGCACCGCCGACAGGCCGGCGGTGCTCCAATGGGGATTCCGACCGCGGCGGTAAAGCCGCGGTCGGACCGGCACCACTGGCGGGCTCCCGCCAGTGTACCGCCGCCCCATTGAATCCTCCAAGGCGGCGCAGCTTGCTGCGCCGCCGAGGGGATTCCGAACCCCCCTACCGCCATCCAGATCCCGGCGGTCCGACCGCCGGGATCCGGATGGCGGTAGGGGGGGTCGCGGGGCCCCTGGGGGCCCCTGCAGTGCCCATGCCACTGGCATGGGCATTGCAGGGGCCCCCGTAAGAGGGCCCCTAAATGTATTTCACTGTCTGCTGCGCAGACAGTGAAATACGCGACGGGTGCAACTGCACCCGTCGCACAGCTTCCACTCCGCCGGCTCGATTCCGAGCCGGCTTCATCGTGGAAGCCTCTTTCCCGCTGGGCTGGCGGGCGGTCTGAAGGCGACCGCCCGCCAGCCCAGCGGGAAAGTCAGAATTACCGCCGCGGTCTTTCGACCGCGGAACGGTAAGCTGACGGCGGGACTTTGGCGGGCGGCCTCCGCCGCCCGCCAAGGTCAGAATGAGGGCCTAAGGGCCTGATTCTAACTTTGGAGGACGGTGTTAAACCGTCCCAAAAGTGGCGGATATACCACCTACCGTATTACGAGTCCATTATATCCTATGGAACTCGTAATACGGTAGGTGGTATATCCGCCACTTTTGGGACGGTTTAACACCGTCCTCCAAAGTTAGAATCAGGCCCTAAGCCTAAGTGGTGAGAGACTATGGCCAGGATGAGGGCTTCAGACTATAGGACAGATTTAAGAGTCCCTAGTGCCTCCTTGCATCACATTAGCGTATTTATTTACGCTAATGTGGCCCAAAAAGGCCAAAATCGCAGCACTAAATTTACAAAGCAATGCATTCATTGTGCCACTTTGTATCCCTTTGCATTTTGCATTTGCACCCATTGCATTTTGACACTGCCCCAGATTTATGAGTTTTTGTAAACCTAAGGCAGTGCCAAAATCTAATGCCACCCCAGGGGTAGCGTCAGCATGGCGCAACAAAGAGAAATACTTTTATTTCTCCTAATTTTTTGCGATTTCTATGTGTGCTGCATTCTACAGCACACATAGAAAGAGCAAATTGCCATTTAAGATTGTTTTTGTGTAGGAAGGTGTCCTTTCCTTCACAAAAACAATCTCCCCCTCAACGCAGCCATATATGCACCATGGTGCAAGGGTGGCTGCAATGGTGCTTGGCATCAAATGTAGTGCCGGCGCGGGGGGCAACGCAGGGATGCGCAGTATACTATTAACACAGCACATCCTTGCGTTGTGAGAATGACGGAGTGCGGTGCTGCCAAATTTGTCACAGTGCCACGCTCCATCAGTTTCTTTTAAATCTGGGCCTCAGTGTATAATAACACTTGTGGGCCATGACCATTTCAACATTGCCTTTTTGATACACAGCCCTGCCTGTCTTGCCAAGTCAATGTAGTTTTTAACCTGTTCTCTTAAATTGTACCCCTAAGCTGATCCACTGTTCACGATATATATCTGTCTGTCACTCTTACCTCCTTGTCACTTCACGATGAAATCGATGGGGGTTACTCCCTCTCATACCCACACCTAAGTGATGATTGTACATCCCTTTGAATACTCATCCCGTTGCGTGCAGTATATACCAGGTGAGTTATTTCTCCACAGTTTCATGCTCCATACTGGAGTGTAATAAGGTAATAGGCCATGCTTTCCCAAGCTGTATGCAAACTCAGAATGTCTGGGAGATATCGTGCAGAGGAAAATCCAAAGGAGTGTGCTTTTTCTCTAGCAATAGTAATTGCAAATTCAGGCACAAACGAGATTTTGCGTCTGAATTCCAATTTGCCCTTGCCAGTGAACAAGTCCTCGCTATTCCATAGCACTGCTTTTTTCGCAAAGTTGATGATTTGGGTTTGAAATCATTCAGAGGCTTATGGGTCAGTGTAAAAAATCAGGATATTAAATACGTTGTTATAAATTCTCAATTCAAATGAGATTTTAATTTGGTAGGGCTCGTGAAATACTATATAATTTCAGCGGTCGCCGAAAGCCTCCTGAAGAACCATTGTTGTGTCACTTTCGTTTTGTTCAGATTTTTAAAGTACCTACCCATAAGGCTTGCATTGGCACTGCTCTTGAATTACTGTATCATTTCAACAATCGCTGATAGCCTCATCAAGAACCATTGTTGTGTCACTTTGGTTTTGTTCAGATTTTTTTAAAGTGCTTACCCATAAGGCTTGTAGGGACTTGGGGCAAACTGCATAGAAAATAGTGTTGGGCATCAGAGCAAAATGCCCATGCAATCTCACAGGAGTGAAATGGAACATGAGTCTTTGTGACATCAAAATCTGGAATCTCTCTGGACAAACGTTCTTTTTCAGGACATTTACAAACAGGAATTTCTCAAGGCAGCATCTCCCCAAGACGTGTTCCTGCACCATTCACAATGCTCGATACCAAGATTTTAGAGATCCCAGCTGTGATATTTGACAATGGCTCTGGGTTGTGCAAAGCTGGCATTGCCGGGGATAATGCGCCAAGGTCAGTCATCACTTCCATTGTTGGCCGCTCGAAAGTCAAATCCACCATGCTAGGAGCTGGACAAAAAGAGTACTACATTGGAGAAGAAGCCCAGTGTAAGAGGGGAGTCCTGACTTTGAAATACCCGATCGAACATGGCATTGTCACCTCCTGGGAGGACATGGAGAAGATCTGGAGACACGTATATGAGTGTGAACTGCGACTCAAGTCCTGTGAGAGGCCAATCTTACTGACTGAAGCCCCATTAAACCCACTTCAGAATCGAGAGAAAATGACAGAAATAATGTTTGAAGGATTTAATGTACCGGCCATGTATGTCGCGGTCCAAGCCACCCTGGCACTTTATGCTTCAGGACGTACCACTGGTATTGTTATGGACAGCGGTGATGGTGTCACTCACACTGTTCCCATCTATGAGGGATACTGTTTGCCCCATGCGGTGTCCAGGTTGGACGTGGCGGGCCGTGACATCACCGAATACTTCATGCGACTGCTCCTGGAAAGTGGACATTCTTTTGTGAGCACGGCAGAGCGAGAAATCGTGAAAAACATCAAGGAGAAACTCTGCTATGTGGCTCTGGATCCAATCCAGGAAATGAAACGCAAATCCGATGAGTTAATGAAAGATTTCAAGCTGCCGGATGGTAACATCATCAAAATTGGTAACCAGCTCTTTCGGGCCCCAGAGACCCTCTTTATACCAGCTAACCTTGGCATTGAGGCCCCTGGGGTCCACAAAATGATCTTTAATAGTATCATGAAGTGTGATATTGATGTCCGCAGGAAGCTCTTTGAAAATGTTCTACTTTCTGGTGGTTCCACGCTTTTCCACGGACTAGATGAGAGAATTTTGAAAGAGATGCAGCTGCTGGCCCCTCCCGGTGTTCCAGTAAGGATCATAGCACCGCCTGAAAGAAAATATTGCGTATGGATCGGTGCTTCCATCTTGACTTGTTTGACATCTTTTAGGCAAATGTGGGTCACTGCCTGCGATTACAAAGAATTTGGTCCAGTCGTGGTCCACAGAAAGTGCTTTTGAAGAGAATCACCAAGCATCAATGTTTCACACATCGAAACCTAAATAAGAGGTAGGGAGGTGGGGAGTGTCCACAAATGTATTCACAAGGGAGCTAATAAATGGAAACGATTATAGTGCTGCATCTTTACCTGCGTGAGTTTCTATATTTGAAAAAAATCTTAGAAATCTGCCTTTGAGCATTGACATTTGCTAGTTACAAATCAATAGTATTATGCCTAATGGTGACCTGAGCGAAAACCTCAAACATATACATTTGCAAAACATGATAAAAACTTTTTTTGATTTATTGATAAAAGTTTACATTCCTGGTGTAAGATTGCAGGTATGTGGAAACAGATGACCCTCGGCTACCAACACACACAGGCCCTCATTCTGACCTTGGCGGGCGGCGGAGGCCGCCCGCCAAAGTCCCGCCGTCAGGGTACCGTTCCGCGGTCGAAAGACCGCGGCGGTAATTCTGACTTTCCCGCTGGGCTGGCGGGCGGTCGCCTTCAGACCGCCAGCCAGCCCAGCGGGAAAGAGGCTTCCACGATGAAGCCGGCTCGGAATCGAGCCGGCGGAGTGGAAGCTGTGCGACGGGTGCAGTTGCACCCGTCGCGTATTTCACTGTCTGCGCAGCAGACAGTGAAATACATGTAGGGGCCCTCTTACGGGGGCCCCTGCAATGCCCATGCCAGTGGCATGGGCTCTGCAGGGGCCCCCAGGGTCCCCGCGACCCCCCCTACCGCCATCCGGATCTCGGCGGTCCGACCGCCGGGATCTGGATGGCGGTAGGGGGGGTCGGAATCCCCGCGGCGGTGCAGCAAGCTGCGCCGCCGCGGAGGATTCAATGGGGCCGCGGTACACTGGCGGGACCCCGCCAGTGGTGCCGGTCCGACCGCGGCTTTACCGCCGCGGTCGGAATCCCCATTGGAGCACCGCCGGCCTGTCGGCGGTGCTCCCGCGGTCCTCCGCCCTGGCGGTCAAAGACCGCCAGGGTCAGAATGACCACCACAATGTGTTGCCTGATACAGAAACAATATAGAACAAACTTTGTAAGCAAAAACAAAACAAAACAGAACCAATCTCTGGACACTAGTATCAAAAATGTCAGACATCATGCTTGGTTAGTGAGAATCCTTTCTACTCTCCACTGACTCAGAGTGATGTTGCATGCTCCTCATAGAATTGCTTTATTCTCCCACGTCTGATTTTTGCCGATCAGTTTGCAATCGCCCCCGACTTGTCAATCTTACTAATTCTTAAGGGCAATCTGTCTTATTGTTCGTGATTTGCACAAGCCACTAAAGATACCATAGACCATAGCAGATTCTTACCCAGGTGTGACAGTGTATATCGTCATCTTTTGCAGTAATGGATTGATAATTTTGGGCCAGATGTAGCAAAATCCCAAATTGCGACTTGCAATTTGCGAGTCCCTGCGACTCGCAAATTGCAAGTCGCAATTTGGGATGCAGAAAGGTGTCTCAGACACCTTCTGCGAGTCGCTATGGGGTCGCAAAGACCCACCTTATTAATATTAATGAGGTGGGTCGCAATATGCGACCCCATAGCGATTCAGGGCACTCACGGGGGTGGAGGCCTGCTGTAGTCAGCAGACCTCCATGTCCGTGACTGCTTTTAAATAAAGCAGTTTTTTTTTTCAAAGTGCAACCCGTTTTCCGTAAAGGAAAACGAACTGCACTTTGAAAAATAAACCGAAACCTTTTGTTTCGGTATTTTTCAGGGCAGGTAGTGGTCCATTGGACCACTGCCTGCTCTGAAAAATGTTTTTTGGTCCAGTCACAAAGGGGAGGGGGTCCCCTGGGGACCCCTTCCCGTTTGCGACTGGTTTACCATCCACTTCAAGTGGATGGTAACTGCGCTTTCATTTGCGACCGTGCGGTCGCAAATGAAATTGCATACCAGTGCGACTCGCAAATAGGAAGGGAACACCCCTTCCTATTTGCGACTCGGAAATGCATTTTGCGAGTCGGTTCCGACTCGCAAAATGCATTTCACATAGCAAAGTGTCTTTAGCGACTCGCAAACGGCGATTTTCGCCGTTTGCGAGTCGCGAAAGCTTTGCTACATCTGGCCCTTTGTCTCTAATATAGGTTAGGCAAAAAAACTTACCATGTTGATCTGGTCAATATCAAGTTATAGCTCAATTACAACAAGGGGCTCTTTATCTCACATACAAATGAACAATAAAGGAAAGGCTTTTTCATATTAAGCACCTATCCTTAGCCGCTCTACTTTTGTTACATCTATCTAGAAATCTGAGGCTCTCTATGGACCACTGTGGCCCAAAATGTACGGTTTCCACTCTTTTCGAAATTGTAGGAGGTTCCTGTAGTGTGTTCATTATTATGGAATTTTATTTTGGCCCTTACAACTGTCCAGTACACCAGTAGATAAAGTATATTGTCACGCAGGTAGCACAACACAAATATATACATTACACAATTCTGTCGAAGTAATTGATGTGCACACTTTTGCATATGTCTTCATATACAGAGACACCTTTATTGAATTATTTCATGTCTATTCCTTTCGATTTTGAACTCTCATAAAATTGGTTGAAGTAAGCACATAATTTATAGATCATAATTGTGTCATGAAAGTTTTTTTCGAAGGCAATTCACTGTAGCAGTGTGAAAGGACAACATGGTGCATTGACTTTGACATGGCATACACTTTATGGTTTGTAAGAGAGCATTAGATGTACAACAAGACTATTATCATGGTGTTTGATGTATTTCATACTAGAGATATTTGGAAGGCAATCAGTTGTTTAAACTGTGGAGCTATTCTACAGGGCCTACTTCAATTTACTTAGCAGCCGAGAAAATCTGTACATTTCAGTCAATCATTCTTTCCCTAAATCCACACCAAGACCAACTCATTAACAAAGCAAAGTTTTAAAAACATGGACTAGCTCATCAATCATGCATTCATATATCGCTAAAATGTGGGAGTCAAATCCCAATAATTTACTGAACCCCAATACTCCAGACACCCCAACATTTACCTCTGAATTTCAGCCGCAATTCTGTTGATTTAGAAGTGGGTCACCATCCTCCACATCAAACCACCAATACAATGTACGAAAATGATAAATTAACAAGTGGGGTTGTATTGAAAGTCTGTTTTAGAATGAACAAGCTGTTGGAGAAGTGGTCTGTGTATTACAGATAGGTTCAGAAGACGTGAGTTTTCAAATTTCTGTTTCAGGTTCTGATGAAATGCAGAAGGTTGTCATTAGTCCGTTGGTTTTCAGGCATTGTTGTTCCAGAGTCTCGTGGTGAAACACATGTTTCAAGGTCTTGGATTTTTAATTTTCAGGATTTCTGGAATCATTCGTGATGGTCCTCTGGAGGGCTTGAGTTTGGGCAATTTTAAGTGTATTAATTTATGGGTGATGCAGGCTATTATGAAATATTTTAGCATCTAGTGACAGCCAATCAAGGTCTTTCAGGCTGGAATGACGTGATAAAATTTCTTTGGATCCTTGACACAGCAGGCAGTCATGTGTAGGTTGGCTCTGATGGGGAGAAAGATAAACTGTGGCGAAAGCATCAGGGCTTGAACCGTGCTCCTAAAGTGTTCAGGTGGAATAGAGACTTTGATTTTCTTCAGGAGGTAGTGATAGAATGAAGTGTTATTAGTTAGTTTGGAATTGGTAATCACATCAATGTATATTCAATATATTTTATTCAATGGTGCACATTTAACATAGGAAATCAATGTTGACTTGAAGCAAAGGGTGATAGGTTGTATAGCTTGTAATGAACTGAAGGAGGTTTATTTAATGAATGAAAAAGGAGAAATTCTGTTTTAGAGGGGTTGAGTTTAAAAGAGAATGTGCTCATCCAAATAGTCTAGTTTCCGTGAACAGTGTGATGAAGGTGATATCTGATAGGTTTGACATTTGAGGTATATTATGGTGTTGTAGACACCAACGTTTGGGAATACCAGAGAAGGGGAGGACCTGGCAATTTGGCCTGGACTGTTCCCATTGGATCACCATCAAGTCTGATTTGCATATGCTGGGTTAAAACTGAGGTGCCATGGTGTGAAAAAGCACAATGGATTGGGATGTGGGCCCAGTGATTACCTGTGGCTGAGATTAAATCAACCATTCCATCCATCACATTTATGTAAACTACAGTGTGTTGCCCTAAGTGGGATGGGTATGCCCAGATGTGGGTCCTGTGCATACTGTTCTACTTGAACCAAGCTATACCTTGCTGAAGTGCCATAATTCGTGCAAAACTGGTCCTGGTTGGATTGTGTTCAGTTAGGGGAGGACCTGGTCTGGCAGTTTTGGCTGGACAATTCCCCTTGGAGCAGGGCCAAGATTGATTTGCATATTCTGGGTCCAAACTGAGGTGGCATGGTGTGTGGCCCGACTGATTACTATTTACTGATATTAATTTGTGGATTCCATCCATCACTCCTTGTATACTATGGTGTTTTAGTGCATCAGTGGCCACCCTCCTAAATAACCTATGGAGTAACCTTTCCCCTCTTACTCTAGTCAGACCCAAAGTCTTTGGATTGTGACCCAAATTGGACTGATGAATATAGGAGGTAGAACTGTCTCAGTATATGTTCCTATCATTTAGAACTCCTGACCACAAATATCAGCCACTTTGCTCATCCATCCACTTTTTAAAAACACAAAGCCCTCAAAGCTTTCCTTTCGTAGGTGAATTGATTGGCCATGCCAAGAGACGTCCTGGTGATGAGCGCACTATAATGGTCATTGCAGTGAATTAGCTGGGCTGTCATGGGTCTTCCATTATAAGGTTTCACTTATCATTGTCATCAGATTTTGATTTGTAAGTGCACAAGTAGGTTACAATCATTAACAAAGCAAAGATTCACAGAATCTTACATAGAAAATTATAAATTAACAGCTATGCATTTACACATTCTAAAGACATGTTGCATGCTACAAAAGTTAAATAAATTGGGGGACATCAATCAAGGGCGAGACAGGTTTTGATGTGCCTTCATTGTTAAAGTTCCATGAGATATTGACAGTTTTATCCTAACAGAAATGCCCAGATTAAACTACAAGGCAATCGCTGCATCCCATCTGATAGTTCTGTTCACACAACTATCTGGGGTAGAGTAGATGCTGGCCCCCTTGTCCTCATATGGTATAAGAGTATTTATTCAAATGATTTAGAAGTTAAATAGGACCCCTTTGCAGCTATGCTGCTTATATTTGATAATAATTATTAAAGCATCCCACCACTCAGTTCTCTGTCTATTCACCCCTAAAGTAATATTGCATTTTTTATAATTATCTGAGTTTTCCAAGACAAAGAAACTCAGACATTGGGCCAGTGTCTTGCTCTACAAACTAAGGTCCATCCCAGTCTCATGAGTCCTGTTAGTCGTGGAAAATGTACTATTTAGTGAAAAGGGATCTGGGATCTAACTATGAAAGCCATTAGGGGTGAGAGAAATAGCACATCCATTCGGATAGGGGCAGGAGGGGGCACAATTTTTTTTAAAGATTATTATGAGCTGTTTCTGGACAATGCCATTTGTCGGTGCTGCAAAGTGTCAGACTACCCACAACTGTCTGGATTCCAGAATCTTGCCATCTGTATAGAACCAAAAGGCAACAGAGTCCAATAGCACAATTGGTGACTGTAGATTCAGAAGATATAGGTTTTAATAATCAGACCCACATTTGACATAATGTGTGATTTGAAACATCTCCCTCTTTGTGCCATTTTGAAATCTGGAAAAAAAAAAAAACGTTATCTACAGAATTCTCTTTTGGAGATTCAACACCTTTTACAGATTTTCAATTTTAGCTCTTGATATTTATCCATCTGTGGGTCATCCTTGTGGCTGCCTTCAATTCCAGCACCTGTTCTTGTATTTTTTCCCTGTCGCACTCTGGAAAGTCACTACAGGGCTTAAGTCACTATGGGACTCATTAAGATTTCTGAAGAAATGTGTCCTTCGTTCTTGAGGAGCATTTAAGTTCATAATGCAATGCTATAAAATAACATCACAATGTTAGGCAATGAAAGGTGAAGGAAGATTCTGAATGTTAGGCAAAAAAATGTGAAGGAAGATTCTGAACCCTAAGCTATGCTAGCCTTCCCTTTTCTCCACTGAAAATAGACCCACCTCCCCTCACATCCAGGTGTACCTTTTCAGTAAAGTGTGAACTAGATTGAAGACCACTTGTCTTACTTCAAATCCTTATCCAGCAAATTACTCAACTGTGAGAAGACGCTATGATGGAATATACCCAAAATTGATAAAATGAAATGATCAACAACAGTATGAAAGTCATTAGAATGAACATAGTTGCAGCGGACCAGTTTCAATAGACTTGCCCTGGACCCTGCTAGTGATTTCCGCTGATTTGACTCCTGGCCCCCAAGCCGTGTCCATAAGTTTCGGGGACCGTTGGATAAGGGTCAGTGTGTACTTCTCCTACCTATCCCTAATCGGTGGGCCTTACAAATGTTTTCAAGGATTTTTTCCAAAAGAACCAGAGGCTGCACTACACCACCCCTGAGCTGCCGCCACTGACATCGCACTGCTGGTCTGACTCAACTTGCTGGTTTACCTTGCTGAACGGGTCCTAAATTCTATGGCCAATGCCATCCTGGGCTTGATCTTCAAATTTCACCCACTCAGAGTTCTGCTGTCCACAACATGGAGAGCTGTGCACTTCTCACCAAGGCTGAGAATCCTAAAGAGGTCCTGCTCTTCTGCCAGCCTACATCGATGGACTCCTCTTTTCATCCAGCTGGCACCTTGGTGAGGATTTTCTTCAAGACAAAGACTAGGGGGCTCATTACGAGTCTGATGGTATTAAGGTTGCGAGATTGGTGGTCAAAGTCAGACCACCGCACTGCTGATGGTACGACCGCCAGATTACGACCATGGTGTATGGACCATGGACCATCCCCACCACCCGGGACATGGTTCCCAACAGGGTGGCGGCGGTTGGAGTTGTGGTCAGCCACAGCGGTGCTGAGTTCAGCGCTACCGTGCTGATTGGGAGTCCTTTTTCTGCCAGCTTTTTCATGGCAGGGTCCCCGGCATGAAAAGGCTGGCTAGAAGCCAGTGCTGAGGGCCACAGGGGCACCCCTCCACTGCACTGCCCATGCCCATGCCCATGGCTGGGCCCTTCTGCCAGCACCCGCAGAATGCACGATGTTTGCAGAATGCGCACTGTCTGCACTGCAGACAGTGCGCATTCCAAGGGTGCTGGTGTGCCATGTTATTGGCCTCGGCTCCCTTAAGGGAGTCGAGGTCAATGCAGTGGCACTGCTTCCACTGGTCTGACTGGCAGAAACATTGTAATACAATGTCAGTCAGCCCAGTGGAAACATTGTAATATGACTGAGGGGAGGCTGCCCGTATGATGGCAACCTCCTCCCTGTGGCTTTGGCAGTTGGATAATTCCGACCGTCAAAGTCATAATGAGGCCCTAAGTCAGAAGGTAAACTTTCCATTGGACCAAATCTGATTCCTGTATCTAACCTGGCTCTATTGCTCTCACCTTTAACTTTTGACCTTGATCTGGTCTACTGGTCTACTGTGTCCAAATACAAGCAGTTTACACTTTACACTTTTTAGGTTCGATTAACAAAGGTAAAATTTAACTTTTGGTTTAAATTTGGGCAAAAGTCTAACTTTACAACTTTTCAGGAGCTTCAGCTCTGAGGGAGGACATAAAGGTCTATCTTACTGTTCTGAATACTGAAAAGGTAGAACTTTCGATGTTAGAAATGGGGTCTCTGGTTGGCAGTCAGTCTGCACTCTGTCCAAGCATGGACCCTCACTCTAGTCTGGGCAATGGAGATACACACTCAGATAACCCCTGGTCACCCACTTGGTAGCTTGGCACAAGCAGTCAGGCTTCTCGCAAAGGCAATGTGTAAAGTATATGTACCAAAACACAGTGAAAACACTACAAAATGGACACAAAACCAGTTTAGAAAAACAGACAATATTTATCTAAAGTAAATAAGACAAAAATGACAAAAATCCAACATACACAAGTAAAGTTCTGAATATATTCTTAATCCATAGAAAACAATGGAAACTTTGTTGTTACACAAAGTACCTGGTTTACATCAACTAACCCAACCAGACGTGGATTGTAAGGCACAGAAGAATTTAAGTGCAGAGAAATTCTCAATAAAGCTGCAAGGGTGAACGTGCAATGGAAAAGTCAGCGTTGCGTCGATTCCTTACTCGCAAGTGAAGCCGTGCATAATTTCTTCTCCTGTTGGGTAGGCGATGCGTTCTTTTTCTCTCCCACAAGAGAGCAATGCATCGATTTCCAGAGGGGGCACGTCAGATATGTGCAGCTTCAGGATTACATTGACTCCCAGCGATGCGGTGTAAGAAATCCTGGTCGCATGGTGATCGAAAACGCCACTGCATGAGGGTTTTCATCATTTTCAGCAGCCGAAAGCGGGTGTTGCGTTGTTTCTCCAGTCGCGATGCAAGTGATGCATTGAAATGTGCCACGCGGCGGATGGCACATCATTTTTACAGCCATGTTGCAGGTGGTGCATCAAAATTTTCCCGCACGGCCCCCTGTGCGTGGATTTTCGTCCTTATTCTACCAGCTTCACCCACAAGGGCCCAGCGACTAAATAGGGCACAACTAGGCAGGGCAGTAGTCTCAGCAGAGAGTCAAGGTGCTGGCAGAGGAAGTCTTTGATGACCCTTTTGACTTCAAACAGGAGATAAGTTCAGTCCAAGCCCTTGGAGACACTTGACAAGCAGGAATATACACAAAGTCCAGTCGTTGTCCTCTTTCAGGCAAAAGCAGCAACTGCAGGCCAACCCTGCAAAGCACAGTCAAAGGCAAAGGGGCAGTACTGCTCCTCCAGCACTTCAGCTCTTCTCCTTGGCAGAGGTTCCTCTTGGTTCCAGAAGTAATCTGAAAATCTTGGGTTTTGCTTCCACTAGTTATACCCCTTTCTGCCTCTGAAGTAGGCAAACTTCAAAGGAAAGCCTCTCTTGTCCACGAGATCCTGCCTTGCCCAGGCCTGGCTCCAGACACACATCAAGAGGTTGGAGACTGCATTGTGTGAAGACAAGCACAAACCATTCAGGTGTAAGTGACCACTCCTCCCTCCACTCTAGCCCAGATGGCTCATCAGGATATGCAGGCTACATCCCAGCACCCTTTGTGTCACTGTCTAGTGGGAATTTACAAACAAACCAACTGCCAGTCTGACCCAGATAGGGAATACACATGCAGGCAGACTCACAGAATGGTTTAAGCAAGAAAATTCCAAAAGTGGCATTTTCAAACTGACAATTTAAAAACCAGCTTTACCAAAAGATCAGAGACCCGAAACTCCATATCTCAATCTGCTCCGAAATGTAAACTGCACTTAAAAGATATTTAAAGGCAGCCCCCATGTCAACCTATGAGGGAGATAGGCCTCGCAACAATGAAAACTGAATTTAGCAGTATTTTACTGCTAGGACATGTAAAACACATCAGTACATGTCCAACCTTTCACATACACTGCATTCTGCCCATGGGGCTACCTAGGGCCTACCTTAGGGGTATCTTACATATAAAAAAGGGAAGGTTTGGGCCTGGCAAGTGGGTATACTTGCAAGGTCGGATTGGCAGTTTAAAACTGCACACACAGACACTGCAGTGTCATGTCTGAGCCATGTTTTTATAGGGCTACTCATGTGGGTGGCACAATCAGTGCTGCAGATCCACCAGTAGCATTTGATTTACAGGTCTTGGGCACCTCTAGTGTACTTTACTAGGGACTTACTAGTAAATCAAATATGCCAATCATTGAAAAACTAATCACCAATGCAATTTACAAAGAGAGCATATGCACTTTTATACTGGTTAGCAGTGGTAAAGGGCCCAGAGTCCGAAAGCCAACAAAAACTGTTTAGAAAAGATAGGAGGAAGGAGGCAACACGTTTGGGGATGACCCTGCTAAAAGGGCCAGGTCCAACATTTGATTTATAGTCTAAAGTTAGATCAAAAGTCAAATTTTACTTTTGTGAATCAGACCCTTTGATGCTACATACAATAAATCTTTGAAATAACATATGTTTATTTCCATACTTCTGATTTATATTTGGTGTCTATTTGCTTGTTGAAATTTCTCTATTTTTATGAATTAAAGTCGTATTTTCATTGTGTTGTGTTTTCTACATATTAACTGTTTTGGTACTGATAAATGCTTAGCATATTTCTCCTACGTTAAGCCTTTCTGCTCTGTACTACAACTATCAAGGGTTGGGCACAGGTCTACATTACTGAGACCGAACTGGACCTTTTAAGGAATAGGTCCATTTGTACCTGAAGAGGTCTACCATCCACTTAAAAAAAGAATCCACCTTCTCACAGTGAGCTATAGTTATGTAGTTCATATAGCCTTCTTTGCTGAAGTAGGAAGTGTGGTGCCCTGTTATCAAATATGTAATTTCAATGGCCATGCATCAGCGTATATGTAGTGCATGATAGAGGAGGGAGTTTAAGTTGCATTGGAGCATTCAACTCTTATGAGTCAGTTTCCTTAGCTGAAAAACACGTGGCTAATACTTAGTTAAAGGCCAGGTCTAGAGAAGGACCCACCTCCTCACAGCGGAGTTGGGTCTTACCTGAGCCTTATTCTCACCTTATTCATTCTAACCTAGTTGGAATTGATGCCTTTACCAAGTGGTGATACTCACTTATTGCCATTAGTGCTGGATTACCAAGCTCTTGGAAATCCTGAAGGTCTTCTGTGCCCCCCCCAGGAGGGATCCATTCATAATTAGGCCTTCCTAGATTAGATATTCCTACTCTTTCCCACTCTGCTTCCCTATGCCATAGGCAGCATGGCTGGGGCAACACAGGTCTGAGGTGCTGGGAGACATTTGCAGGCTTTGCCTCTCTAGGAAACAACTTTGACTGGGAACTTCCAACACACTCCCACTTCTCTTGCACTTAGACACTCCTCTTCAGGCTTAGAAATAATGTGCCTGCAGGCATTGTCATTGATCAAGCCTCAACAAAAACATAGCCAAGGACCTTATCCTTCTTACCTGACAAGTGGGCATAATGTCCTTACAGTTTTGTTAACTGTGACAGCCCTAAAAAGAGCCTTCAGATGCTCATCATTCTACTAAAAACCACCACATAGATATGCACCTCTTTGTGTGTATGCCAGTAATTATAGCTGGTGAAGCTACCTGGTGTAAATATTGTCATGCCATGTTTGGAAGTCATGACCCAGGCAATTCTAATGGCCAGCTCCAAAAGTTTTATGTTAGAACATCAAATACTAAAATATGGTGCACAAAATCAAAGTCAAACTATCAACATGAGAACTATAAATTCTACATAATGTGAAGTCCCAAAGTTTAAACTAGGGGGCATATTTACAATTCTAACTCCAATCAAAATATTATAAAAAATGCAATCATGGAGGGGGTCATAAATACTGTTCTAATTCCAGCTCAACAAACGAATGTAAAAATGGCATATGTTTGGCGGGCAAAGTTATTCTATAACTGCAGCCCAACAGACAGGGACAGTCCATATATTTTTGGGGAAGGTCACAATTACTATTCTAACTAGAGTCAAACTAACATTTGTGAATGCATAATTTTGGGGCAAGGATTTCAGATGTGCAAGTTGAACTTCAGTCCAAAAAACATGAATGAATATAATTTGGGAGGAGGGCCCAAATGTTCTATTCTAACTCTAGTCGAGTCCAACAAACATTGGGGGCATCTTATACATTTGGCAGATCAGCATCAGTCTTCCAACCACTAATCCACAGACACACATGAAAGCATATATATTTAAGTCACTCTAATAACTTAACATATGAAATCTATAAATTAAGAGCATGTAATGTAAAATGTAAAATATCATTTACAAATTAATCCTTTTACCAAAATTGTTACATTTTGTTTATTCAGCAATCGTTTCTTGTTATTTTAAATTGAATTTTTTTTTTTTTTTAATCCCAAATGTTTATACCATTTAAAGTTTATTATAAATAATCATGGCTAACACAATATCCAAAAAATAAAATTCCCATTAGGTGTTTTTAAAAATTGCATTACCAGTAAAAAATAAAACTATGCTTCAATCAAATGCATTACAATGTGATAAATCATTTAATTAATTATATACATTTTACAAATTTATTACAATTTTAAATATTGACTTCAGAATAATATTTTTATTATTCCTTTAAAATGAATTATCCAAGCAATCAAGAAAACACACAAATCTCCCAAACTAATAAACATTAATATTTAAATAAAAAAATATTTAAGAACAATTGTGCGCCCATATAACAATTTAATGCATTTACAGTAATAAGAAAACAACTGGTATATGATACTTATTTTAAATACAAAAAATTCCTATTCTAAAACCAAATAAAATCGCACCCCAAAGGCAAAATTATCAAATGATTTAGAAATAGTTTGACATTGAACTAAATAATGTACAATTTAAATATTAGCATAATTAATACATGCTTAACATAGCACTCAATGAACACTATTCAATATACTCTTAAAAAACACCAACCATCCAAAAATCCTAATAAACACAACCCAAAATTAAGTGACTATTACAATATATTTATTAAAAACTAACTACAGCTTAATATATACAACTAACATATTCAAAGAAATTAGAGTGTAGTGCAACATATGAAAACATTATTATAACAAGGATTTGCAAAACAAATACTTCTGGCCTTGGCATGCTGGTTCAGTGGTCAGTTTTTAATTTTGTATTCAAGTATAGACCACAAAAATAAAAAGGAAAATATTCATTCATTAAAGTCATTGTCTCCTATGAATTATGTAAAAAAAAAAAACAGCTGTGCCATGCACGTTAGTAATATTTTTGTGAAGGCGACAAGAATAAAGTCCACCACTAAATGAAGCACACGTATTGGAAGCAGCTTAAATAACACAATGTTGCTTAAATAGTTGATAACAGCAACTTTAAAAAGTAGGCATGAAACAAATCATCTGAAACTGTAAGGGCAGGCATACGAATATCAATGATTTAGAGATAATATAAAAAATTAAATTAAAAAAGCTCACCTGTATAAAGTTACTGAGAGAATGCAGTTATAGTTAAGTAGATGTGAAAATGTCCACAAGCTTAGAGAAGTCACTTAACATGAAGGAGCCAGTAGTTAGAGAGAGGGGACCCACTGCCCTTGTGTCATGCTGTGACAGATGGAAGCAAAATGTGAATAATAATTTAAAAGAGCAGTAGGTGAAGCCCACTGACCAAAAGACCCTCTATGTCTGTATGTTAGCTATAGTTTTTGGAAAACAACAGTCTGGTTTAAGCTGTCCCCAAGGTCAGACCTAAAAAAAATGATACTATATTAAATGCAATGGTATTTTAAACTATTTTAAACCAGTGGTGCATGGAACTCGAGGAGTTTCACTTTGCAGAATTTGGCGGAGTTACATGAAAACTCTGTGAAACTCAACAGAGTTTTGTGAACAGGGGGGAATTGTCATGTCACACTTTTACACTTATTTTTAACATCAGGAGGCTGTTCTGTGCTGGAAAATGTGTGCGAATGGCACCATGCGGTGTGTCAGAGGGTAGTGCTGCTCAAGTTCATTTTGCTGATACTTGAGTAGATTTTCTACTCGAGCCCTAACATTCTTACTGGAAATGCAAATGGTTGCGGCTGCCTGCAATGGTTCACCCTGAGAAAAGCTCACCGGGTGCCTTCCTAGTGCCTGAAATCATGCTAGGGGACGCCAATTCTTGCTCATGGTCACCAACTTACTGATGGTGAGCCTGTCACAAGAACAAATTGGTGGACTTTGGCCAGAACTCTGAGTTACAAGTGTAATGCGGCGTTGCCAAACGTCCACCAATTCCGCCAGCAGAGCAGAATTTATCATCCACTCCTATTTTAAACTATAAAGTGATATACTTTCTTTGATGTTTTACCCCAGAGCAGTAACTTGTAACTAGGGGTTTTACCTGACAGAAGGCTTGGACCTTGTTTTGATCTATCTGCTTCTGAATTATTTTGTCATCTAAGAGCTCCAGTTCAAAGTTCTGTAGCCTGCATATAATGAAATGTCACTAAGCGAGTTGCCCTAGTGCCATCATTCCTAATGCAAGCCTATTCCTACTATGCTGTAATTCCAGATTCAGCAGGTTGCAGAGGCTACTGGCAAAATGGAGAATTATGAGAGACACAGAATTCGAAGAACACGATATCCACACTGTTTCTCCAACTCAAAACAGGGAAAATTCTGTGGTATGCAATCAATCTGAAAATTTGACACCATCACAGGAATAGAGTGATGTAACTCCGACTCCCACTGTAATTGCCCATTTTTAAGGGCCTCTCATGTTCTCTCTCAGAATACCACAATACTTTTGTGTGCCTGCAGGATCTACACACTAGTGGGCAGATGTGTCACTGTTTTGAGTCACCCTTGTGCCATGCAAGACAACCGAGGGCAATGTAAAACCTAGAATCGGATTCACCAGGCCACACATGGCGATTGAGTGTGACCCTGTGAGGCATGGCAAATCTGGTGTAACGCAAAGCAGTGCAAGATGCTTCCTTACCTAATATTGAGTGGTGGAGGCATTACTTGAGTAGAGCATGGGTGTTCCCCCTCATTCATCTATGCATTCTGACCCATTCCCAACTTTGCCAACACTCATAAACCTGGGAATGCATCAGAATTGTACGCTTTCTCACCAGAGGCACAACAAAGAGAAATGTTATTTTGCACTCTGCAATACACTTAGAAAGAGGAACCACTAAGGGGTGATTTTGTTCAGGAAGGCATCCATTCTTGAACAAATACATTCCTGCCTGTAATGCAAGCACCCTTGCACAATGATGCAAGGTTGTCTGTATTGGTGCTAGGCTGCTCCAGTGCAAGAAGAGGACAAGAATGAGCCATATAATGGTAAATATGGTGCGTTCTTGTCCTGTCTTGAAAAATATGGGCAACGGTGTCAATAATCCCTGGAATAGAAATCTTGATGTATCACTCCCGGGGCTCCTAAAATGTGGTCCTTAGCATCAGGGTTCCTCCTATGGGGAAAATTAAAGATCATTTAAGGTCTTTCTTACTTTTTTACCAGGCTACAAACTGTATTTTACATTTTTGCTTCATAGCACATGATGTGTGTGTGTGTGTGTGAGTATAGATGACACTACTAATCCCATAACCTCCGATGGAGATGATGGATAACAACAGTGAACATTTTCAAGTTAACGGTGTATGACTTTGTGCTGATGTTCCGGAATTCAACACTACCTGTTCTACTCTCATTATAGGGTGCATACACACAGGATGTAGAAGCTGCATTACTACACCTCGTATGTCCCCATTACAGAGGAGGGTGGGTGACTAGTTACTGTTCAAAATTATCACTGTTTAATGAAATTGTTGCCAGGTCTGTGTCAGTTACTATCTTCAGATTATTCTAGGATTATCAAAGTCTAATGGCTTTCCCTATAAAACCCCTCTTAGCAAGATGGTTCACGAGGTTCCAAGGTACATTTTGATGCTTATCATTTAATTTCTAGTAAGGCAATTACAAAGGGGTGCATATACTTCCTAGAACACAGATGTTATAGGTTCCTAAAATTCCAGGAAATTAAAAATATAGTCTTATAAATAGTTAATTCAAAGCATTATTCACAAGCCTCTCAAAGGGTGGCGTTCTCTCTTTAAATGGTTCATCTATTATGACAAGAAGCATTGTTGCCTAGTAAGTATCCCATTGTTGAGTAGTTAAAGAGCCAGCCCTGATGTTGACCAACAATGACTGCATTTGATGCTGACTGTGCTGCTAACAACATGCCCAACTGGAGGATAATGTATTAGAAAGCAGAGCTTCTGAATCCTGTGCATTTCTCACACAACATTCATAGCAGCCATTTTTTAGAATGTTTGATCATGAAACCTTAGATGCCTTGCCTGTTATCATTGATAATGGATCTGGGCTGACTAAGGCAGGCATCAGTGGAGAAAATGTCCCAAGACTGGTCTTTGCCACAGTCATCGGTCGATCCAGAGTGAAAGCCACTGGCTTTGGGGCATGCCAGAAGGAGCATTTTATTGGACGAGAAGTTGAGATTAAGAGGGGTACCCTGACACTCAGGTATCCTGTTGAACGTGGTATAATCGGATCATGGGAAGATATGGAAAAGATCTGGAAACATGTGTATGAGGAACTTAAAGTGAAGGCTAGTGACATCCCACTCCTGATGAGTGAACCTCCTTTGAATCCATTGCCATATCGAGAGAAGATGACAGAAGTGATGTTTGAAACTCTAAAAGTGCCTGCCATGTATTTGTCTGTTCAAGCTACATTGGCCCTTTATGCATCTGCAAAAACTACAGGATTGGTTGTGGACTCTGGTTATGGGGTTACTGAAACGGTACCCATTTATGACGGCTACTACTTACCACATGCTGTGTGCAAGCTAGATATTGCTGGCAACGATATCACTGAATGCTTGGCCAAGCTTCTTGTTGATAGTGGCCATGCTTTTGCTGCCTCGCCTGCGAAAGACATTGTCAAGGGCATTAAGGAGGAGCTGTGCTATGTGGCTGCAGATCCATGCTATGAAATCAAAAAGCGAGTGGAAGACCTTTCAATGGAGTACACACTACCGGATGGTAAAGTTATTCAACTGGATAACCAGCTCTTCCGAGCTCCAGAGATTCTTTTTAGACCCCCAGTCTCTGGTAGAGAACCCCACGGTGTTCACAAGATGATGTTTGAGAGTGTGATGAAATGTGAACAGGAACTGCATAGGCACCTCTATGGAAACATCATCTTGTCAGGAGGATCAACACTTTTCCCTGGCTTTGACGAGAGGATACTAAAAGAGATCCAACAGCAAGCATCCTGTGGAACCACAGTGCGCATCACTGCCCCATCAGACAGAAATGTTTCCACCTGGGTTGGAGCTTCGATCGTCACATCTCTGACATCATTCAAACAAATGTGGGTGACCAGCAGTCACTATAAAGAATTTGGTTCTAGTGTGGTTCTCAGGAGGTGTTTCTAAATCTATTGAAAGACATAAAGAATATGAGTTAGAAGGATCAAGAAATGTACTGCATCATCACACCAAAAATTGTTAAATGCTTGTCCATGTGGATGCCAATAAAATTGACTTTCAACTTTATTTGTTAATTGTTTGTGGAACAGCAGTTTTAAATTAATTGTTTACATATTTACTCTTTGAATATATGTGTTGGGGAACTGGTGTGTTAGTTATGATTATGTACTTAGGCATTACATTTTGCAGACTGGGGTCAGCATTGAGAACTTGGGTTCATGTGTGCCTGATGTCCAATTTTATAAGCAAAGTTATCTATCTACAACAGTTATCTAGTCATCATAGTTGTCTATCTATGCCAAACACTGACAGTTAACTTATTTACTGCCACCAATGATTGCTTGTGTGGGAGCAGAACCCCAATAGGCTCACGGACTACAAAATTAAGATCACCTTAATATTTACCTCAGGCGATTATGTTTCAGCATCCTTGATGTTGTGATAAAAAGTCACAATCCTCCATGACACCAGATTCAACAAATTAGCAGAATAATTACACAGCCACTTCGACCACTCAATAAATGAGTTCTAGATCAATGAAAACGTTAAGGGGTTTTACTACAAAAATCGCAGAATAAGAATTAAAAAGAAATGCAAAATACAAGGCATGAAGGTCCAAATACAGAAGCCCATATTTATGAGGCCCATGCACTGCTACTATGTCACGATTTGTGACATTACGGTGGCACAAACCACTAAATCATATTTAGAAGCCATGCAAATCCATAAATTTGAAGTTAGGCAAGGCAGCGCAAATCGCAGTGTTGCCTTTCTCTGCGCTTGGGAGGCATTTTGTGGGTATTACAGTGGGTGTTTCCATGCTACACTCATGGATTTTGATGCATCACCAGATTTACTATACCTTGTATATATCACTTTTTCTCCAGGTGGTTTCTTATGTCTATGTGTGCTGCATTCTGCCAAATAGATAGAAAGAGGAAAAGGCCTCCTAGGATTGTTTTTCTTACAGGAAGGTGTCCATTTCTTCACAAAAACAATACTGCATGAAATGTAGGCACCCTTGCATCATGGGGCAAGCGTGCCTCTGTTGGTGCTAGGCTGACAAAATGGCACCAGTGCAGTGGGATAGAACACAAATGCATCATATTGCTTCAATACGGTGCATCCCTGCCCTTTCCCTGTGATGCAGGGCAGGGCATTAAGGTAACTTGCTGCACTGCCCTGCACCACATTTCTTGTAAATATGTCCCATAGTGTATAGTTCGAAATCAGAAATATTCTAAGTCCCAAAAAGCAACAAAGAAAATCATAAAAGGAATGGACAAAGATATTTTTCAGGAAAATAAAGTCATGTGGTTTTCCCCCAAAACCAATTATATTTATACACATTGTATGAATAGGTAATAAGCAAAAACGTCAAATTCAGCATGTCATGACTTGTGATAACACATACTGAGCAAATCAGAATTAGGATTGTCAAAACAAACATATAATTCTAACCCACTTCTAAGGAAAAGGAAAACTCCATCAGCTTGTGCAGCAACAGCACAGTCTGCAGATGTACAACACAAGATGAAACATTATCACAGAAAGACTCAACCACTAGTGTATGCTAACAAGCCTACATCGGAACTTTTAATGGAAGCGTCCTTCAGTGTGATACATTCAGTACACAAAGAAAGTTTCACACAATGTATGCTCTCTAAGGAAAATAACCAGTTCCATCACAGTTTCCTGTGCTCTGTGAAGACTGTTGGGAGAGAAGACATGCAGGGAGATATTGACTGGGAGGGGTAGTAAACAGGAGCAAGATGAAATGAACACCAAAGAACATTCATTGTAATAAAATGATTATCTGCAAAAAAGTGGCACAACGAAACTACATTGATAAACACATTTCTACGTCTCTAATTTAAACAGTTTCAATTGCAACATTATTCATTCATTGTTTACAACTATATTTACTATAAAATTCGTTAGTATTCAAAAATAATGTCTCCCAAAATTGCACGTTTAGACCAGTACCTTGAATCTGTGCCTACATCAACCCCAATGCTGTCAATCTACACCACTACATACTCTACCATCACCATATGATCCTTACACCTCTTCTTTAAATGTACATCAGGCTACGCTCTAACGCTAACATATTTAGCAATATGTATATGTCAGACCCATTTCATTTTGGGTCGGTTGCACATAGCAGTCAAGGGCTTCTGTGCCAAAACCACAGTGGTTGGTTCCTTTGCCTTTGGCTGCGTCCTCCTATGGTTCTGCAAATTGAGCCAACTACACCCTTTCTGCATTTGACTCTCAGCGTATCAAATCTGAGCATTCAAAGTCTTTTCAGGAAGATATTGTGTTAGCTAAAACCTGAACAGTCATCCGGGAGAAACAATATTGTTCAGCCTTGTGCCAGTGCTTACGAAAAGCAAGCACTTTAATATCACAATAAAAGATACGAATGTTAGTTGAGGGTACAGGTGCATCGTACATAGTCTCACCTGCGGACAGAGTCAAACACAACACCCTTTGAGTGCCCTCTCTCAAATTCAAAGATTAGGCATAAATGTGAGTTCCCTAAGCAATTACCACATTGGCATTTCATTGGTTTGTTCAAATCGTTTTTGAGCCAAAGAGTTCAAGCAAGTAAAGGTTATCTTTTCAACCGCAGGCTTACCTTTGTGTGGTAAAGATGCAGTCTCACAGTCTTTCGAACTCAGGCCTTGTTTTGGGCTGACTGCTATGTTGTTGGATGGGAACTCCTCAGGATTGCACCATAGGTGTGTCCATTGGAATTGTGGAACCATAACGGTGGTCTCACTTGTCTCTTAAGCTGCTGCACTGATCAGCACAGAAGGTCTGATGCTTTTCAACATTTGTAGCCGCTGGGCCTCGGGTCAGGTCTTTTCTTTGGCAGTGATGATGGCTCCTCACTCAGGCCAGAGTGGTGAACAGCACAGGAAGCATTATCCATTAGCATTTATTTTCAGCGTTTGCGGACTCGGGATCATGGGATGTGTCTTCCACATCAGTAACGACAATGGCTGTTGGTCCATGGCCATTGGCTTCTCTCCACACTTAGGCTGCTGAGGTGATCAGTATAGCAGGCTTTGTCATTGACTTCTTATGTTCAGCAGTTATTGGCTCAGTCCATGAGGCTAGTTTTTCTCTTCTCTTGCACCAACAGCTCTTGGATTGCATTGATTCTCACTTGTGCAGCCAAGATGATCAGCATGTCAGGACTGGTTAGTGATTGATCATCTTCAGCAGAGTCTCCGAGCCAGGGGGCAGGACTTCTACTTTGATGGTGATTACAGCTGTTTTAAGGCTAGGTTACACAAGGTCAGCAGGGGCACCAGTCCTTCTGGCATGCTACATGGATGACAGATGGCATGCTGTGGTTCTGGCATTAGTCTCTTCGTGTAGGTTCCTTCATGAATCACATTCTAGGAGATTGACTGGTCCCTCACCACTGAAGTCAACAATAACTTCACTTCACTCCTGATTGCACTCAACATCTGTCCCCTGTCCTTTGGGAGACTGGCTGCCATTCCAATCCTAGATCTAGTCTCACATCTGCACTGCGTTCTCTGCAGATCACTCCTCACCTTGGTGAAGAAAAACTTTGAGCTGGCAAAAGTGTGGTAGTTTAGGTCCCACTTTTATACTCATTTTCCAGTGAGGCTGTGTGTATTTGTTGTCTACGGTTAGAAATATTTCAAATAGCCAAATAAGCCTTAATTACTACACCTAGTAATTCCTGAGACATCTAAGATGAATTTGGCAATGGTGTTTTGAATGGTTTGGAGTCTTTGTGTTTGTGGTTGGAGATGCCGAGATAAAGTGCATTGCCTTAGTCAAGTCTGCTGGTAATGAAAGCTTGAGTGATTGTGTGTCTTGTGTGTGTGGGGCCATTTGAAGCTCTTGTGAAGCATTCTGAGGATGTGGCAGCGGGATGCACTCATAGCATTGACCTGGTTGTTCATCATGATTTTTGTCATCAAGGATGAAGCAGAGATTTCTGGCATGGTCTGTAGGGGTGGAGTCTGTCCCTGGCAGGGTGGCCATTAGGAGGAGCTCTTACTTTTGAAGATCCGTATTTCTGTTTTGTCTGTGTTGTGTTCGAGGCAGTTCTCTGGCTTCCAATTGGCCATGTTGGACAAGCAGGAGGTGAAGTTGGTCCTGGTAGTGTTGTTTGTGTTGGTGAGGGAGAGGATAAGTCAAGTGCAGTTTGTGTAGGAGACAATGTTAATGTCATGGGGCCTTATGATGCTGGTGAGAGGTGCCATGTAAATGCCGAACAGTGTTGGGCTGAGGGAGAATCCCTGGGGAACTCTGCAGATTAACTTCTTGTGTTCACAGGTAAAAGTCGACAGTCTGACTCATTGTGGCTTGTTGGAGAGGAAAAAGGCGATCCGACTCATGGCGGGCCCTTGGATTGCTGAGCCCTGAAGTATGGCAATGAGGGTGCCATGGGAGATGGTGTTGCACCCCAATGAGAGGTTGAGCAAGATGACAGTGTTGTTTTCTCCTCAGTCCATGATAGACCAGATGTCATCTGTTGATGCCAGAGGGCGGTTTCTGTGCTGTGGTTGCTGCAGACCCCTGACTGGGCTGAGGCCAGAAGGTGGTGCTGTTCAAGATGGGTGGAGAGCTGCTTGTTGATCTCTTTCTCCAGGACTTTGGCTACAAAGGGTGGGAGCAAGATGGGCCTGTAGTTGCTGAGATGTTTTGGGATTGCTGAGGGATTTCTTCCAGAGAGCTGTGGCCTCTTTATGTTTCCAGTTGTCTGGGAAGATTCTGTGGAAGTTGAAGGAGTTGGTGATGGTAGTGATGTTGGTACTACTCAGTATGCTTTCCAGGTTGCACATGTGGTGAAGTCTGGGAGTTGGAGTGCGAAGTTGGTGTAGATCTTGAGTATTTTGTTTTTCAAAAATTCTGAAACGTTGTCACAGATGATTGGTGAGGGGATGGTAGTACTGGAGGCTGCTGATGGGCAAATGAACTCTGATGATTTTAAAGAGTTCTCTGGGGTCAGGATTTGATCTGTTTGTGGTACCTTGTGAGTGTGGATTTGTAGCTGTCTCTGGAGGTGTTGTCTCAACTGGTTCTCCATCTTCTTTCCAGTTGTTTTAAATAGGTCTTGGAGTCCCTTAGGTATTCTATGTACCAGCATGCTTGAGCATGATTTCTTGTGTGTCTGATCGTCTTCATAGGGGCCAGTGTGTTAGTGCAATCTGACATCCAATTGTTGAAGTTGGATAGGTCGTTCTATGTGCTGCTTGTGAGAATAGGCTGGTTGCATCTGAGGGAGTAGATTCAGTCTACTTCTGTTGTTGCAGTTGTGCCTAAAGTGATGCTTAGTTTTGGTTTACTGGTGCGGGGTACATTGATGTGGAAGTGTACAATGAAGTGGTCTGTTCATGTGAGAGGGGTGAGGTGGCTGGAGGAAATCTTGTTGCTGTGTGTGAAGACTGGATCAAATGTGAATCCGGTGATGTGAGTCAGACCTTGTACGAGCTGTGTGATGCTGATGATGTCAAGGCACTCTAGGAGGTCGGTGGCATTGCGGTCTGCAAGGTCATTGAGATGAATATTGAGGTCTCTGAGCAGGAGAAAGTTGTTGGATCTACTGGCCACATGAGTGATGACATCAGTGAGGAGCTGCTAAAGATGGTGCAGGGTCCTAGCGGTCAATATTCTAGGGTGCCTGACATGGTTGTGGAGCAGCTGAGGTATATTTGGAAACGTAGATATTCCATGAACCTGGTTGGTTTGTTCATAGAAGTAGTGTAGGTGATGGTGTCTTTGTGGATGATTGCATGGTCTCCTTTAAGTTCGTGAAGCCTGTTGCAGTAACCAGGCGGGGCGGCCACTTCAATGGCAGGGATAGATGTAGGGCTGAGCCATGTTTCAGTGAGAAAGAGGATGTCCGAGGAGTAGTTTGCAAAGATATGTGAATTTCCAGTGCCTCCCACCCTACCTGTTTTTAAGGCCTAAATGTTTTACAATCCAATTCCACTGATGAAGGAATATATAATACATGTATCAAAATATGTGGATCTAAAGTTGGCAATATAAGATTTATACAGTAGTCACTAGGGTAAAGTGTACATAACAGTAGCTAAATTAATGACACTATAAGTATAAGAGGAATTCAAAAAAAGCCATACAACAAAGTACTTATTCATTCTACCCTCAGCCAACTGTCAAAGGGAGCCATTGAAGGGCTAATTCAATGAACACTAAAGGAAAAAGCTTTCATAAGGAAAAACAGCATGACTGTAATGTCTCCTTAATATGGCTGTTGCTGCATTTTCAGGTTGCAACTTTCCTCCAAAGCTGGTAGAATTTTTGAGATCTTTGTTGACTATGCTGTGGCAGTAAACTTGACTACATGTGATATAAGGTACACACACTGGTTGAAAAGCAGTCATATTATTTATTTTTAGGGAATACATTTGTGTGTTCTGGTGACGAAGTACTTGGTTGCAGTGATTGGAAGATGACCTGTAGCATTCTTATCAGGTGACCAATAAAAAGTAGGCTGGTCTCTAAATTCCTCTGGAAACCCCTTAGTACTCAATCAATAGCTCTCAGAGAGGAGAATTGGAAGGCTTGCAAACATTGTGAGAGTCTGGTCAGCGGCCCGCCCAGGAGCCCTCTTCACAGCGCCATTCCTCATTAATAACTATTCTAAGATTTGGAATACTCATAAACTAAAAGTAGCAAACAACTGGGAAACCAGTGATGGCGTCAGCGACTTTATTCCATTAGGAGAGGCAGGCACCTCTCTCTCGAGAAAACATTCAATCTTCTGTGTTCATTCTCAGCATTCGGACGTTTCTATATGAAATCACATTTTGCTGTCCAGCAGCGTACGCAGTCTCAGCCCCATTGCTCAAGGCGCGAGCTGGCAGATCCATCATCTACTTGACATGCGCCATGACAGATCGCTGTTAACTCCGCGCTACAATAACAGCCAGCCTTTGTCAAAGCAAGAAGGCTTCGCTGACTCCATCAGACTCCGCTGCCGCGAGTTTCTGTCCCCCATTTCCCACACCAAGAACTCCATATCGAATGCGCATAGTCTGTATGTGAAAGGTTTCTCAATTTTTGTCTCTGTCCAATGATAAAAACGGGGCCTGCAGGCGCATCTTTTTTTACTTTCGATTGTGCTTTCAGCAAAGTAGAGAAAAAATGATTTCAAAATGTGTTACAATGCCTCTGGAATATGTACACGAGTAAGACTTCGAAGAAATGCAGATTCCCTCTGCTCGGTGGCAGATATATCTTGCCGATTGTCTAAGCAATTGTGCAAAATAGAAGGCATTGACTGCTTTCACAAACTACAAGGCAAACGGTTTGATCTTTGATGCAGACAAGGCTATAGCCCAACTCTACGCCTGCACGATTTGCAGCGCTTTGCTAAAGCCGGAGAGAAGGGGCCATGTAAGGTAAGGGAACGCACGACTTGCCCACAGGCCCAAAAATATTTCAGCGTCTTCATATGCGTGGTTTAATTTTATCCAATTCATTAGGTAGAAATTAATTTGATTTCCACGAATGGGCCATTTAAGGCCTGTCTAGGGAAATGTGTTCGGTTACCCTAGTGGTGGAAGGTCTAAGACTCAGTCATGAGGATGTGACCCTTAGGCGATAATGCATAAAAGTAACATAAGCGAACTTTCTTGTGCACAGGGGTCTGAGCTGTGAAGTCCAAGTGTGGAGCACCTTCTTCCATAACACTTACATTGTGTTCCATTGTGAGAGACTGTCGGTACAATCGTTGCACACCGGTCATGTACAATCTTAGGGGCATATTTACAAAATCTTAGTGCTACGTTGTGCCTCCTTAGCGTCATTTTTTTAATGCTAAGACAGCAATAAGGAGGCCTTTCTTCCATGCCATATTTTCAAAGTGGCGCAAAGCTTGCATTGTGCCACTTTTTAAACCCTTGTACCACATTATGCCTGTTCCGGGCATAATGTATGCCATGGGTTGTTCCGATGCAGAGTGGCCTGAAAAAATTCTCTGTGGAGAAAATATATTAATTTAATGTATTTTTCATTTTTCTAACGTCTTATTGTGCCTAAGGGCATTTGTGTGCTTTTCACATAGCCATGGAAGACTGCAATACAAAAACTCCTGGATTAGTCAAACGAAATCTGTTTCAGTAACAAAGTCGACTTGATAGGATTGTGGCAGAGAATAAGGATGATTATGAAATAATCGGATAGGGCAAAAGAAAAATAAATAAAATTGGACAGGAGGAAAGGGAATCAGACGTGATCCAGCACTGCTATTACATGAAAATGAGCAGTGGAAACCATACGTGAAGTGATGCAATCACACGGCCAGACATGGTGGCTGTATGTTACAATATCAAGATCATTAACATTGATGTACTAAAATATTAAATCCAACTTAACAATCACCATTTTATCAATATAATTATATATCTACAAGTATTGATTTACTAATTGCCCCCGACTTCTACTTACCTTAATGATAAGGTGGTAGTAAATTATGAGCATCTGATATTTTTGATGGTCAATAGTTCAATGAAATTATTATGACCCAAACCACATATGCAGAGCTATAGTATATCAGCCAAACTATTGTGAAATCCCATAAGAAGTTGGCGCTGTTTAAAACAGCTGCCATATATATAATCTTCACTGTAGACTGGGTGGGGTATATACACAAAGGCATTTTGGAACATGTTAAGTAGTACTCCTGTAGTATTCATTTATGTACTCCTACATATCTTTGTGAATTTTCCTCAAAACATCCAAAATGGAAATAAAATCAGAATATTCATTGAAATTGCATATGCATTAAATAGAACCAGAAAGGACTGTCTCCTTTTAGCATTTGTTTTAAGGCTGATTCACAAAGGCATGTAGGAGTATGTAAAAGAGTACGCCTGTTGTAATACTTCCCATTCTGCTGACTAGGGGTGGGTGGTAAACTCCGCTCCCCTAGAGGACTTTGAAGAGTTTTGCCCAGTCCTCACTCCACTTGGAGCATGCAGTTCTGTAAAAACTCCACCAACCACGCCAACCGCCATGTGGCAGAGTTTTTTCTCGTGCATGACTCACAAACATTAAGTTGGAAAGTGCGAGTGAGAAAAGCAGGAGCAGAATCGTCTCCCAGCAAGAATTCTCAACATGGGCGGTTGTGGCAAGTCAGTCATATTGAGAAAGCTGCCTCTCGTGTTGTGAAAGCTGCTGCTTGAGTACAAAATCTACTTGAGCAGCAGAAATAATTAGCACCCTTTGGTCCACCGAGTGGTACCATTTGCTTTGTACAGCACGAGACAAGCTCCTGTGGCTAAAAATCAGAGTGAAAGCACAAATGTACCAAATTCTGCTGCTCGTGGAACTCTGCGGAATCTCGCAGTGTTTTTAGGTAACACTTAGAAATGCAACAAAGTGAAACTCCATGATTTCCACCCAACCCTACTTTCAAGACGACACACTCCCTTTGCCCAGCGTAACATAATAATTTATGATAAAAAGGAAATTGAAGAGCACCTGTCTAAAAAACATTGATAGCATTGTTTGATATAATTTTAAAATGATGCATGAAAAACAATGGACCTGATTTTGAATAGATGTTTTAATAGCCTTGTACCCAAAATGTGGATTTTGCACCTATGCACAAAGCAACAGAGATACAGAAGAGCACAAGGGCTGAGAGGTAGCTTTGTTTTACAAAAACAAAATTTGCTTAACCTACTTACAAAAGCACAAAACAATCGAGTGAAACATGATTAATGGTTAGAGTTGTGAAAGTAACCTATTTATATGTGCAAAAGTAGAGTAGGCCCTAAAGGGCCAAGGACTAACAATGGAATGAGCAAAACATATAAAAACAAACAATGACTCGCAAGTAATGGAAAAAGGATTTGTTTCAATTTTTCCTGATAGCCAATTGCCACCAATGCTGAATCAGTCACTTGCACTATGCAAGTGGCTACCTCCAATATCAATCGCTTACTAAAATCTCTTTGATCTTAGCCACGAATAGTGTGGTTCCCATGAAAGGGATCGAACTTGTTAGTGATGGTTCTAGAAAACCTAGCCTAGAGGGGAGAAACAAACAAAGGGGTCAGAACAATTGCCAAGCTGAGGAAACTTAGAGAACAGAAAGATCATCAAATAGGGGAAAATAGTGTCCTGAAAGTTGAACAAGAAACGTGTGATCACACAGACTTCCAAGCTGGAAAAAAATAGTGATGCGAATTTCTGCCAAGCTGAGAAAAACTGGTGATAAAAATAGAAGCTAAGTGGAGGAAAAGGTGATCAGTACGGCTGTCAAGCCAACATACGTTTGCTCCATACCGTTTCAGATAAGAGGAGGATTTCGTCTGCTTCTGGAAAAATAAACTAAGAGCAGCACTACGTTGGGGTGTACACAACTGCATAGATTTGTTAATGAAATTACACAAAAATGCATTGAAATGTGGTTTGCTGGTATCTTCTACTGCTTTTTTCATGCGAAAGCATACTTTCAGTTAAAAAATTCATATACAGGCAGAAGACTGGTCAAAGAGGAAAATGTCCCTCAGCACAACTTTCTCTTCACGAAACAGTCTTTCACATGTGAAAATGAGTAAAATTCAGGAATTGTGCAGATTTCATGAAGTTTGTCTGTGAATGTGTATTTCAGCCAGGCCAAGCGCTAAACAGATTACATTTAGATCTTCAGCTTCTGAGTGCAGATAATGCACAGGAATAGCTTAAACAGGGTGCGCACCCCTCGCCCCTATCCCCATCTAGTGCACTTTTAAATTACACAGACGGACCCTCTGAACAAGGGTCGCACTTACCATAAAACGCACCCAGCTCTGCTGTCAACAGCAAAGAAGACTACAAAAAATGATAAAGAAATGGAAGAGTAGAACTTTCATATTAGTAAAAAAGGCAGTCTTCTCCGTACCTCTATAATTGCTTTTGATGTCAAGTAAAATTCGACCAAAAACAACTATAACATTTCTAGGAGGTTCGGGTGCACAGGTGTAAACTAATGCCTCACATAACTTAACAATAAAAGTGTGTATCCCTTAAGATATTGTTTTTTAGGTGCTTGATACTAGAAAAATATTTTAGCACTGGGTGTCTTATTAAGGAGAATCAGGGAAAGTGCCTCGATAGAGCAACAGTACTTGTCATTCTCGTGTTGGCTGAGATCGAATACCATTTCTGATGAGAAACATGTGCTCAGGCTGAGACGATTATGTTTACTAAAAATGATGATTATCATCGACTGATACACTGAATAAATTCACATTTTTTGTAAATGACAACATTACGATAATGCCTCCAGTTCCTTCTTTTGAACAGTTTAATACTGGTAAATGTTAAATCCAAATCTCCTTATTGTTGAAGCAGGTCAGTGCATCTAGCATATTCGGTGCATAAGTGTGTGTCTTAAACTAAAATAAATGGAAGACTAATAAACACTGCTGAACTATGTGTGAAATAAAAGAAGCACAATCGAACAAACATGAATCTATTCTCTTATAAATGAATTCTAAAAAGTGCTGAAGTATTCGCCTATTTTGAAATATATTTGAAATACATCTAGGTAAGCTGGATGGAGGGGGCAATGCTTACCTCTGTTTCTGTAGCAAAATCTAAAGAATTGATTCCATGCTGATAAGAAAATCACATTTGGATGCAAGACAGACTGTTGAATGTTGAGTGCACTTTGGAGGACACCACTTGACAATCAGAGAGACACAAACTACAGGTATCAGGTAAAATTAGGGGTTGGTTTTTGCCTTTCCCAATGAACTGCATCATAAACGGACAGGTCTAACTCAATCTCTTGCAACGTGGTGAACCATGTGAGAGATTGACAGAAGCTTCAAAATCTACTGAAAGGCAATGAGAAGGTTTTATGTCATTACACCATGGTCAAAATATTGCCCTCTCACTAATATTTTATCATCATAAGAATATACAGCGAAACCCATGCTTACTATGCTTAACTCTACGCCTGCGTACCTTGATACTTGATAATAGTCAATATTGTGGTTGCAATATTTTCGTAGATCAGTGGTTCGACCACGGTATAGTGGTAGAACACTTACCAGAAACCTTCTTAAAATTCTGGAAAAACTTAACACAAGAGGCCAAATGATTGTTTAGATAAGAAAATGACATTTCGGACTTCGATGGGATCTACTGAAAACATTAAATTCCACTGCTTTGAGCACATAGATTCTACAAAAATAAAGTTGTAAACTTGATTTAATTCTGAGGGTAAACATTATTGTTGCTTGGGCAACGGAGGAAAGCCAGAGGACATTGGGGGACTTACTCTGCCAGTTTCTCAAGACACGTGGTAGCAGATCCATCAAATACTCGACATGTGGCATGACACATCAGTGCAAAATCTTCAAATAGAAAGTCAGCCATCCTTTGTCAATGCAAAAACAACGGAATGTATGTTCCCTTTGCCCCCCCCCCTTTTGCAAGGGGCTCCCACAAAAGGCTTACAGTTTGTCTGAAATACCTAATTCACAGATTTGTCTGTTTATTTAAAAAAAAAAAACCTGTATACCACTGGGGCCTTTGGTCAAAATGATGTACCCATCCGTAAAAGCAACTTGAAAATCTATTTTGCTTCAGAGTGCTGAATACCAGAATATCTATAACAAAAAATGTGCGTTTACTTACATGTAGGGGTCTAAATATAATTTTTAAACAAATTAGTATATTTCCTGTAGATTTTCTATTATTGATCCCAAAGGGGGGGCATATCTGCAAACAATATTTGGGGCATCGTAATAAAATCTATTTAGGCCAGGGGCTGTATGCAATAATATTGAAAGCAAAAATATCACCTGGAATATTATAGTTGCCTAAATCGTTTGCCAAAATATCAACTCTTTGTGTGTAGATGTATTTATTATCAACTCCTAATAATATATTTGTAAACATAGTTAAAGACATAGAAGTTTGTTTAGGATTTTTTTTTTGCCACCGAAGGAAGAGTCTTGGTAGGCTTCAATTGTATTTTCTTGGTTATCCATGGCAAACGTGAAGCAGCTGTTAATAATGGAAACTGATCTTTCCTTTCACAAATCAGAAGGATTACTACCAACATTTTGGTCTGCCAAGACAAAAATAGGGAGTAAGCAGGGTTTTGCGGTACTGCAATAAGCCGTAAAACAGTAAAAGTAGTGGGACCTACATGTTTGGCCTCAATTTGCCATGCCAATAGTAAATGTATTCAAGGACAATGTGAAGTATACATTTGTTTACTAATTTTCAGACATCTTTGGTGCACAATCTATGCCGTGTTTTCAGAGTGCTGCTGTTCTTGTTTCCCTGTGTGTGCACAGCTCTCCAAAGTGCATTTTGCGTAAAAAAAGACTTAAAGTGGGGGCTCCATAAACAGGCTCCACTTTGAACTAATTATGCGAACCCCACAGTACATTTATGCAGCAAAAACACTTACAATAGTTTTTTTAAATAAAAAATGTTTCCTAGCGTTATCGCTAATTGTTATAATTTCAAAGCAAATTGCATTAACATTTCAAACTCCTATGTAGACGGCGTGAAACAATGTATGTTGTGTCAAGTAAATGTTCACCATTCAACCTAGCAGCATACACTCTTCACTGGATTAGCAATAAAATACATAGACCAAACAATGTGACATTCACAACCGTGCTGTTGTCTAAACGCATAATAACAACAAACAGCTACATTTGCCAACAAGACCAACAGATTTCATGTCACCTGAATCGGAATCAGAAGAAAACCCCAGTGAAACTGAAATCACAGCAACATCACCCAAAGGCCACCTACTACGTTCACACACCATGTTAAATCAGAGGCTTGAGCATACCTAACCACTTAAATCCATCCTTAACAAAGAGTCTGCTCTATATATAATTGGTGCTAATGATCATGACCTCTTGTGAGAGATGCTGCACAAAATAAACATAAACCAACTAGACATGTTCGCCTGCCTTGTTTGAATATTGAGGAAAGAACATGGAAGAAAGATTTCCAGAAAGAGTGTCACTCTACAAGAAGTATATTCAGAGGTCTTACTTGGGCAGAGGCCCTAACTGAGAGCCTAGTGCATGAAATGAAACCACCCATTAGGAGAGAAGGGACCCGTGAAGGTGTAGCTTGTGAGAGAAATCTACTTGGTGCCTTCCGATTCTCACCTCTGGTTCCATCACAAGAGCTACCAGAGACACGCTTGGTATTCCGTAATCGTCAATCAGCAAGGTGATGTGGCAATCAAAGCTGTATTGTAAGGCAATATAGATTTATTAAGCAGGCTTCTGCCTCAGATTATCAGAGAGAAACAAGACACCCAGACACCACTGCAGGTTAAGCCAAGTTTTCAGTCTACGAGGTTCAAATGTCACAATCTGTTATGATGAACATCACATGGGAATCAGGCATGCAAGAATGACGTGAATGTGCATAGTTTTAGCTTCACCAGAGGTCAACGACTATGGACTATTAAGCAGCACGACAAATGTATGCACTACATCTGTGAGGATTTCACCAACCTTACCATCAAGTTCATATGTGATACTCATAAATGGGCAACTGACTGCTCAATAATGGTTCAAACTTCTTACACTACAGGGCAAAACCTTTCACATGTTCACAATGTATAAATGTCTTTGATCCTACAAAACAGAAAGGCTAGTCATTCCTTCCAAATTGCACCTGCAATATCTCTCATGTAATTAAACAATCTTGTTTGGTTGTTTCCACAGAAGCTGTATGCGTCGAAAATCAGAGCTCCATAATACTGTCCTCGGGATCTCAGGAGTTTCAATAAGCAAAAACATAGCATAGCACATAAGTGTTACACCAGGAACCAATTATAAGTCATATTGTTCCCTGCTTCATTAGATTCGAACTCAAATTTCCATCCACATTATATGTGTCACGGTATGTTTGAGCACGATAAATACGTACCAGAACGCAAATGTTATATACGTTCTAGTATTGTGTCCTAAAGCAAAACGTGGACTGTTAGAACTACATTCACAATAGTAAAGTTAAGGGTCCTATCTTGGGCCACCTGGCATTGGTACCTGGGTGTGAATAGGCACTTGCTTCACCTACACTACTGGAAGCTGTCATTTGCTGAAGGGTACTGTTACTTCTTTTCACCACTAAACTCACTTCTTTCTTTTTGAACCTTATCTGATTTGATACACTTTACTTGTCAATGGTGTCTATTAAATATTTCTTGATTGGGTTATTTTGGTTTCTTTTGAACTTGACTGATGTACAGAGATCCAGTATCTAAATACATTGTAAATACTTCTTACTTACACAATATGGAGTACTTTGCTGACGGATTTGTCAATGTCATTTATACTGCCTTATCTTAGGTTGTTCGTAATTTGTTTTTTAGCCCTGACGAAGTCTTAGGCTACAGCACCATGACGAAGAAACACATCTGTTATATCTGGACTGACTACACTTGTTCTGTCAGGACTAATGGATGCAATGTTACATTGAAGAATATGAAGACTATGAATTAAAGACACTCTGGAATATATGGGCAATTTGGTGTTCAATATTACTTTGGTTGCCTGGGGGGATATTTGAAATTGTGAGCCCCTTCGATCTCTCTTGAGCACCACATAGAACTTTCTTAATCGTGCTACAATTTGGTTCCCTAGGGTTTGCGTCCCCCATTATACCTAGCCACTCATTTGGTATAATTGCTCATTATATTTCCCAGTACCTGGCTCAATGTGGCCATCCTCCAGACCAATAAAATGTGTAGATGAACGTGAAGGCACTGATACAGAATGTGGTCCATTAGATGACTTCTACAAACAATGTCTGCAAGACATACCATTCTGCACAAGTACTTACACGAGTAAGTGATCATGACTCTGCCCTTCCTGCAACAGCATGCAGTGCATTTTTTTTTATAAAGCAGTGGTTAACAGTGCTTTACCATAAACCTGCACTTGGGAAACACAATAGCTGTAAGAGAGCTCATCCAAAACACAATGGGGGTTATTACAACTTTGGAGGAGGTGTTAATCCGTCCCAAAAGTGACGGTAAAGTGACGGATATACCACCAGCCGTATTACGAGTCCATTATATCCTATGGAACTCATAATACGGCTGGTGTTATATCCGTCACTTTACCGTCACTTTTGGGACGGATTAACACCTCCTCCAAAGTTGTAATAACCCCCAATGTGCCTTCAAGGGATCTATATTAGCATTCAACCAATGCACAAGTGTGCAGTAGGGGATTAGCATGAGATAAGCGGGTCCTTCCCTCTCACCCCCACCTGCAAAAATACCACATGCTGCCCTAAATGCACACCAAAAGACCACTTCCACACATTGATGATTTCTGACATCCTTAATCCGATTAAACACTCCAACTGTTGACAGAAGGAGTGATAAGGCCAACGCCACAACAACACCAGCGCTAGCCTTGTATTATAGGCTAAGGTGGAAATGCACCTATTGGGTGCTTATGTAAAATAATTTTTGGGACCCCTCAAATATGTCCTGACTAATGCCACTAGACCCACCGTCTCAGTCACACTAATGACAATTGACCATAAGAATGAGCTCCACTCCTCAGCTTCAACATGGATAGAAATGAATGGAACTGTGGGATTAATTGTAGTGAAGGGGAGACTGACTCCTGCAGATGTAAGGCTCCCTACAGAAGATGCGAAGATGAGGTAAGGAGTAACCCTGCAGAACCTTATCAGATGAAGGCTACAAAATTTTCATCCTGCGAGATGCTTCAAGAGGCCACACTGCAGGATGACTGTAGTTGCCAGCTCTGGGAAAACCTCAAGTGACCCTGCCGGATACCTCAAGTGTCTGTAGAATTCCTCACGCAGCCAATCAGGATGTATTAAGAGGTTCCTGGATATCCTTATTCAGCCCTGAAGAATGCCTTGGGTGGCCTTGGAGGTTGCACGAACAGCTTGTATGATGTCTGTCTCATGTAAGATGGCTCAAGCAGCCCAGCAGAGTGCATTGAGAGGCCTATTGATATGCCTTATGAAGCCCTGCAAGATGTCTTCAGTGGCCCAACCACATGTCCCTCATGCAGCACTGTACTCTGTGAACTTGAGGCCTTGTGTTTTATTATGTTACACTGCATTGGGTAGGCATTACATGGGTGGCGCAAGAACAATCTCATGCATCCATTAATTTATTTTGACACAAATGCATATTTACTAAAGGCAGTAAAACTAGGTTTGTATCAAAATGGTGTGCATACCCAACAGAGGTGTACTTCCTCTTTCCATGTGTGCTCCATTCTGCAGGACATGTAGAGAGTGGAATGTGCTTCTAAGGATTGTGTTTGTGTAGAAAGGTATCATTTTATACACAAAACCATAGTAATACAGGCACCCTTACACCAGGGCAGAAGAGTGCCTGCATTTTCATAGGGTGCCTGAAGAGCACTAGAGCTCTGAGAGAGCATGTGTTCTAGTATTTTAGTAGATATGGCACATTTCTGGTCTCTCCATTTCACGCATTGCAGCACAGTATGTTGCATGAAAGGTTAGTGAATTTGCCACCTAGAGCAAAGCTGACCTAGACCAGCAGGGGATGAACCACAAAGCATTTAATGCTGCACTGCCCATACAACGCTATGCCTATTGAGATAATGGTCACTTAGTCCAAGAGCCTGCTCAGAGGAGGAGTGACCAACTGCCTTTGTAGGTTTTGACATATGTTTGCAGTGTTGGTTCGGCCCAATAAAATAGCTCAACTCAAAACTTCATGGGCAGCTTGGAAGAGGTTTGGGGTTATTTTAAATGAACCTACACATTTTTATTTTGGCTAAACTTCAATGATATTTTCATTCAGTTTCTTCTTTTAACCCATTGCATGCTGAAGGTGGAACAGTTCGGCCCTCAGCCATGGTGGGTTCGTGCTGAGGATGGAATGATTCAGTCCTCACACCTACCCACAGGGAAAGAGCTGTCATTGCCCCTGTGGGCTGCCCATTTAAACCCCCCCCCCATCAGGGATGGCACGGAAGCACTTTTGCTGCCTCCCCTTCCCCCCTTTGGCAATCTGATGACATAGGTGTGACGGTGCACCAATGTCATTAAAAGCAGCAGGAATGAGCTAGAGGCCATTTGCTTCCAGTGCATCAGAGAAAAAGGTGTTTTCCTCTGTGGAGGTTTTGTGGAATGCAAAGAGGCATCGGGGAAAGGAAAGAGTTTTTCCTTTCTCAAGGTGTCTCTTTGCAGTGTAGTCTTGCAGTAGGAATGCACCCAATAGACACTAGGGATTTTTTTGTGTGTTTTGATTGTTTGGGAGTGGTCCATGGGGCAAGGGTCACTCCCCTTTATGGAGGATGCATTTTGGCCATTTCTGCCCCTTGGGGGCAAATTGTCTATGTATTTAGGACACTCTAACCTCAAGGGTGGCAGAAAGCCACTAGACAGTAGGGATTTTTGTCATATATATGTTGGGGGGGCAGCCCCTGGGACAAGGGTCACCCCACTTTATGTAACCTACACCTTTGTTGTTTCTGCCCCTCAGGGGGCAAATTGGCCATATTTGTAGGCCCCTCAGGCCCCTAGGTAAAGTTTCTGTGTGTGTGAAGTGGAGTTCAGCTGATGGTCAGCATGTACTGGTGTTCAGCTGATTGTGTGTATACTGCCATTTGGCTGTTGGTGTGTGTGGACTGGCACTTGGCTGGTGGTCTGTGTGGACTGGCTGATTGGATGTGTTGACTGGCTTCTGGCTGGCGATGTGTGCAGCTGGCATTTGGGTGGTCATAGTGTTAAATCATGTTAACTGGTTAATTTCTTACCATCACTTGCATTCATGATTGTAATGTTTAATTTCTCCTTTTTCGTTCTATTGTAAAGCATTTGATTTCCTGTGCTTGACTCCTACTTGCAGTTTCGGAACTAGTAGATCTGCAGTTTGTGTAATTGCATGTGTTTGGTGAGAAAATGTTTTTGTACTGTGTACTCTAAATTAGTATCATTTCCCTGCAGGAATGTGTTTTTTGTAAATGGTGTAATAGCAGCATTAATTTGGTTCTGTTTTAGTATGTGTGAAATTCTCCTTGGATTTCTGCACAATGTGTATTGTGTTGTCTTGTGAGTAATTTTCTTTTGTTTTTCCTTTCTAGTGGGATATTGTTGGTCCTTGCTATGTCTGTGCAGAGTAGGTGCTGGTGAGTCGAGCTGTCTCTGGCAAGGGAGTGGTATAATTTTTTTAGTACAGGGCCTTTGTATGCTTTGTATTGATTGACTTTCCTTCAAGATTACCCGTAGTTTTACTTTCTGTTCGATAAAGCCACACTTTGTTTCGTACTTGTTTTACACAGTGTTGGTTATTGTTGACTTATTTGTCAAGTTACTATGGCTAGCTACAGGATTTCCACTCATCAGGTTGTTGGTATGCTTTTCAAATCTTCCTTGGATGATGATTATGAGTCGGATTTTGCATCTGAGGCAGAGGAGGAAATCCACGATTCTGGCAGTGAATTTTCTTTCTGAGAGGAATCATCTGATGATGAAGCCACTCTTAGTGGGGAGGAAGGGCCTCTCTTGGAGGAGGACATTGATGTGCCAATAGTGCGGCAAAAGGCATCTGGATTGCAGCCTGGGACTGGAAGACTTCCCATTAGAAGTGCTTAACTCTGGGTTGCCCCAAACATGGTGCAGCCAAAGTTACCTGCCTTTACTGGTGTTGCAGGGTGGAGAGTGAATACTGAAAACGTTTTGCTAATAAATTTCTTTCAGTTGTTAATGAACAATATATATTTTAATGAGATTGTTAAACAGACTGATTTGTATGCTGAACGGTATTTATGGGACAACAGTGCCAGAGCTAAGCCCCACTATATACCCAGCAGGTAGACTCTCACAAATCTGAATGAGTTGAAGAAGTTCTTGGGTTTAACTTTGTTGATGGCTTGATAATGAAACCATGCTGATTTCATATTATTCTACTACCCCTTGATGGCAACAGCTATACTTCCTGCCACCATGAGTGGTAATCAGTAATTGCTTCTGCTTGGGATGCTGCATTTTCTTGATGATGCTTCAGCATTGCCACAAGATCAATCTGATTGTGACCTTTTCTTTAAGATTCAGCATGTCCTTGATCACTTAGTAGATCGATTTTCAGACAGCTATGTTCCAGGGAAAGTAATAGCTGTGTTTGAGTCTTTGGTCCTGTTCAATGGGCGATTGGTTTTTAGGCAGTACACTCCTAGCAAGAGGTCATGGTATGGAATCGAGATGTATATGCCGTTTGTGGGTAGTACTGGATATGTCTGTAATTTCAGGGTGTGCACTGGTAAGGATTCCACTATTTATCCCCCTGGATGTCCATTCACTTTTGGAGTTAGTGAGAGAATTGCGTGGGAACATGGTGGAGAACATTTTAACAAAGGTCACAATGTATATGTAGATTATTTCTGCACTGGTGTGCAATTTTTCAGGGAATTGTTTAAAGTGGACACTGGCTCTTGTGGCACAATCCACCTTAACCGGAAAGGTTACACAAAACCCTTTTTCAAAAACCTGAGAGGGTACAGTGCAGAGAGCTTGTTTTTCAAAAACTGGAGAGAGTATAGTGCAGTTCCCTGCATAGTGATGAACCTCTAGCTGCAAAATTTTCAGACGGGAGAGATGTTCACATGCTGACAACCATTCATGATGAAAGTACGTCACCTGTAACTGTTTGAGGTCAGTTGCTGAAGTGAGCAAACCTGTGTACATTTTAAACTACGATAAGCACATGAGTGGTGCTGATAGAGTAGATCAGAGGCTGGAGCCTTACACTGCTGTTCGTAGGGCTTACATTTGATATAAGAAGTTGGCTTTCCATTTATTCCATTTAGCAACCTTCAATGCTTTTGTTGTACTGAAGGATTGTTCTCCAGATTCAAAGATGACATTTGTTCAGTTTCATAAGTCTGTTAGGCAGCCTTGTTGAAGTGGAACAGGCAAGTGTTCCTAGAGTTGGAGTGGTTGAGGATGTGGCTAGCTTGAAAGCTCATCAATTTTCTGATTGCATACCTCTCATGCCCAAAAAAACTATTTCATGAGGAGATGTACAGTCTGAAAAGGTGTGAGGAAGGAGACTTGTATGTGCTGCCCCCAGTGTCCTTCTAATCCTGAGCTATGTGTGCTCACGTTTTGTTTTGTGGTATTTCTTTATTAAAGATTGTAGAATCAACAATCGAGAACAGGAGTGTTAACATTTTGCTCAAATCACAGTCAACATGCAATAGACAAGTGACTCTTACAAAGACCCAGCAATTTCAGAAATGGAAGAGTCTAGAGGTGTGCGAATATAAGCTATGACCAGGGACAAACAAACGTCAAACATGCCTTCAATACCAAAATCACATCTCCATAGTACAGTGCAACTAATAGTTCAACACAAGCAGTCTTATAGTTGTACAAGGGTACATTATTGGCTCCAATCGTGTCCCCGTGAAAGTATTCACAGACGGTCCACATTTTGGGCAACTCCCCATCTATTAGTTTTCTCCCATCTCCTCCCACTGTAGCAACTGCTGTTGGGGGGGGGGCAAGGGAAATGACGTGGGGGGAGGTCACTAATGGAGAGATCCATGGATGGAGATGAGTGGCTCATGTAGGTCATGGGGTCTGTAAAGCAGGGACAGTTAACAAAAGAGAGAGATTGAGGTAAAAAGAAGGAAAACTTGACGCATAGTTCTGGGGAAGAGGATCCACAGACATGCTGAAGGGATATGGATGGGGAAGATAGGCGATGAGATAACTTAACTGAATGCCCCTTCAAGAACACACTGGGAGATGCTGAGGTGTCAAGGATGTCTTAACATACTAAGCAGATTTTGAGGCGATTTAAATCATGTTGATAAATGGGTGAGAGGGGTTTGAGTTGGACTTGAAGCCCTAGGTAAGTGAACATCTGATATGACATGCTACTGATCGAGGGTTGGTTCTGAGCTAGAAGGTAGGCGAGCCAGTAACAGAGAGGAGAATACAATAACAAAGACACAACATTTTTGATAAGAGAAAAAGGAGGGGAGGAGGTGGAAGATAGATAAGGAGTTATGGAAAGGGTATAGAGAAGAGGCTAGGGAGAGAGAGCTTATGAATAATAATACAAACAATAACAATAACAAGAACAGTGACAGTAACAGTAACATCGGCCGATGGGGACGGGGGGTGGTTGGGATGGGAATACATTGGAGTGGGTAGAGGGAGGGGAATGGTGTGTTCTGGGGGGAGTAGGTGTGTGAAAGTAACTGAGTCTAAGGGGGGGTGATAGGTATTGGAGAGGATGAGGGCCCTGGGGATGATTAGTAGATGAGCACATCCTATCCACTGTCAACCACTGCTTAGCTCAAACGGGAGTGCAAGATAGGGTGTCTCTAGTACCAAATGAAAAGATATGGTGATAGCCCGGTACATGAATGTATAGGTTCCCAGCGTGTGCCACAATGACCGCTAGCATTAACCTTGGTGCCGACGTACATCTGCTAATCCTTCGGCACTGACAAGAAAGGGGCCCACATCTGTAGGAAGACATCTAGCTTGTCTTGGAGACCGTAAATCAGCTTCTCATGCGTGGCTGCCTGGTACATAGCAGCAATCCATTCCCCATGAAGAGGGACAACAGCTGTACGCCAGTGTCTGAGGATACAAATCTTGGTCGTAGCGAGCGCAGTATGTAGTAGATGTTGTTGTGGTCATGCTAGGCCACTTATCTCACTGGTATCATATATTAATAATAGGGAAGGGGTGAGGGAGGTTGGTAGTGGTATTAGCTCCCTGAGGGTACGCCCTACTTTCTGCCAAAATGTGTGTATAGCTGGGTAGTCATCTAGGATGTGAGGCAGATCACAGCGGTCATGAGGTCATCTCCAGCAGGAGGCGTGGGATAACAATCCCACCGAGCGCAACTTCTAAGGGGTCCAGTACCATTCATGCAGTGTCTTAAAGAGACTAAATTTTAGGCGAGCTTCGCTGGCCCCCCGATCCCTGGCCGCAATCATGTCAGCCCAATCCTCTTATTTGCATTGTGTGCTCACTTTTTTAAGTGTACCATATGCAATGGAGTTAGTGGGCACAACCATGAGTGTTAAAGTGAACTGACTAAACTGTATCATTTTATATTTTTATGGTCAGAATGTCATGATGTATTTTGTTAGAGCAGCTGTATTTGTAGGTATAGTTTTGCATCTACTTCCAATTGGTTTGTATTGTCTTTTTTGTTAAAAAATGCGATGGTGTTGTGCATAGACTGGTGCTTGGCTTGTGGTGTGCATGGTCTGGTGCTGGTGCTTGGCTGTTGGTGTGCGTGGACTGGTGCTTGGCTGGCGGAGTGCATGGATTGGTGCTTGGCTGGTGGAGTGCATGGACTGGTGCTTGGTTGGCAGTGTCCATAGACTGGCATTTGGCTGACAGTTTGCATGGACTGCCACTTGGCTGGTGTTTTTTGTGAGCTGGCATTTAGCTGGCGCTGTGTGAGTAGTGACTTGCTGCTGGTCACTGCACACACTGCTACCCAAATGTCAGTCCACACACTTCATCTACCACCAGATAGTTTGATTGCAGTGTCAGTCATGTGGGCGTCTGAAAGTGATGAACCTTTGAATGGCGCTGTCGGCTGATGTGAGTGCTGTAAAGTGCTGGGCGAGCGACTGGTGGTGTGAATGGTCTTGTGTGGGTCACATCTGAAAGGTGTGTGAATGGCCAGTTGGTGCCTTGTTGGAACATTACAGCTCACAAGCTGAGAGTCATTGGCTCACTTTTTTGACCTTTCAATTATTAACAGTGTATTTTGTTTTTGGGAAATCTCTTGTTAATAAAAGTTTACATTTTGAACCTTTGTCTTTTTGGTCTTTCTCTGCCAGAGTGTACATTGTCTCTCTGGAAAATGTACCAACTCCATATATTTTTGTAAATTAGACACCCAGGGTAGTACAGTGTTGTGTGCCTCTTGTGAATCCCAACAGGTTTTCTTACTCACAATGCCCTGCAAACCTCAAAATGTGACTAGAATCACACATTTTCCTTGCATTTCTGTGCCACATTCTTCCAGAATCAGAAGGAAACCACAAAATTCAGACCATCCAGCATTTCCCCACTTATCTCAATACAAATGCTGTCCCACTTGTGTGGCGGTATGTCGTGCCCGTGACAGAAACGGATCAAACTAACATCAATGGGAGTCCCCGCAAAGAGACCCTTCTTGACATTGGTTTGATTTGTTCTGTTGAAGGCATTAGGCCCAGCCACACAATTTAGGTACCATTTTTATCCCCGGGAATGCCGGAAGGAAGGAAGTTAGTGGCTCCTCCTAGATTCTAGAACTTTACCTCACAGAAATATGAGGAAATATGTGAATTAGTCAAAGTTTGAGGTTTGTGAAGAATTCTCAGTACCAAATATGGTGAGAGTCACGCTAGTCAGCCCACCCTGGATACCCCTATGTGTCTAGTTTTAAAAAGGTAGAAGTTGGCTAGGCTTCTCTAGGTGCCAGCTGAGCTAGAGTCCAAAATCTAGAACTACCCACATTGCAATAAAAGGGCCAGTTTTGGGTGAAAAAATGTGCTGCATCCAAATTGTGTTTTGGGCCATTTCCTTCTGGGGGAAGTAGGTCTACCCACACAAGTGAAGTACTGTTTTTATCGGGAAGCTTTGGGGAATGTAGGGTGGAAGTAAATTAGTGGCTTCTTCTGGATTCAAGAACTTTCCCTCACGGAATGTGGGGAAAATGTGTTTTTTAGTCAAAGTTTGAAGCAATGCCTAGGGACTCTGGGTGTCAAAACGTGGTGAGAGCCACGCAAATCAGCCCACCCTGGATACCCCTAGGTGTCTACATTTAAAAGTGTGCAGGTTGGCTAGGTTTCCCTAGGTTGCAGCTGATCTAGGGTCCAAATTGTGAGCCTCCCACACTGGAAAAAAGGGTCAGTGTTGGATGGAAAAATGTGCTGCATCCATGTTGCATTTTGGGCAGTTTCCTGTGGCGGGCACAAGGTCTACCATCACAAGTGAAGTACCATTTTTATTAGGAGACTTGGGGGAATGCCCAGTGGAAGGAAGTTTGGGGCTCCCCACAGATTATAAACCTTTCCATCACAGAAATGTGAGGAACATTATTTGTCACTCAAAATTTAAGGTTTGCAAAGGATTCTGGGTAACAAAACATGATGAGAGCCATGCAAGTCAACCCACCCTGGATTCCCCAGATGTCTAGTTTTCAAAAATAGTCAGATTGTCTAGGTTTCTGTATGTGACAGCCGAGCTAGGGTCCAAAACTTAGAGCTACCCACATGAAAAAAGAGAGTCAGTTTTGGGTAGAAAAATGTGATGCATCCATGTTGTGTTTTGGGCCATTTCCTGTCTGCGGCACTAGGTCTACCCACACAAGTGAGGTACTGTTTTTATTAGGAGACTTTTGGGAATGTAGTGTGGAAGGAGGTTAGTGGATCCTCCTGGATTCAAGAACATTCCCTCACAGAAATGTGAGGAAAATGTGTTTTTAGTCAACGTTTGTGGTTTGTGAGGGATTCTGGGTGTCAAAACTTTGTGAGAGCCCCACAAGTCAGCCCAACATGGATACCTCTATGTGATCCCTCTATGTGTCTAGATTTAAAAATATACAGGTTGGCTAGGTTTCCTTAGGTGCCAGCTGAGCTATGAACCAAATTCTAGAGCTTCCAACATTGGAAAAAGAACGTCAGTGTTGGGTTGAAAAATGGGCAGCATCCATGTTGCATTTTGGGCAGTTTCCTGTGGTGGGCACTAGATATACCCACACAAGTGAGGTACCATTTTTATCAGGAGACTCGGGGGAATTCCGGGTAGAAGGAAGTTTATGGCCCCCCCATAACTTATAGAAATTTCCTTCACAGAAATATGAGGGAAAATATTTGTTTTGTCAAAATGTAAGGTTTGCAGGGGATTCTGGGTAATAAAACGTGATGAGAGCCATGCAGATCAGCCCACCCTGGATAATCCCTAGATGTCTAGTTTTCAAAAATAGACAGGTTGTCTAGGTTTCCCTAGCTGCCAGCCGAGCTATTGTCCAAAACCTAGAGCTACCCACACTGGAAAAAGAGGGTCATTTTGGGGTGAAAAAATGTGCTGCATCCATGTTGCAATTTGGGCCATTTTCTGTTGCGACCACTAGTTCTCCCCACACAAGTGAGGTGCCATTTTTTTAAAGGCGACTTGTAGAAATGTCAGGTGGAAGGAAGTTTGTGGCACCACAGATTCAAAAACTTTCCATCACAAAAATGTGAGGAAAATGTATTTCCTTACTCAAAGTTTAATGTTTATAAGGGATTCTGGATAACAAAAATGCAGAGAGCCATGTAAGTCAGCCAAGCCTGGATACCTCTAGGTGTCTAGTTTTCAAAACTGTACAGGTTAGCTAGTTTCCTCTAGATGTTAGCTGAGCTAGGGTCCAAAATCTAGAGCTATCCGCATTGGAAAAAGTGGGTTCGTTTTCGGTCAAAAAATATACTGCACCCATGTTGCTTTTGTGCCATTTTCTGTTGCATGCACTATTCTACCCACACAAGTGAGGTACCACTTTTATTAAGAGACTTGAGGGAATGCTGGGTTGAAGGAAGTGTGTGGCTTCCGCCGATTCTAGAACTTTCCATCAAAGAAATGTGAGGAAAATGTTTTCTAGTTAAAGTTTGAGGTTTGCAAGGTATTCTTGGTCACAAAATGTGGTCACAGCCATGCAAGTCATTTCAGCCTGGATACCCCTAGGTATCTAGTTTTTAAAAATGGGCAGATTGTCTATGTTTCCCTAGGTGCCAGCTGAGCTAGGATCTAAAATCTAGAGCTACCCACATTGGAAAAAAGGGTCAGTTTTAGGTGGAAAAATGTGCTGTGTCCATGCTACATTTTGGGCCATTTCCTGTCACCGGCACTAGTGAGGTACCATTTGTACCACAAGGATTGGGGGAATGCCAGGTGGAAGGACGTTTGTGGCTCCCCATAGATTCTAGAACTTTCCATCACAGACATGTGGGGAAAATGTGTTTTTAGTCAAAGTTTGAGGTTTGCAATTGATTCTAGGTATCAAAACGTGGTTGGAGCCATGCAAGTCAGCCTACCCTGGATACCTCTAGGTGTCTAGCTTTAATAAATGTACAGGTTGGCTGGGTTTCCCTAGGTGACAGTTGGGCAACATCCAAAATATAGAGCTGTCCACTTTGGAAAAAGAAGGTACGTTTTGGTTGGAATAATGTATTGCAGCCATGTTGTTTAGGGCCATTTCCTGTCACAAGCACTAAGTCTACCCACACAAGTAAGGTACCATTTTTATTGGGAGACTAGGAAAAATGCTGGGTGGAAGGTGTTTTGTGGCTCTCAGTAATTTATATTACTTTCCATCACAGAAATGTGAAGAAAATGTGTTTTTCAGTCAAAGTTTGAGTTTTGCAAGGGATTCTGGGTAACCAAGTCCGGTGATAGCCATGCCAGCCAGCCCACCCTGGATAACCCTAGGTGTCTATTTTGATAAATGTACAGGTTGACTAGGCTTCCTTATGTGCCAGCTGAGCTAGGGTCCAAAAATCTAGAGCTACCAACTCTGGAAATAATGGGTCAGTTTTGTGTGAAAAATGTGCTTCCCTGTTTTTTAAGCATTTACCTGAAGCGGGCACTAGGTCTACCCACACAACTGAAGTCTCATTTTTATCAGGAGACATGTGGGAGTATAAAATAATAGAAAGTCTGTCATAACCTATTGGACTTTCCTGCATTTTTGCCTTTCAAATGTAAGTCAGTGTATGAGAAAAATTACATTTTGAAAAATACCCTCCAAATCAGGCTACCCATTCACTCAGAAATGCAGATATAAGCACTACTTCTAAACTTTATATATTGTGCCTGTTAGACCTGACAGCCTTAGGGTGGTCACCCCTAACTTTTTGCCTGCCTCCCTCCACTTTTTGGACACCGTTTTTGCTGGTTTTTAGACTCTGCGCACTTTATCACTGCTAACCAGTGCTAAAGTGCATATGCTCTCGCCCTTTAAACATGGTAACATTGGATCATACCCAATTGGACTATTTAATTCACTTATAAGTCCCTAGTAGAAGGAACTATATGTGCCCAGGGCTTTTAGATTAAATGCTACTAGTGGGCCTGCAGCACTGATTGTGCCACCCACTTAAGCAGCCCCTTAACCTTGTCTCACGCCTGCCATTGCAAGGCCAATGTGTCCAGTTTCACTGCCAATTCGACTTGGCATTTAAAAGTACTTGCCAAGCCTAAAACTCCCCTTTTTCTCCACATAAGTCACAGCTAAGGTGTGCCCTAGGTAACCTCTAGGGCAGGGTGCTGTGTGGGTAAAAGGCAGGACATGTACCTGTGTAGTCTACATGTCCTGGTAGTGTAAAACTCCTAAATTTGTTTTTTCACTACTGTGAGGCCTGCTCCCTTCATAGGCTAACATTGGGGCTGCCCTCATACATTGTTGGAGTGGTAGCTACTGATCTGAAAGGAGTAGGAAGGTCATATTTAGTATGGCCAGAATGGTAATACAAAATCCTGCTGACTGGTGAAGTTGGATTTAATATTACTATTTTAGAAATGCCACTATTAGAAAGTGAGCATTTCTCTGCACTTAAATCTCTCTGTGCCTTACAATCCACGTCTGGCTGGGTTTAGTTGACAGCTCCTTGTGCATTCACTCAGACACACCCCAAACACAGGATATTCAGCCTCACTTGCATACATCTGCATTTTGAATTGGTCTTCCTGGGCTGGGAGGGTGGAGGGCCTGCTCTCCCACAAAAGACTGCCACAACCCCTACTGGGACCCTGGCAGACAGGATTGAACTGAAAGTGGGCCTGGTGCACTTCTAAGCCACTCTTTGAAGTCTCCCCCACTTAAAAGGCACATTTGGGTATAAAAACAGGGCCTCTGCCCTACCACATCAGACACTTCCTTGAGAAGAAACTTGTAACCAGAACCTGCATCCTGCCAAGAAGAACTGCCTGGCTGCCCAAAGGGCTCACCTGACTGCTTTCTGTGAAGGACTGCTGCCTTGCTGTTGCCCTCCTGCCTTGCTGCTCCCTGGCTGTGGTGAAGCAGTGCTCTCCAAGGGCTTGGATAGAGCTTGCCTCCTGTTCCCTGAAGTCTCAAGACCAAAAAGACTTCTCTCTCGCAACTGGACTCCTTGTGTGGCGACAATTTGACGCACAGCTGCCAAAAACGACGCACAGCCTGTCCTGCAGGAAAGAATTCACCTGCAGGCAGCGCCGCCATGGGGATTCCGACCCCCTTACCGCCAGCCTGGTTCTGGTGGTTTTGACCGCCAGAACCTGGCTGGCGGTAACGGGTGTCGTGGGGCCCCCTAACAGGGCCCCACTAAGATCTTCAGTGTCTGCATAGCAGACACTTAAAATCGCGACGGGTGCAACTGCACCCGTCGCACCCTTCCCATTCCGCCGGCTCCATTCGGAGCCGGCTTCCTCGTGGGAAGGGGTTTCCCGCTAGGCGGGCGGGCGGCCTTCTGGCGGTCGCCCGCCCGCCCAGCGGGAAACTCAGAATAACCACGGCGGTCTTTTGACCGCGCAGCGGTATTTTGGCGGTTCCCGTTTGTCTGGCTGCGCCCGCCGCCAGCCAAACTCAGAATGACCCCCTTTGTTTACTTTTAAAAGACTTAAGACACTTTAAATCACTTTTCAGTGCTACCCTTACATTTTCTTATTGCAGCTTTGATCGTTTTGACCTGCAAATATCTAGATAAATATTATATATTTTTCCAAACACTGTGTGGTGTATTTTTGTGGTGCTATATTGTGTCATTGTATGATTTATTGCACAAATACTTTACACATTGCCTTCTAAGTTAAGCCTGACTGCTCAGTGCCAAGCTACCAGAGGGTGGGCACAGGATAATTTGGATTGTGTGTGACTTACCCTGACTAGAATGAGGGTCCTTGCTTGGACAGGGGGTAACCTGACTGCCAACCAAAGACCCCATTTCTAACATTACCCATTTCAGAAATACATATGTTTTGTTGATACTCATTTCTTATTTCGCTATAAGAATTGGTCTATACATTGTACTCAATGAGAATACATTGTACGTTGCACCTCAGTTATTTGCTTTGGGTACCTTGGGTTCTTGGAGAACCTGCAAGCCCTATATATCCCTGCAACCAAAGTGTTTAGCACACATAGGCGGTCATTCTGACCGCTGCGGGCGGCGGTAGCCGCCCGCCATGCGGTTACCGACGAATGACCGCACCGCGGTCAAAAGACCGCGGTGGTCATTCAAACTTTCCCGCTGGGTCGGCGGGCGACCACCAAAAGGCCGTCCGCCGGCCCAGCGGGAAAGCCCCTGCAACGAGGAAGCCGGCTCCGAATGTAGCCGGCGGAGTTGCAGGGGTGCGACGGGTGCAGTGGCACCCGTCGCGATTTTCACTGTCTGCAAAGCAGACAGTGAAAATCTTTGTGGGGCCCAGATAGGAGCCCCTGCACTGCCCATGCCAGTGGCATGGGCAGTGCAGGGGCCCCCAGGGGCCCCACGGCACCTGTTCCCGCCATCCTGGTTCTGACGGTGGACACCGCCAGGAACAGGCTGGCGGGAAGGGGGTCAGAATCCCCATGGCGGTGCTGCAAGCAGCGCCGCCATGGCGGATTCCCTGGGCCAGGGGAAAACCGGCAGGAAACCGCCGGTTCCCCTTTTCTGACCGCGGCTTTACCGCCACGGTCAGAATAGCCCAGGAAGCACCGCCAGCCTGTTGGCGGTGCTTCCGCCGCCCTCCGCCATGGCGGTCATGGACCGCCAGGGTCGGAATGACCCCCATAATAGTGTATTGCGTTTGTGAATCTGTCATCGTGACAAAAAGTTACAGCTAAAAATGTTGTGTTAATGCCCCTTTTATCCTGCTCATTTTCAATACTTCTAATAAACCTCGAGTGGTCTACACGTAGGACTCCTTGCTGAATTCAGAAGTGTGTTTAGTATGGATGGATTTTTTGAATCACCCATGGGTTCTACAGGGATTTCCACAACAAAATGGAAGTAGGTTGGGAGCACAAAAAAAGGGAAAAAAGGCTACGTTCTTAAAAAATGACAGAACTGTAGCACAAAATTAGGATTTTTGATTCAGCCCTTCATGTTCCTGAAAGCTGGGAAGGTGGTGACTTTAGCACCGTAAACTGTTCGTGGATGCCATTTTTAGGAAAAAACGAAACACTTTTATCTGGAGTACTTTTTCCTTATTTTTTTTTTAAACTCACAATTTTGCTTTGTTTTGACTATTTTCTTGCCCCCGCTGCAAATCCACATATCTTAGGTATCTTTAGAAACCCCAGTCTGTAAGAAAGAAAGGACGCAAATTAGGCGCGGAAACCTTAGCTAGAAAATAAAGTATGGAACCTTAAGTGCGAACTTCTCCAGATAGCCAAAAAAGGACACAGCACTGGTGCTGGGGGTGAAGGCTTAGCAGGGAAATGGTAAAATAGTTGTCTGTTTGATTTTATCCCTCTGCTCTTTGCTTAAAACATCTAGGTCTCCAGCACGGGTTCCAAACTGCTGCATTCACATTGCACAGAAATTCAAAATGCACAAGGTAAAGAGATTTCCCAAAGAATGACATTTTAAAATCCTCTTTCCCTCGTCATTTCAATAAACCACCCTGAGCACATGGCCACAGTCTTCTAAAAATACAGCAAGTCTTGCTGTACATACCTGTAAAACGATAGACATTGCCTGCAAATCTCTTAAGAATATAGAGATGCAAAGTATATAATTTGGCCATCCCTTAACTGCTAAACTTTATGGAGCCTGCTAAGGCGCACATTTGTTAACTCTAAAAAGGACATTTAAAATATTAAAAAGTGTCCCTTGGGAAAGCAGAAAATCTGAATGACAAACAGTTTGCTTTGCAGAAAATTAGTTTTTTTTCCAATTTTGCTTCACCTCTTTATTCCACTGTTTTAGGGATTAGGCACTTGTTTATTTTTCAATTAACGCTACTTTTATAATTTGTTTAAAATTCTATAACAGATGAGAAAAGTGTCATGTCTAAAGGGCCCAGATAAACTTCTGTATGCACATATCTGTGTACAGTATATAACCCAACTGAAGTGTATTTAACAGTGAGGGACAGCTCCTCCACTATGACTTAGGAACGTCGCCCCCTCCCCCGTTAGCAGCAGCAGCTAGATTACTTTTACTATTAAATGGTAATAAACTATCTTTATTATCGTTTTAAAGTTAAAGGAGTGGGGCCATGGGACTGTGATGCACACCGTCTCGGGCCAACCAAATAAATATACTTGTGCACTGGGCTCTCTTCAACCCAGCAACGCAGGCACTGCAGTGCTGGGTTGGAGACAGCAGGCAGAGACTTTGACTCCTCCTCAGAGTACCCTGGCTGGCAGCATGAAGGCAGCGTTAGGATTGGACGCAGGCTGGGAGCCTGGGCCTGCAATAGAGGAGCGGAGCCGAGCAGATCACTGGCATGGCGCATAAGGTTAGTTATTTTTTTCATTATAGTTTTTTGTTGTTCTCCCCTCACCACGCTCCATGCTGCCCTACCCCTTTTCCCTCCCACGAGCCACCACTGTTAACAGATAAACACAGCTCCTAAACCTACAGTAAACACTATGAAAGATTGAGATTCAATTTTAGCATATAACATATGTAGAAGCATGTATTTACTGCTTAAACCTCCCCTCCCTTTCAATCCACTTTTTAACTTTGTAATTTATTGTTGACTTTTTGTGTGTCTTACACTCTCCCTCTCAACTCCATCTTGACTTCTGATTACACTTGTTATTCTTTACCTGAATTACTTAAGATATTTTGTACATAGCAACTCTTCCTATCTGGAAATCTTGCTGCATATTTAAATTTATATTTTAATTTCGTTTTGTATTTGTATCTTTGAGCTAATACCTACCTATGCAGTTATTATTTCTATCTCAAAGCAGCACCACACAGAGATATTACTTAGTAGTTTATCTAATAACAGGTCCTCATTCTAGTTGTGGTCTCGTGCATTGTGAGGGAGGTCTGATGATTTTTGCCAGGGCCGACTTTGGTTTCCATTCTGCCACTGATTCCCACCCTTTTATTCTATACATAAATACAGCAGACAGTAGTACTTACATGTTACAAAAGAGGATACCTTCATCTATATTATTAAGAGTTGACATAGAATGCATTTCTATCTTCATACTAGAGACATGTCAGAGGCTAATTATGTGTTTATGTTTATGGAGTGAGCATCAGATATAGTCTTGCTCGTCAATATTTATAAAGTGTCCTACATCAGCTGTCTGTTACTTATTGGTTTGATGCAAAATTGATGGGCGGGAGTTAGTCTGGTTTGTGGAGGGTTAATTTAAAACATTGTACTATAGTGGAAGTATGTAAGGTAAGGGGCTATGGTAGAGGACCCTATACACTCTACACATCCTAGAGCCTCAGGTTCTGTTAGTATAAGGTAAGCATAAGTAACTGGGTGTGTATGTCTATTTAAATGGTTTATTCTGTTGTGTTTTATTGTAGAAACAACTTACTATGATCATAGAATGTTCTTGTCCTCAGGCTACAGCACCATCCTATTAAAATTTCTGTTTGTTATACAATGCAGCACATCAATTGGGACAACTTCCCCATGCTAGAACCCTGGGACCAGGACAGAACTGTTTACCAGAGTGCTGCAAATATCAATGTAGCACCATGTTGTGTAGAATGTAGTGACTATTGCACAGGTGCTAAAATGCCATCTGCCATGGACCTGACCTTCCTGGTAAACTTTACCAAGATGTTACACTACTAAACAAGTTTTGTTCTGTCAGTACCAATGTAAAAAAGGTAATGGTGAACTTTCTCTCCTGAACATCTAACCTGAATCCAGGAGACTTTAGTCAAAACAATCCGAAGCTTCCAAATTTTTAGCAGTTCAGATTTTGTATAGTCTTGCTTAGCACAACCGAGAGACCCATAATGGACGTTACCTTTACTAAAGGTATATTCGATGACTAACTGTTAAGTCGGAATGCCTCTTCTGAGCTGCATAGTTGTTGGAAATGTTCCATTCCGCAGGGTCATCCCAAGACTTTTTGCCTTGCTCCTACCCTTTTTGCTAAGTATTGTTTTTGTTGGCTTTAGGACTCTGGGCACTGTAGCACTTCTAAACTATGCTAAAGTGCATGTGTCCTCTCCTTAAGACATGGTAGAATTGCCCTATACCGAAGTGGCATGATTAATTTACTTATAAGTCCCTAGAAAAATGCACTACATGTGCCCAGGGCCTATAAATTCAATGCTACTATTCGGGCTGTAGCACTGATTGTGCCACCCACTTAAGTAGTCCTTTACACATGTCTCAGGCCTACTACTTCAGATCCTGTTTGTGCAGTTTTGAACTGCCATGACGATTGGGCAAAGTAAACCTTTTTTCAAGCCCAAACCTTCCTTTTTAATTCATATAAGTCACACCCAAGGTAGACATAGGCAGCCCAATGGCAGGGTACAGTGTATTTGAAAAGTTGGACATGTATGTTTTAATTTTACATGTCCTGGTAGTGAAAAAACCTTAAATTTGTTTTTCACTACTGCAAGACTTTGCTTCCTCATAGATTAACATTGGGGCTACCTTATTACATCCTATTCAGTGTAATTCATAATCTAGAAGAGATAGACTTTACGAGTTTGGTGTCTCTGGAATAACAATTTAAAATCCTGATTTATGGTAAATCGGATTTCAAATTGCACTACTGAAAATGCCACTTTTGGAAAGTTGGCATTTCTTACTTTAGCCATTTGGTTCCTGCTGCCTGTCTCTGCTCAAATGTCTGGGGTGGGGTGACAGCTGGGCCTTATGTATTCCTCCTAGACAGCCACATACAATGGGAGCTTAGATGTGGCCTGATGAGCCATCCAGGGCAGGATGGGTGAGGAGCTGGGCACAGCCTGACTTACATCTGACTAGGCTGTGTCCTGTCCACAAACAAAGGGATGCATAAACCTTTTGTAGTGAGTCTAGAGCCAAGTCACAAAGGGCAGGGACTATGTGCACTTCTAAGGCACGTCTTTGAAGGCTCCCCCACTTTAAAGGCCCAACTGGGTATAAGAACTGGACCTCATGCACCCCCAACTCAGTTCAATTCTGGACCGTAGCTACTCTGCCAGGGAGAAGGGCTGACGTGCTGCTGAAGACTTGAAACTCTGCTGGACTGCACATTGCTGGACTCCTGATTTGCTGTGCTGACCTGTGCCTGTTGCCCTCTTGCCTAGGAGTGAGAAGGGCTGGACCTGAATCTCTCCATGCCAGAACCCAGAGTGACTCCAAGGACTGAAATCTCATGGACAAAAAAGACTCTCAACCACCCTGTATCTCTGCACCTGGACTCTGCCTTTTGTGAGTCTGCCCTTCCAATAGGTGCCACCCCAGCCCTGGACCCTTGGAAGTGGGTCCAATGTGCTTGCTCCAGTGAAACCAATGCATCCTTTGCCGTAGGAGCAGAATCGCAGCATCGCCACTGGTACTTGGGGAAAATTGACGCATCAACTCTACTGTGAGTGTCAGAATCGGTGCAACCAGAATCACATTGCCACTGTACCTTGAATCCTCAAACCAGTGCATTGCCTTTGGTACCAGCACTGAGGCGTTTTTCTCAGCGCAAGGTCCTCACATCCTCGTAAACAGCAGTCTCGACAACGACAACAAAACTCTACGTTGCAGCCCCTGCACTCATCTACCCATGCATGGCCTTGACTGCCTACCGCATCCTTGAAGTCAACTCATCTGAAACTTGCCCGCAGCCTCACTGCATCTTACAACTGACGCATCACCGCTATTGCATGTAGAAAAGTGATGCATCTCCTCTAACGTGTGGTTCAGAGCCTACACATTGCTCGTCAATGTAGATTTAAGGTTCTTTTGTTCAGCGGGTGCCAATAAGGTCCTAACAGCTGGCCCATGGTCCATCACAGTCAGCCTAACGTTTTGACTTTGTCCCGGGCCGGTGCAAAGAGATATCCATTGTTGGCAGTTTTGGCCTTTAAGCGCTAATTTACAGTTTATTCTTTAAAAATTAAGAACTCAAGTTCTACTTATTGTATGTTTGTCATGTCAGTCTTGTTTTTCTTATAAAATTAAGTACTATGATTCTATAATGGGATCCTTTTGTGTTGTGTTTCACTGTTTTACTGTTTGAAGTGTTGCCCAAATACTTTACACATTGCCTTCAAGTTAAGCCTGACTGCTCTGTGGCATGCTACCAGAGGGTGAGCACAGGTCAATTTGGGGTTCTCGTGTGCCTTCCCGTGACAAACATTATGGTTGCTGCTTGACTAGTGCTCACACCCTAGTCAACCAACAACTCAATCTCTCACAGTAGATATAAAGGCTGATAAATACCATTAGTGCACTGTTTTGTGGTTTGGCACCTGATTATAACTTTTGTAGTGAGAAACTGTGAATAATAAATATGCATGTTTTTTCACCCAATTTTGTGTACACTATTAACCATACCACAACATTTTAGATGCACAATCTTCTTCAAATATACCTTGAAGAAAAGTATCTCCACAAAAATTGATCAATTGATGAAGAGAAGTGACCGAAAGCCTGTTTAAGTAGGTATATATGTGGGAATTTTTTATATGATTTTCTTGGCTACTATAAGTCTGGCTGACAAAGCTAAAACTCTGTGTTGGCCAGGTTTAAAAACTTGTTGCATAACAAATTGGGTTTGGTTCTTATGGTCTTGTATAGTTGTCTGTCGTCAGACAATTGTATGAGCTGCACTAGAGAGGAGCCTTGGCTCTGCCCACATGTTGGGGGTCTGGAGTACATGTTTTGAGTGAGCAGATGTTGTGTGCTTCCTTAAACAAAGTGCTTGCCATCCACACACCTGTGAACATTTTGGTTATTTATTCAGCTGCCTACGCTTGAACTTTCAGGGGCACACCCATCACTTTGGAATGCTATTAAAGTCTTAGATAACTAGGGGCCAGATGTAGGAAGCCTTTTGCGCCTCACAAACGGCAAAAAACGCAGTTTGCGAGGCGCAAAAGGCCTTACGCGATGCAGAGTCACATTTTGCGAGTCGCTATCGACTCGCAAAATGTGATTCCGACTCGCAAATAGGAAGGGGTGTTCCCTTCCTATTTGCGACCGCATCGCGATGTTGAGTTGCTCTGTGACCGCGAAAGCGGTCGCAAACCAACTCGCAGTTACCATCCACTTGAAGTGGATGGTAACTCATTTGCAAAAGGGAAGGGGTCCCCATGGGACCCCTTCCCCTTTGTGAATGCCAAAAAAAAGTATTTTTCAGATAAAAATCTGAAAAAAAAGAAACTAAATGGTTTCGGTATTTTTTCTTTTTGCAGCTCGTTTTCCTTTAAGGAAAATGGGCTGCAAAAAGAAAAAAAAAAAACTGCTTTATTTACAAACAGTCACAGACATGGTGGTCTGCTGTCTCCAGCTGCCCACCATCCCTGTGAGTGCCTAGACTCGCTATGGGGTCGCAAACTGTGACCCACCTCATTAATATTCATGAGGCGGGTCTTTGCGACCCCATAGCGAGTCGCAGAAGGTGTCTGAGACACCTTTCTACATTTCATTTTGCGAGTTACAAATTGCGAGTCGCTAGTACTCGCAATTTGCAACTCTCAAAATGAAACCTACCTACATCTGGCCCTAGATCATTTATGTTGTTTCACCTCTGGCCACAGCAAAGATGGGAGTAAGGCAGTCATTACCCTACATTGATACATTAATTTTTAGGTCTGGCTTCACAATGCCATTGTCAACTGACTCATAACCTACACAAATATTGTTCTACAGTTCTTTGCATTTACATTTATACACATCTGTTCCCATGCTATTTAGTTGTAATGCTTCATAATACCATACAACATTCATTGAAAGCTAGTCCTATTAGCTTTGCCAATGCTTGTTTTCTCACTTGATATCCTACTGTGAATAGAGCCTTTGCTAGATATGTCTGATAGTGTCTTAGGCCGGGCAGACAGCACAGGCTTGCTGGCTAGGAAAAGCATAGAAAACCACACACTTGCCTGAATTATACCCTTTGCCTTCTGTGAAAGTGGATAATTTAGAGATCACATAAAACAGACGAGCTGAATTTCTGAAGGACAAAAAACACAGGCTGTGGGTGTATATGTACAGAAACCGGAATGTTTACAGTCTGTCTTCCACAGTTTGACAAGGGCGGTTGGGCCTTTGCTAGGAAACAGATTCAGCAACGTAAAATATGCTTTTTCTCTCTGTCTCATCTGACTCTGATTTCCAAGAAGTTTATTTTGAAATGATAGGTGTATCGAGTTGCCGAAACCAAACGATGAGCCGTTCAAAGAAACCCCTTTGCTCGTATGATAACACATAAACACATTCACTCATATTTGAAGTATAAATTGTATACTTGAAGCCGTTGTGGGGTTTTCCTGTAATTTTTACCCTACCAAATGAGATAGCTTTGTAATTACATTTGTTTTTATGCACAGATGTTTGCCAATGTGTGATTTTATTTGTTTATATCAGCAGTCTTCCTACAACCCCTGGACACCCACTTAGGAGACCTGCAGTATCTTCTCAACAAGAGGAACAGCCACAAGCCCCTTTAATGTGGGCATCTAGAGTGTTTTTGACACCAATTATGAGATTTTCAAACACGATCTACAAATTACTGCTAAACACGTGCAACATGTTCAATACAACTCATGCAGACTTAGTCCAAGAGCACAAATTACGTAGTTACGGTTTTGTGGCCTAAGACTACCACTGCGCTGTTTAGTTTTTTTTTTCCTCTCTATTTCTTATTTTGTCTGTTGCCTAACTCTACAACTGTGCTGTTTAGTTTTTTTTTCTCTATTTCTTATGTTGTCACCTCGGATCACAAATATCCACCTTACAAGTTGTGGTTCTGCTTGATGTTGCCAACCAAATTTACAGTTTACCGCAGGAAAATTTGTTATGTTTTCCAATTATGGTTTCGCCTTTTTCATTAATTAAGGAATTGCACTAAATGCAGCCTGGTCTGCTTTCCATCATGTTGCTCTCTAGTATTCAGAAAAAGGTGCTCTTAGCAATACTGCTAGATGTGCACAAATACTAAACATTGACCGCAAAGAAAGCATTTTCTTTCTTTTCATACAGTCTTTAGAATATTTTGTCCACTTCTTAACTCACTATCTTAGATTAATATCACTTTGACGGGGTTCGAAACCATGAAAACAGAAGGGGACGATTTGAAAGTAGGTTGTGCAAAGATTGCGAATTTGTATTTTGCCTACTTTGTTAAGATTTTTTTAAATATTGCTCAGCGTGATAAATTCAGGATTTTGGGAACTTTAAACAAAGAGCTGGTGAAAATCACTACAAAATAGGTGTTTATGAAAAGACACTCGGCATAGTATACTCTTTTATAAGCAATAATTCCCCCTCCTCTAAACAGTTTTGCAGGGTATTTCGGCCACATACAGTTTTCACAGTTTTTTCACCTCAATGGATGCCACTCCTGCCTATCTTGGAAGGGAAAATTATTATTTTTATTATTTTTTACCAGCAGCTCAGAACACTACCCGTTACTCTGCTGAATATAAGAAAAACGGTATGTTCTTCAACAAGGATGTTTTATGGCTGAACATCAATTTTGAAGACACTATTTATAACGCTGGGCATTGCCGTGCCAGCAGTGGTAATGCAGGATGCTAACACTGCTGAAATTACTACATGGCATAGGTGTACTCTTATCACAGAGGTTTTTAGCCTTCTGTGGATTTCCCAGTAAAACCAAATCCTTCAAGGTATTAGGGAGGCCTTTCTTGTTGAGGAAGGATATGGGTTCGGGCCAAAGAAAACAAGACATGATGGTTAGACTAGGCAAATACATGCATTATTGTGTGGCGACCCAGAATGTTTTTGCTAAGATCAAAAAACACATAAGCAGCACCTTTGATCAGCCCTGGGCCTTGTCACGTAACCCCTGATGTCCCAGTAAAATCACTACCTCACAGACTGCTGGTTTCCAGGTACCCCACCCTCGATAAAGGAAAGAGTCAGGAAGGGACCAGAGTGAAAGTGGCACTAAACACAGCAGGGAGTGTCATGCAACCCCCCACCTGCCCGCCAACCAATTCACTCCATAACCACCCACTCCTAGCCCAACCACGCTCTTCTAAGAATCCAACCATGAAGCATATAGGGCAGGATTGCACCAGTAAACCATATGGTCTTGCCAAAGAAACCCTTCTACCACACTTAAACAATATGCACCCTTTCTCCTGGATTAACAGTACCCTGATCTCCACAAAAGAGGCAATCAGAAACATCCCAGGGCTGAGCCCATCAGAACACAGAGTGAGCAGGTTCATATGACCCTTGTCTGTTTCCCACCACTTCGACCTCTAAGAAGGTGCCACTGAGATATAAAACAAGTGGGTCACGCAGACTGGCCCCGTGACCTTACTGTCAGTATTAACTAATCAGCTCCTTTATCAACTGCTTCTCTCTACTTTCTGTGTGTAACCTTCAAGATTGACACCCACCAAGTGTAACCTTTGACACTGTCAACCACCAAGTTTAACACTCTGATATTCCAAATGAGATTGAACTGTGGTGCCATACAATGGATGATATTGTACCTGAAAAATAAGCTCTCCTGGTCCAGGTGGACTCCTCCATATCCAATTCCACCTCCATTTAATTAGGTATCCCCACACCTTCCATCCTATCTTCACTGATCTTGAACATAAACAAGGGTCGTTTAAAATCTGTGCTGGCCGACATAGATGTCGGTATCTGCAGATGATATGTAGCACTACCCCAGAGTCAGTTCTGACCATGACAACACCCAACCTGAGAGCTCCAATGTCACCATCCTATCTTGGATTTTTAGATTCCACATCAAGTTGAATCATACAAAGATGAAATCTGTTCTCATCAATGCTGCCAAAAATCGATTACAATTACAGAAGAGCTCCAGGAGAGGACTCTGAATGAGTTACTCTCGACTCATCAGCTACTCCGAATCACTGAAGAGCATATTTTTGAGAGGCTTGCGATACTGCTTTTGGTGACGCAGGGAGAACCTCTCAACCATATCTATGAAGCCACGCAAAGCCACTTTGCGTGGCTTTGAATGGCCTCATAGATATGGAGTAAGGCAAGGGAGCAAAAGTTGCTGCATTGCCTTACTCTGTGCCAGGGAGGCATTCTAGTGGTTTTTCCCAGGCAACACCCATGGTGTTTGATGCATCCCCAGATTTACATGAGCCTGTAAACCTGGGGATGTGCCAAAACCTTACGCCTCCCCAGGGGTGGAGCAACGAGGGGAAATATCTTTATTTCTCCTAATTCTTTCCTCTTTTCCTTTTTCTATGTGTGCTGTATGCTGCAGCACACATAGAAGGAGGAAAAAGCCTTCCATGATTGTTTTTGTGCAGGATGGTGCCCCTTCTTGCACAAAAACAATCCTGCCTACAATGCATACATCTTTGCACCATGGTAAGAGGGTGCCTGCATTGGTGCTAGACTGCTGAAATGGCACCAGCGCATAGGGAAAGGGCAGGATTGTGTCGTATGCCATAGACACAGCGCATTGCTGCCCTTTCAACTTGACACAGGGTAGAGCAACAAAGTGACTTGCTGCACTGCTGTGCGCCAAACACCCATAAAATTGGGCCTAGGTTTCCATGTTAAAATTAACCACAGATTCAAAACACACATTGTGACCCATAACAACATCAGCTATTACTAAAACCCATTCACCATCAAGTGTAGCCATTCATCAATAGCAACAACAGCTTCAGAACATTTTCTAGTCAAACAAGTCTCCTGCCTCTGTCTCAAATGAGCTATCAATGCAAAGTATGCCCTGTCATTAAATTTTCAGTCAAGAGAGGACATTTCAAGAAAAAACATCTTGTTTTTCACTATGTTTATGGTGCTGGGCCTTCAACTGTCAATCCAACCCCAATCTTTGTAATCCTCCACCCTTACGCTTGATATACTCCTATTTTATATTTATTGCATCAGTGTGCCTTTTGTGTCTGATTATTTTTGTTTTAATTTTTTGTATTTTTTGTGACTTTTTGTATTTTTCTTTATTTTTCCCTTATTTCTTCCTTCCTTTTCCTCCTGTTTCTTTTCCCCGCTTCTTCTCTCTACCCAGTACCCCACCCTGAGCACCATGAGAGAGCAGGGCAACAGTGGCCATCTGCCTTGTGTGCAGGGCCGCCATCAAGGGCTGCAGCCTTCATTGGAGGAGGTGGTAGCACTGTTTTGGTATGTGCAGTGCCACCTCCCCTCCATGCTAGCAGGAAAGCTTCAGGCCAAGGAGCGGTTGCCCTCTGTGGGAGCATTTGTAGCGCTGGTCCAGGGTGCACCTGTTGGTCAGGGCCACACCTAGATCCAATGCACCACCCAGTTGCTGATGCACCGGTGGACAGATATAATGGACTGCGAGCAGGACCTGCTTGACCTGCCAGGCATGGAGATCCCAGGGCTTGGTGAGTATTATTGTGTTTCTGTTCTACAATGCTAACTTTTTTTTCTGAATATCATGGGGCTTCCACTCAGAGGTAAGTCACATTTAGTTTACATTAAGAATATCATTTATTATGTGATCCAGTTAGAGCTAGGCAAGTGCTCAGCACTACATCATCTTACTCATAGGTAGACACTTGCTTTGCCTGATTATGTAAGAAGCTATTGCTCCGGAGATTCCTCTGTCCTCCTGTCTCCATAGTGAATTAGCGATATCAGTGAGTTAGCGTTCTCTCTGTCTTTATGTAGCTCGTACAGTCCCAAGCAATTGATACAAGTTTGCATGCATTGCAAAAAAGGAGATTGAGTTGGTCCATTAGGGGGCTTGAGGACTAAGAATAGAATGAAAGATCATTCATGGCAATGCATTAGTTCCAAATGTAGTTTTTTTAAAGGAAATTTGAAATGGGGATTTTAGGAGTATAGCCAACTCAACGATAGTTGATCGTACAAGTATAGTACCGTAGGCAATCTGACTTAAGTACAATGTTATTGCATTTGTCTGTTATATAACAATTTTATGGAGATTACCTGTACCACTAATATATTTTTTATCTTCTTTACTTCTAATCTTACATCAGCACCCAAGAAGAGGGGTACTGCACTGGCTGGTCCAGCAGGAGCTGAGGAGGTGCCAACCACCAGCACCAATGCTGATGGCTCTGCTCATCCCAGTAAGTCCTATTATTAAATATTATTTGTATTATTTCCCTAACTTTTATTTCTCCCCACTTTTATACTACTTTTAGTTTTGCTTTGTTTACATTGTTTATACTGTCTCCCTTTTTCCAACTCCCCTATCCAAGTTTTAATTCCTGTTATCCCTGTATTATCTTTTTTTCTGTCTTTCATTGACCATTTTTTATTCCACCCCTTCACTGCTCTTCAATGATTCTGAGCCATCGGCAATCATAGGCTATAGCCCCGCCCCTCTATTACGCACAGCTTTTGGTTGGCTTGACTACCTGGCTTTTCTAACATTGCAACAAAATGCCGAGTGATATTTTTGACAGAAGATACTGCAGTGGTAACCGCGCTGTAAGGACTGTGGTTGCATTTTTTGTATTTAAAAAAGTAATAATGGGAGGTGTACCTGGCATCTAAAAACTGTACACTGTTTTTTTATTGCTACTCCAACCAGTGGAGCCAGCTTAAGTTCCACCACTTCAGGAGAAGATGGAGCTGGGGACGATGCAGTGGCGGAGTGGACAATGGTAAGTCACATTGCTTGCCTATTGACAATTACTCTTGCTCATTAGCAACAAGGGCGTTGTAGTGACTGGATTCATTTACTCCCTGTATTACAACTACATCGGTAATTGGGTTACTTCTGACCTCTTCTATCTGCAACTCAGCAAAAGCACACATAATGTACGCTTAAAATGATGGCTTGATGGAAATGTAACAGAACAGAAGGTTAATAGAAAGCATGGGTGAAAACAGTAAAAGGAAAGGATGCATGGGTGGATGAAAAAGGATGTGTGGGTGAGTTTTGATATTGGGTAAATGGATGGATGGGTGAAAGGATGATTGAAAGGAAGTATGGATAGTGTGGGTGCTGACCGGATGGATAATTGATAAAAGATTGTGAATTTGGATGAAAGACTGTATGGGAGAAAATAAAGCTTAAATCATGGTGGCTATGGGTGTTTATAGGGAAAGAATGAAAGAGCAATTGAATGAGTGCTTGGATGAATAAAGAAGGGAGCTCTTCTTCTGTAGAGAGTTCAGTGATGCCCCTCTATTCTTCTCTAGCAAAAGCCCTACCTACCTGCTAAATCCACCTGCCTTACTTTGCTTTAGAGTAAAGCAAGAATCTTTATTTTCCTTACTGCCCAGTGAATGAATTTATTGGAAAGAATTTAGATGTGGACAAGCCCATTGAGTACTAGCAAGTCATTGATTTGATTTCACGTTTGGTGACAAACGTGTCAAGTACAATCTATATAGCCCATTCCTGTCCCTGTAGTGCAGTGCACAATTTCCACTACCCCATCTGCTTATGACTGAAAGGATAAATATATCCACATTTTATACGACATGTGTGACGTATCTTATTTATTCATCTGCCTCTTTGAGTCACGGTAGAAACCTAACCAAGTTAAAGGCATGCAGGGAAGAGCAGGGCCTTTTGAATTAAAGATAAATAATTGTCAACTACAGCTGCCCGAGCTGCAAGCAGTAGCAGCGTGCTTGAATCACTGGCTAGCATGCCTCCAATTATTTGGAACAACAACATGTACTCTATAGTGCATAATGCCTTACTCATCATACTGAGAGATAATTCATTTTTATTTTTCCACTAAATGTGTCTGTTTAGTTAATAAAAAAGCCTTTAAAAGAAAAAAAATAAAATCACTGTTTTTTTATTCTGGTCTTATTGTGCCTTAATTCTTTTCTCCCAGACAGGCAGTGCTTTTTATGTGAGCCATGTATAAGTAAACCAATAAAGTATTAGACCTGTGTCTCTCCTAATCATAATCACATCAAATTCCAACGTCCCTCCGGTGCCAGCGATACAGTGCCACTGCACCACCCACTATCTATCAGTTGAAGAAGTGTTTGTTCAGAGCATTGTTTACAATTTGCCTATTTATTCTTCTTTTTCTCAATATAGCTACTCCTGCCTGATGACCACCACTAACCAGCAGGAGATAGCGGTTCGTCTGCGGCAGGAGAGGATGGGAAACACTCAGGTAGAATATCAGTGCTTGGCAATCCTGAAGGAGGAAGAGACTGAAACAGCTGCCACAGACCCAGGACCCAGCAGAGCAGCACACCACCCACCAACCTCACAGCCAGTACATTGTCAGCACTGCCACCAGCAGTCAGGGTCGCTGACTGTACCTGCTGCTGCACCATCCGGCTCCAACAGAGCATTGCTCAGATGCATCCCTCAGAGGATGGACCAGATGGAGAGCTGGCTCACCAGCATTGAGCAGAGCCTCGACCAACTCTGGACCCATATAGACAGTGGCCTTTTTTAAGACCCTTCTTTAAAAAAAAATGTTTTGGTGGGCAGGACTTGTTGTGGGTCGAGAGGGTGGGGAAAGATTTGGCCTTACTTTGGACTTTTCATTAGACTTTTTGGGGACTGGGTTATTTGTTCAGGGAGAGGGGTGGGTTTGGTGTGGGTGGAGAAGGAGGGTTTTCTTTTTGTGAATAACAAAGGGGATTATTTTTTTTACTTCATTTGCATCTCAAATCTTTATTTTGGTGTTTTATACTTTTAGTTTGCACTGCTGTCTTTTCATGTTGCCTGTTATTTTTCATCTTCTAAAAAAGGGTATGCTATTCACTTCAACCCTTGCTCTATTGCCCTCTGCCACTATTATTGACCACTAGGGGATGATTGTCCTTGTCTATTTTGCCTACAAAACTCCAGTACACACAGACATCTTCTTCAGTAGGAGTTAATTACTAACTAAACAAATTCACTTCAATCCATACTTGTTCTCTTACCTGAGTAGATGAAGCAAGGGTGTCTTTTTACTGCAGGTTTTTTCCTAAGGTGGCATCTTAAGAGAGTGGTAGGGGTAGTACTAACAGGCTAGCACACTAACAGGGAAGACAGAAGGTACCACTCCCACTTATGTGAACTCCAACTGCAGGATTTATTAGAGGTGTATCCACCACTACCAACTAGATTATATGAAAACAATGAGTTTGTGGGTCATATGTCATAACCTTCGGAAGACAGACAAGACTACCACAATTACAGCATTAGACACACAACAAAGAAGCAATATTAATTTATTCTAGGTAATGGTGGGAGCTATAAAACTAAACGTAGGAAATTAAATCCTGGAGTCAGGAGAAGTGGGCTCAGACTCAAAAGTGTATGGACCAGGTTAAGTGTTTTTGGAACACACTCACAAGGCATAAATGAAGATGTTGATGGGGCTGATGTGGAACATTGCTCAGATAATAAAATTAGTTCACACCTCAATAAATCACACAATCTGGGGAAAGAGGGTTAGGGGCTCAACAAATGGGGCGCTGAGCAGCAAGCCATCATCAATCTGTTGTGGAACGACACGAAGAGATAAGTAAGTATGACACAGTTCAGTAAATTCACTGGGAACAGTCCTTCTGCCCCCAGGGAGACCTCAGACAGTATATCCAAAGTGTTGTATCTTCTAGTTTTAAAATATGGACGATTAGCTGTAATTCATCCAGTTCTAAAAATTATGAGTGTTAAAAGGAAAATGATACTGTATTGCCAAACTGGGTGATGCATCTCCATTCTTCTTGGAATGTCCGTGCCTATCTCAACCTCTCCGGTAGGTAAGCTGGAGTCTTAAGCGTTCCAAGTTTTGTTCATGCAGGAGAGGACTCAGAGAAGGCCTGTGTATTGGAACAAACAGTAGCTGTATTATAAAATAAAGGAAATGGACAACATAAAAAAAGGTAAGCTTCATAAGCAGTCAGGAGTGTACCAAGACGAGACTCTGAGGCAGAGCAAGAACATAAGAGGCATTTCAAGTTTGACTTAGCAATGCAGGAAACACATACTCAGCAGCATTTCCAAATCAATGCACCTATCTCCAGTTCACTGAGCTGAGCGAGTGCTAGGCCTCAGAGTTGTCTCCATCATCATGGATTCTCTTTGAAGTAGATAACTTTCTCCTTTCTAGTAGTTGAGGGAGTCCCGCCCTGAGTCCTTCCATCTTCTTTCTCCAGGTTCAGAATAACTCCGTCCAAGTCCCAAACTGAGCACAGTAGACCTGTGAAGTGCACTGCTGTTGAAGAGCAAATAGAGGAACAGAACTGGGGTATTTTGTGTGTAGAGTTGTGTATGAACACACATTCAGCAGGTACACTGGTTACAGAACAAGCCAGATACTTTATTGACAGCCTGCTGGGCACTGACCAGTGGCACATCTTCCCATACCAATACACTAATGGGTTTTGATCCACATACACCTCTTTTTGGTCATCCTTATACTCCTGGAACATCCTCTGAAGTGTCATTGGTGCTGTCACTTGCTCGACCGCTTTTGCCTTCGCCTTCGCCTCTGCATTGGACTTAAGACCTGCACTTGAAACCAAACCAGTGCAGAGGTTGGGTCTGATTCTCCTGATGCTGTTGCTGCTGGTGTTCTTGATGCTCGGCATTGGTTACTGTAAGACAAGACTACCTTCTCTGGAAGTTGAAGGCGGCATCCCAGAACTGCTGAGTTGGACTCTAAGGGCCAGATGTAGCAACCGGTTTGCATGTCTCAAACTGAGAAAAACGCAGTTTGCGACATGCAAAACAGCCATCGCGATGCAGAGTCACATTTTGCGAGTCAGTACCGACTCGCAAAATGTGATTCCGACTCGCAAATAGGAAGGGGTGTTCCCTTCCTATTTGCGACCGCATAGCCATGATGAGTTGCTTTGTGACCGCGAAAGCGGTTGCAAACCAACTCGCAGTTACCACCCATTTGTAGTGGGTGGTAACGCATTCGCAAACGGGAAGGGGTCCCCATGGGACCCCTTCCCCTTTGTGAATGTAGCTGAAAATATTTTTTCAGAGCAGGCAGTGGTCCAATGGACCACTGCCTGCTCTGAAAAAATGAAACCAAATGGTTTCATTATTTTTTTGAATTGCAACTCGTTTTCCTTTAAGGAAAACGGGCTGCAATAAAAAAAAAAAAAACTGCTTTATTAAAAAAAGCAGTCACAGACATGGAGGTCTGCTGTCTCCAGCAGGCCACCATCCCTGTGAGCGTAGGGACTCGCTATGGGGTCGCAATTTGCGACCCACCTCATAAATATTCATGAGGTGGGTCTTTGCGACCCCATAGCGAGTCGCAGAAGGTGTCTGAGACACATTTCTGCATGCACTTTTGCGAGTTGCAATTTGCGAGTCGGTATGACTCGCAATTTGCAAGTCGCAAAACTTTTTCTTGCTACATCTGGCCCTTAGTTCCAGCCGTTCTTCTTCCAGTTTTCCGACTTGTCTCCACAATCCACCTTCAGAAAAAGGAATGATAGTGGAAAGATTTTCTTTTGTAGCCTGGATCAAGTAGGCTGGCACAGATCTACTCTTTGGATGAGATTATGACATTTTGCAGCCTTCCATTACAAGTCAAGCAATAGGTTAGGCTATTAAACAAGGCAAGTGCTTTGGGGTTTTTGTTTGCAACCCAAATGCAAACCTTTCAGACACCTTCTTTAGCTGCTCCTATAGCAGATGCAATAATGGGATAGCTTGGTCCATTGTACTGTCCTCCTTGCTAACTTCCCACTTGAAAACCTCAAAAGGGAGCAGCATCCGTGTGAGGCATTTAACTAAACCCCATTTGTCTGCATCCATGGTTATAGCTTTCCCAATTGCATCAGCTCCTCCTTGAATTACATAGTCATTGATCTGTTTGTACTGCCCAAACAGAAGTTGCACATTTATAATAGTTTTAGATCCACTGTGTTGGCACCTTCTGTATCAGGGATTTAACAGGACCTCTCTTATCACACTGAATAAACTGCAGCTGTTTCCAGGCATTAAAAGAATGCCTGAAATGAGTGCAGTTGCATCTGCAGGTAGTCAGTATGTTGCTGACTATGTCTTTTTTTTTTTTTAGAAAGTCTTGGACAACCAGGTTGATGCAGTGCGCCAAACACAGGACCCTGAAATAGCCACCTTCTACCATGGCTGGTGCATTTGACTATGTTACTGCCATTGTCCATGGTAACAAATCCAACTCGAAGACCTCTGGGTCACAGCCATTCATGCACCATGCTCTCAAATGCCTCCAAGATGTTTGCAGCTGTGTGTGATTTCTCCGTGGTGAACTTCACTACTGTTGATTGACACCGAACAATGTAAAACATTTCTTCAGGGGCAAGACCTATAGATAGCTTTTGCTTTTCCCCTAGAAAAGAGATCCAGTGTGCAGTGATGCACATTTAGTCAGTGGCCTGACAACTGGTCCACTCGTCAGGTAGATAGTGTGGACAACACTTTGCTGCAAAGATTGTCCAACCAATTGCAGCACTTCATGATGCAACTCTGGCAATATAGGTCCGATGGGAACCTTCCATTTCAGGCAGAGGAATGCCACAAACTCTAGGATTCTCACTCCTTCCACAGAAGAAAAAGGAGGAGGTCCAGTGGTAACGTTTTTGCTAGCTTCCCATTGCACAAATGTGCCATTTGGTGATTGCCCATAATTGTAAACCTGGATTTTCTTCTTTTGTGGGGCCACTGATAAAGGTGACTTTTGAGATGCAGCTAGTGATAGACTCAATGCGCATCGTGATGCAGTCACAGTAAGCTGTGGTGTCTCTCTCTGACTCTGAGTCTTCCTATGCCATTGTGAGGTCACTGAGGCGGATTAATCGGGTGCACTGCTGGGCACTGGGCTGATCTGCCTGAAGATGTCATCCTCTTCTTATTCACCTTCCACCATGATTTGATCAGTTGTAGCTAAGGTTTCCTGGCTCTTCTCACCTTCACCACCACAACCACGTTGAGCCATTTTTTAAAGGTGCTCCTCCCACCAGATTGTGTGGTGTTTTTTCATATGGGTCATCTAGCCTCCAGGACCTTAATGTGAGCCTGACTTACCTCAACAAACACTTGTGTGGCAAATGGAGCATACAGCAATGCTCTCCTCCTGTTTGCTAATCATAAAAAAGCCCCAAACTGAGGAGGAGTACTTTCTTCATGGGCCAATGCCTGAAGAAGAACTGGATGCAAGTGGGTGTGTCCATTGCCTCTCTGTAATGCATACTTCTACTGAGGAACGTGTTGGTGCAGGTCTCTGCTGGGGCTTTACAAATATGGGAGCTGGTGGTGTTGCCTGTGTCAAATCCCTTGGAGCAGGTTGGAAAGTAATGTCGGACTCCTTTGTGCCAGCTTCCACAGCGTCTGGCTGGTTGTCATCATCCTCCTCCTCATCATCATCCTCTTCCATGATTCTAAGACTTTCTGGTATTTTTTTCCCTTGCCTCTCCTGGCATCTCCTGGACTCTGCCTGGGTCCACTCCATGTCCCTATCATCATCATCAGAAGTGGTGCTTTGAGAAGATGGTGGAGTATTACCCTTCCTTTTTCTTACTGGAGATCTGGGAGTCAGTGATTCTAAATGAAGAGGTTCTAGCTCAGCAAGAAGCGCAACCACCTGTTGTGCTCCTACTTTGGGAAGATCTGGCTGTGTCTGCTGTCCACTTCGCTCTGTTTCCTGAAACGATTGGGTACTACTTTGCAAAAGGGACAAATCCAATTTAATATCACTGCTCATCGGTGTCACCATGATTGCAGTCGCTGCCTCACTGACAGACATGGTCTGTGGCTTGGCTTGGCGTGGTGCTGTTGATGCAGGAGTGCTGGGCCCAGGTTCCTCCCCAATGCCAATGTGGCAGGCAAACATTTCCCAAAAAAAGGTTGCAGTTGCCACGCTACTAGAGAAAAGCTGCTTCTTCCCACAGGCCACTTTCTTGGGAGCAACTTTCTTTGGGTCCATTTTAAGATCTAGGTAGACATTGTTACTAAGATGCACAAGTGAAAGAGTTTTGTGCCTGTGGCCCAAAGTAACTGTAAGGCTTTATCTTTGGCAGTACTACAGGAGATGTGAGCTATCTTCTCTTATGCACCTAAAAAGAACCAAGCAAGAAAAATATGTAGTTAGTGAATCTTGGTATCATTGCGGGTTGAAAATAGTACAGAGAAATGCAATCTTAGTGCAGTTGGTTACTTATGTAATATACCTATTTAATCAGACATTGTAAAGGCAAACCACATCACCCCGCCATAAAAAACAAAAATCCAATCAGACAGCATAATAGGCAGATCTAGCTCTTTGCTTTATCTCCATCTGTTTTAAAGGAGAAGGAGACACCTAGGGTAGTCAGGAGAGGTATATGGGTAAATGGAAAAATCCTTTAAATAACCTATGGTGGCAAGGTGGTCCAAGGGAAATGGAATAATCATTAACAAAATGAATCATACTGTTGATTTGTCTGCCATTCTCCGCAGCCAGGGTGTCCTGGAGAAACGGGAATTACACATAAGATACTGAATGCTGTAGTGCAGCCGTTCGGCTTTGGTGGATGGATGGAGGAATGGATCAGATGGATGTGGACGGATGGATCAAGGCAAAATGCAAAATGGAATAAAAATAAATACAACATTTTTGTAAAAATTTAAAATTAAAAAAACTAAAATATAAAAATTCTAATAAAAATTCAACTTAAAAAATTAGAAAGTAAAAATAAAAAATAAAATTTAAAAGAAAAATAAGTTAAAAAATGAAATAAAAAATGACAGAAAAATTAAAATTAAAAATTAAAATGATACAATTCAATTAGAAAAAAATAGAAACTTAAAAAACAAATGATCAAAGAACACATGCAAGCCTATCACAAAGGGCACTGGCTGGATGGACAAAATGGCTGTCAGCCAGCCACATGGTCAAACATAACCAACAAGGAGCAAGGAGACATGACAAAAAAAATACCACATGCAAGCCTATGACAAGGGAGACTGGCTGGATGGACAAAATGGGTGCCAGCCCACCACATGGACAAACAACAACAACAAGTAGCAAGGAGGCATAGCAAACAAGAACACATGCAAGCCTATGGCAAAGGCACATTGGCTGCATTCACCAAATGGCTGCCAGCCCCATGATCAAACAATAACAACAAGGAACGAGAAGGCATGGCAAACAAAGAACACATGCAAGTCGATAGCAAAGGGACACTGGCTGCATGCACAGCACAGCTGCCAGCCACATGGTCAAACAGCAGCAACAAGGAGAACAAAGATGAACACATGCAAGCATATGGCGAAGGGACACTGGCTGAATGCACAAAATAGCTGTCAGCCACATGGTCATGGTCAAACAACAACTGCAAACAAGGAGGCATGGAGAACAAATAGCACATGCAAGCCTATGCAAAGGAACAGTGGCTGGATGGGCAAACTGTCTGCCAGCCAGCCATATGATCAAACAACAACAACAAGGAGCAAGGAGACATGGCAAGCAAGAAACAGATGCAAGCCTATGGCAAAGGGACACTTGCTGCATGCACAAAATGGGTGCCAGACACATGGTCAGATGACAAGTAGCAACAAGACATGGCAAACAAAAAACACACGCAAGCCTATAGGAAGGGAAATTGACTGTATGAATAAAAATGGCTGTCAGCCAGCCATATGATCAAACAACAAGGAGCAAGGAGCCATAGCAAACAAAGAACAGATGCAAAGGGATAATAACTGCATGCACAAAATAGGTGCCAGCTACATGATCAAACAACAACAACAAGGAGCAAGGAGAGCAAAGAAGAAAACATTCAAGCCTATGGAAAAGGGACACTGGCCGCATGCACGAAATGGCTGCAAGCCACATGGTCAAACAACATCCTCCTATCCTGTCAAATATAATTACCCCACAATATATACACTTTTTGCAAAACAAAATGAAATGCAAATAATAGCCAACATTTTAAATGTAATACAGTGCCATCCATGCCCTAAATGAAGTTTTAAAAACATATATCACTGAAACATGTATTTAACACACTGATGACTACTAGTATTGGGCCAACTGGCTAAGTGGCTCTTAGGAAATCTAGGCCACATACTCAAATAATATTGCAAATGTTACAACCATGTAGAAGAGGTACTGAGCTGTACAACGCTTTTCCTTTACAAAGGGTGGAAAATCTATGAAATGCAAAATAAATAATAACTAGGTCCATACTTAAACTCCAGCCCACCCAACACTATAAAATGTTAAAATCAAATATCAAATTAAAGTACAAAGAAATACTGGTGCATGTCCAAGCAAACAAACACAACACCCTTATACAATAGTTTTTTAACTTACTTGTGTGATTCAACAAAAATCCTTATCCAACGGTGTATCCAGAAGACAAAGAGAGTGATCGTTCCACCTTAAAATCCAAGTGAAAAGTGACCAGGAGATGGACAAAGTATTGGGAGGAACCTGCTGGACAGGAACAGGAAGTGACACACTTCCTTCCCGTTTGGGAAAAAAGGCTTCTCAATCTGAAAAACAGATTTCAGGGTCCATTGGAGAAGAAAATTTAGTCAAAATGCTCCATGCTGGAGTGTGGAATTTGTGAACTCCACACTGCTCTGCATAGCACGAAGCGCTTGAATTCTGCAAACTTTGCCAGAGGAGCGGAGTTCTATGCCCAGGCTTAATCTTAGTCCACTAATTATGAGTTAGCCGGACAGGAACACCGCCAAATGCCAGACAGGGTGGTTGCCACCATAGTGACGGCCACCCCATCGGACCTATTAGGAGTTTCCCAGTAGGCTGACGGGCAGAAACTGAGGTTTCCACCAATCAGCCTAACGGGAAGCTGGTGGCAGCATTGTCTCCAGCTCAAAATGCTGGGCAGGGGAACCATGTGCATGGCAGTACAGGGCACCCTTGTTCGCCCCCTGCACCTGTTCTCCCCCAGCCTTTTCATGGTGGTAAAATTGCCATGTAAAGGCTTGCTGAGAACTAGGTCGTAATCAGCAGAGAGTCACTGCAGGCAGCACCACCCTGTATGATTGAGACCTCCAGCCGTCGTCAACCATTTGGGATCACTGATCCCCGCAGAGAGGGCAGAACCCTAGCAGTCTAACCACCAGGGTCTTAATGTGTTGATCGGACTGCCCCCGAGGCTGGCAGTCTTAAGACGACTAGCCTCATAATGAGGCCCTTTGTCTTCTTCTGATAGAGTAGAACGTCATTAGCTCTACAATTTTGCATGATTTTTTAGGCAATTGCTGTGATTTAACCTGGGACGAACCCTGTATGATGGTCCTAGATGTGATACCATCAAGGTAAAATTATATGCTGAGTCCATTTTACGGTTGTTGTCATGGTAGTGCGAAGGCTGTGCGACATCATTTCTGTTAAACTATGGTTTTGATGTAATGCCACCTCTCTCCTCAGCTGTTCTCAATTATTTTATGACCTGTTTGCAAGTGATGCATTTCACAACTTCGGCTAGCTTCATTATGAGTTACCCCTACATCAATAGTTTATCTTCAAATAACTACATTTAGTAGGTCACACGTTGCAAACATGACCATTGCTTTAACAACAGTTGCAAACTGCGAAATGAAACGGAAAATTGGAATAACTAAACAATGCATCTAAAATGTCCCCGAACAACATTATAGATAAGAACGCCACTCCTTGCAGGCTCAGTCCCGAGGATCAGGACAGCTGACTAACAGAGCCTTTGTATCCAGAGATAATAAAAAAACATTTGTATGAACTAACAATATACTAGATATTAGAACTACCTAACTCTAACTAAAATGAGAATATAAGAAAATATCTTATATGAAGATGTTGAATATTTAATACTGTAAGTCAATACAATAAGCCAGAAGAATATTCAACTGACCCTTCATAAAGGCCCCAGCAGCAGCAACAAAAAGATACCAAACACGTTGTGATGGCACTGTCCATGTCTATGAGGCACTATCACCACAGTATCTGCAGTAGTCCAATGAGCCTGCTCTCCTCTCTTTCAATTGTTAGACTACACTCACCCTTGGCCATTCTTCTTCTGCCTACTGTCCTGTTCTCACTTGCGCTGTTTGCTCTGTATGTTTCAGCCCTTTCACCTGTCTTTTATTGCTGTCACCACTTGGTTTCGCTAATGCTTTTTTTCATGTAGGTGGCTTCTCTCTCCCGCTCTCTCTCTCTCCCTCCCTCTCTCTATTATATTAATTAGTTACATTGTATAATTGGTAATTATTTAATTATGTTTAATTTTTTTAATGTATTATTTTTGGGAGGAATGTGGGCTGTATTAGTTGCATAGGTGGCCTCTATTTTAGGGAAAGATATATTAATTATTTTTTATTTATTTTTAGATTTGTTGCCCCCTTTTTAAAACAATGACTCGGTTAACTATTTATTCGTTTCTTCAAACATTTGCTTATACATTTTATATTGAGTTGAGAGGTCTCATAGGTGATTGGGTGAGACGTCTTTCCTTAATTGTTTATCATCAAAATATCAAGACTCAATTAAGTTTAATATGGTTGGTGTAATTTTTTTAAATTATAGTTGATTTATTAGGTTTATGTTAGGAAAGTGTCTTTTTTGGGGCTTAGGTGCTGTATTTTTAAAAATAATTAGATAGCTACTTTATAATGCTTAAGGTTTTTTGTTATAATTCAGTTTGAAATTTTACATAAGTAATATAATAGTTTATTAATCTTATAATTTATTGACATGGGTATTAGATCTTTAATTATAATTTACATTTTTAACAACTATCACAATAAGTGTTCTTAAAGGTGTATTACTTGCTAATGTTTTTATAATGAAAATTAAATGGTATAATATTGTAAGATTTGTAAATGTTTTACAGTTTAAAAATTGTACAGTTTAAAAATAAAAATCTTAGTAAATATGATCATCCTAAATATTACCAGTTTCCCAATGCTTATTAGACTGGAGTTAGAATGGTAATTCTGAACCCCTGCCCCATATATACACTTTCCCTAATGTTTGTTAGACCGGAGTGAGGATAACAAATCTGGCTTCTCCATATACATGCTCTGTCCCTAATGTTTGGTGAACTGGAGGTAGAATAGTAAATCTTCTGATTTAGAATAATAAACCTTCTCCCATGTATATGCACTTTCCTCTATCATATATATGAATAATTAAAAAACAGATCAATACAAAATAAATATATGAACTTTCCAAAATGCTTTGTAAACTAACTTTGAGTAGTAAATGTGCCCCTACACATATATATGCACTTTCACCTATCTTTGTGGAAAGACATTCGACTACTAAATCTAATTTATATATATATATATATATATATATATATATATATATATATATTTATTCTAACTAGTGGCAACCAGTACAAGACTTTTAAGGCTGCAGAGGTGGATGATCTTATTGACAGTTTAAGAACTTCTCTGGCAGAAGCATGCTGTACCACTTGGAGTTTATGTATGACATGCTTCGAAGATCCGGCCTATAGGCTGTTGCAATAGACCCTCCTTGAGGTAATTAGTGCACATGCTACCTGTTTTCTGGGTAAGTTACTGGTGTGGGTCAGACCTGTGTGTGTAGAGGGCAACCAGGTTCTCTTTTGAGATGCAATCCAGCTGTGGCAGAAGGGTCTGGTGGTGCTGGTTGGTTATGTTGAAACTGACAAGGCTGTGGTCTGCCAAGGTCATAATTGCTTACTTGTCAAATGTGATGTTGTTGATTGAGGTGAAAACCAGGTCCAAAAGGTGGTGTTGGTGGGTTTGGTAATGTGCTAGGTGTGGCTGAGGTTTCTCAGGTTTTCTAGAAAGGCCATAGATTTTGTGTCACTGGTGTGTTCTAGTTGCACATTAAGGTCTTTCAGGAGGATGAAAGTGCTGGCATTGATGACGAGTGCAATGAAGTCTGTAATGTTGCTGGGGAAATTGGTGCAGGGTTCTGGTGGCCTGAATGCAAGGGTTCTGCCCTGGGAGAAGGTGGCTGTGAACTTAAGGTATTCCATGTTGCTGCTTTGGGGTGTGTGCAGGTGGTGCAGCTGATGGTGACTTTGAATATGATGACAGCTCTACCTCTGGGTTTGTGCTGACAGAATTGACTGGTGATCTTGTAACCGGCAGGGCTGTACTGATGTCCGGAGCAGAGGTTGGGTTTAGCCATATTTTTGTGAGCCACAGCAGAACTGGAGCATGGTCATGCAGTACATCTCAAATCTTAGTGGCATGTGTGGTGAGCGAGAGGGTGTTGAGAAGCATGCATGAATGGGTGGTGGTTGGTCACTGTGAGCATGAGAAGATTGACCGGGTGGCTTATTTGTGTGAGCGCAAATTAATGGGATGCTGTTAGTGCAGGAGTGGAGGGTGTAGGGTGTGGGAGAATAAATGACAACTTGCAGGAGGTGCATGTGAACACTCTCTTTATGGTGTAAGGTGTGGCAGCAGTGCAGCAAGTGGTGTCCAGAACTGAGAGCTCAGAGAAGCACTAGTTTAGGGGGAGGGTTGGGGTTCCTGGCACTTAGTCCAGATGAGTGCAGATGAGCTTGCCATTGGTGCATTTTCGGAATGCCAGTACCTCACCTGCCACAAGCATCTGCTATGCTTCCGTGCAGTGGCCATCATTAAGTAAGTCCTGGGAGGTGGAAGGAGCACATTAGGTGGGGGATAGTGTGCAGACGGATGATGGGAAATTAATGGCCTGATTTAGATCCAGGCGGAAGAGAATATTCCATCACAAACATGATGGATATCCCATTCACCGTATTATGATCCCATTATACCCTATCACGATTGTAATACAGAGGATGGATATCTCTCACATTTCTGGTGCCGTATTCCATCCACCGAGATCTAAATCAAGCCCTAAGTCATTTGCTTGGCTTGTCCTTTCAGCGATGTTTTTGGTGGGGAACCACTGATGTAACTTGGTGTGGATGTGGATGATGGAAAATCTTACTTGGATTATTCTTTTAAAGAAGGTTTAGGTGAGAAGCCAGTGATCTCACTTCCTGTGCATTTGGATGGTGGGAAATGCAGTGATGTCAATTCCTGTGCATATAGATGATGGAAAATTAAGTCATCTTGCTAGGCTATTTCTTTTGAAGACAGTTTTTGGCAGGAAACCATTGAAGTCAGTTCCTGTGGAGGCAGGGGCCACAAAGCATTTGCAGAGTTCCTCAATGTACCCATAAGAACAAACCCAAGGATATCATCAACCACAAACCTTTGGTACTAAGTTCCATCTCCCTCATGGGTTGAGACTGATGTATTGATAGAATTACCACATGGTGGACTTTCATTCTACTATTTTACAAACTACAATGGGTATCAAGGACTATTATTGATATTATTTGTACAAAAAATCATTGTTTACGGCCTTATTTATGTTTGATAATAAGTGTACTTAATGATTTAATAAAAATTATTTGGAATGGTGTGATACTATGACTGGCAAAAATGAAAGCAAATTACAAACAATGCTCATTCCAATAGTAAACAGCAATTATTGCTTTATCCCCCTAGAGTTACACTAGAATGTTCTCTGCTCAAAGGTAACAGATTGAAGATTTACCAATGTGCCGTTTGCACAGAACTCTACATGAAAATGTCCTGGATATTCAGTGCCTCCTGAAGTTCAACCCAAGCAAGACAGATTTCCTGTTATTTGCCAAGAACAACAAGCAAAATACTCACACACTGGGACTCTGTAGAGACACCCTACACACTGAAGCACATTTCATTTATGGCCTGTTGAAATATGATGAGATCACATCCATCCTTAAGGAACACCATTGGCTGTCCTTGTTGGGCCATGCCATCTTGAAAACTAGCTGCATTATTCAGAAACCTATGATGACAATCACACCCCAGCCTTATCCTACAGACAAGCTCACAGCCTCTGGTGGTTCTCAGCACACCTGAGATGAGGACACCATTAGACTGTAGATTAGGAAGTGTAAAAAAGAAAAATCAAGACAGCACGCCTTTTCTAGGTATGCACCTAGGCTCTGGAACTACATCCCGGTATCCTTTAGGACCCTGAAGAATGCTCCAAATTAGGAACAAATTAAAGACTTACCTCTTTCAAGATCACTACATCACAATGCATTAACCGGCCACAACCCAAATTCCTTTTCCATTACTTTTTGATTTTGTGCTTGTCTTTGAATATGTATAGCGTTCTACTGCATTTTTGCTAGGACAATGCTATATAATTACCATGCACATATTTACATACATAAATACATACATATTCGAACTAGAGACCATGAAACATTGGGAAAAGTACACAGATGTGGATTCAAACTCTAGTCCAACAAACATTGGGGCAAGTGCATTTATTTCGGAGGTGAACTTTACTATTCTAACACTAGTCAGGCAAACTTTTAGGGATATCTATCTGGGGTGCGAGTTATAGTTCCCTTATAGCACGAGTTATAGTTAATTGAGATAACGCTAACTATAACAGGTTGTGGGTACACAAGGGTCTGAGTGGGTCTGTGGGTCGTGCGTGAGGATCTGAGTGGGTCTGTGAGTGGGTGCGTAAGGGTCTGAGTGGGTGTGTGAGTGAGAGAAGGAGATTGAAAGAGAAAGAGTGAGAAGGAGACACATAGAGAGTTGTTTAGACTTCAATGGATAAGAAACTGAAAATGAGCTATTTCTGGACAAATTGAAAAGAAAAATGCATTTGGCAATTAAAAAGAATGAGACCACCTTTCAGTATGAACCTTAAACATTTAATGTTTAAAAGAAATTAAAGGAGGGAAAGGTTCACAGACCCAACTAGAGTAGAACCCTCAACTGTCAGTGTGAGGGTTTGAGAACTTAACAATTAGGCCATAGCTCACTCCCAATTGTATTTTGTCCAGACCAGCCCACAGACTTTGAGAGGAAAGAGACATGAATGTTCCATTACTAGGAAGGCTTAACACTAGTGAATAAACTGATCCACTGAGAATCTAGGCTTTGAACCATGAACCTACTCAGTGACAGGCCGAGAGCTTTACCAGCAGGTCAGAAGAGACTCTGTTCTGCATCAAAACTGTAACCACACATCCTGCTAGTCTAACTCTTTGAAGTCATTGCATGGAGAGATCATGGAATCACAATATCTCTCTCTCTCTCTCTCTCTCTCTCGCTCTCTCTCTCTCTCTCTCTCTCTCCCATCCTATGATGGAAGAGAAAGAGAGAGAGGGACAGAATCATGGTGGAATCCTCAAGGTCGCGTGGCCGTAGCCGGCTCCCTGTGTCCTGCAGGAGCTGGCTTTGCTCCCAGAAGCAGGGAGCTCCTTTCAATAGAAGCTCACTGCTTGTGGGAGGAATGTTTTCATCTGTCTTCCCTGCACATATATTTGCATTCAGGGTTGACAGTTAAAAACTCTGCTTTCTGACAGCAGGAGCTGTTTGACAGCTATCGCTGTCAGAAAGCAGACTTTGTTTGCTTTTGCTTGGTGATGGCTGTCAGCTCCCACCAAGCAAAAGCAACAGCTATGTCCCAGCGGTTCACACCTTGGGATGTAGCAGGACCTGGCCTTGGGGGGTAGCGGTCCCCAGATCCATCTATGACCCCTTGAGTGCGGCCGGGCAGCCCCCCTCCAATGAGTATAGCCCTGGGAGGTGGTGGTCCTCAGGGCTTGGGGCCAAAAATGGACCCTGTTCATTCTTTTCTTTAAACCTCTGGGGAGATGGTGGTTCCCGTGGCTGTGGGGTGGCTGCATGGTGCCCCGCACCATATTCTGTTATACCCCAGGGAGGTGGTGGTCCATGGGGCTGTGGGGGCATGCAGCCTCACATAATATTCTTGTTATGCCTTGGGGAGGTGGTGTAGCTGTGGAGTGGGCCACGCAGACCATCCCACACTATATTTTTATGAACCCCCGGGGAGGTGGTGGTCCCCAGGGCTGCAAGGGTCCTACGTGCCCCTCATAGTATTTCTGTAGAGCCCCGGGGAGGTGGTGATCTCCCGGGCTGTTGGGGGGCCAGCTACCCCCGTATTAATTAGTGATGCCCCCGATACTTGGCCCACCCATGGCTTCAGCATGAAGAAGCGCAGGAGCCAGCGCTTTGTTTTCAATTTTTTTTTACCCAGATCCGTAGATCTGCCAGAAATCTTGGTGAAAATTAAAAAACAAATGCTTTTTAGCTCTGGCGGGGGGGGCCCTCTGGGACCACAGCACCAGAGCTAAGGGGTCAAGGTGATACTCCTCTGGTCCCTTTTTTTTGTGTGTTTTGACTTATTTTGTGGGACTCGGCTGAAGCCAATCAGAGATGTACATTTCCCTGCATGAGCTTGTCTTTTTTTCGGAAAGTTGTTGCAGTCACAGATTTGCAAATTGATTTTCCCTTTAATATCTCCAAACCTCCACTAGAGAGTACTTTAAAAAAACTCTCTTGTAACTTTAAAAGCATAGAATGTAACTGCTCTACAATTCCTCACTGGAATGTTATTACACCATACTCCTAGCAGAGCCTTGAGATCTTCCCAAACCAACATATTTAAACCAGCTCTTTTTAGACTAAGAACGAGAGTGGACAAATTGTTCACTCTCTTAGGGACTAAGGCCTAGAACTCTCTCCTGAGTGATTAAAGCTTCATAGGCTCAGAAGCAGCATTCAGAAAAAAGCCCAAGACATGGATCTTTGGGATTCCTGACTCCCTTTGCTACTCCCTAATTTTGTGATTCTTCATCCTCCTGTCACAATGAGATCTTTCTGCATGAATGTGTTCCCCTTCTAGGCTTACTCCCTTCACAGCGCCAGGATGGTGCTATGGGAGTGACAGCTGTGCTCTATAAATTATAAATTTTAATTCAAAGCCATCATGAACCTCAACAGCTGGATCATGGCATGTGTCAACCCCCAAGCACAACTCAACAGCAGAGGGTCATCATAAGCTAGCCGTTACACAGAGAAACCCAGGCTGACAAAGTGCCACTGCAAGCTATTGGAGCACAAATGGAGAACAAGTGAATACACCACAGATAAAGACATCCTAAAATTTGCCCCTAGATGCGACCACCAGCAGATAGGGAACTTCAAGTGCATAGTTCTCCCAGACCACAACAACACAGTCACTAACAGCAGCAAAGAAATCTTTGCCATCATCCAAGATGTCACTGTGCCTCCTGCTGCCCACAACAAAATCACCACTTATAAGACCTGTGCAACAATTTCCCAGAATTCTTCTGTTTCAAAATCACATCCATCCAGATATAGCAAGTTTTTCTGTTGATCAAACCCCATCACTGTTTCAACTCATCTTCCCTTCACAGCTGAAGAACAAACCCTGAACTTGTAGCCCACCATCACCACTGTTGAAACCTCCGCTACTATGAAGACCACCCACTCAAGAGCCCCCATTACCCCCACCATGCCCTCACCAAAATACTCCTACCAATCAGCAAAGCACTAATACCCATCCTTAATGCCTCCATTCACTCAGCCACATTCTCAAATACCTGGAAGCATGTCACTGTCAGGCCCCAACTAAAGAAAATATCTGCTGACCCAGCCATGCTCTCCAACTACAGACCCATTTCCCTCCTACCATCCCCAGCTAGGTCTTGGAGAAACTAATCAACCATTGTCTCACCAACCACCTCAGCAACCACCAGCTCCTCAATGACACACAGTCCAGATTCAAGCTCAATCACAGTGCCTAAAGAGCACTCTTCGCTACCACAGACAACATTCACAGGAATCAAAACAGGGAAGACATGACACTCTTCATTCTCCTGGACCTCTCTGCATCATTTGACATAGACTCACATCCCATCCTCATCAGGCACCTGCATGAGACTGACATCCAAGTACCATCTCTCTGCAGCACTGCTCTTTCCAAATGGATAGAACACAAAATGTTAGCCTGGTCCCTTACTCCTCGAAAGCCCACAAACTCATTTGTGGAGTGCCTCAAGGTTCATCGCTCAGCCCTACCCGCTTCAACACTTACATGATACCTCTGACCAATGTCATACATGCACATGACTTCAACATCTTCTCCTAAGCTGGCACTAGGCAACTCATACTTTTCCTTTCAGATATGACCCCCAACACAAGAAACATGTTTGCTGCCTACATGATCAAAAACTCAAACTGGATGAAAGTAAACTGTCTCAAGCTCACCATTGACATGACAGAAGTAGTGACTGTGAACAAGAGTACCTTGCCGTGGGACTCCAACTGGTGGTCTGCTGAACTTGGACTCATACCCACACTCAGCACTCACGCCAGGAACCTGAGAATTATCATTGACTGGGAATGGGACATGACCCACAATGCAATGATTATAAATGATCCTGCTTACACACCATGGCGATGCTGAGGATTGACTCTCAAGGATCAGAAAAACATCATTCACGCCTTAGCTTAGAGCAACTTAGACTACAGGAACATCCTGTATGCCAGAATTATCAAGCAACTCACCAGAACACTACAAACATTCCAGCAGCCAGACTCATACTCAATCTTCCGCACAGAACCCACGTAGCAGCATACTTCAGGAAGATCATTTCAAACTCTTCCACACACATTCAAGACACTGCAAAACTTGGGCCCCACTTACCTGAACAGTCACATCACCTTCAACCCACCACACAGACACACCTGTTCCTCAGTACTCCTACTTGCACACATCCCACGCATACACAGAACCAAATCAAGAGGATGACCATTCTCTTACATTGCTCCTAAAGTGTGAAATATCTCTCTCTCTAAATCAGAGGCTCCTCCTCTCTTCTTGAATTCTGCAAGAAGTTGAAAACCTGTCTTTTCAGTTCTCAAACTTACACTCAGTATGGCTAAGCATTCTCACACACACGCACACACCTGCTCAGCTTTAAGAAACCCTTGCGGGTGATGGTGTACAAATACGGACAACATAGAGTACCGAACATGAATCAAATAGGGAAATGGATCTATTTTCATGTTCACCCCCTCTAAATTTTTGGATTGGTGCTGCTGATTTTTTTACTTTAAAGTGCCCTGGGCCCTACTGATCAGGTCCCAGTGGATGTGCTCTGATGCCTTTTAATGTATGTACAATTAACTTATCCCTGATTGCCATTTTTACCTTACCTATAAGTCTCTTGTATATAATACAAACAGTACCAAGGGCTAGTAAGCTAAATTTCACCAGTAGACTACTACGTGTATTATGCCACTGCTGTTGTGACAAAGTGAAAACATGGCTCCAGGTCTACCAATGTAGCGTAATAGTGTAGCAAACTTGATAAGACAAAGTAAACCCATTGCCATGCCTATACCTTCTTTTTTAAATATTTGTAAGTCACCCCAAAAGCAGGCTTTAATGGCGTACTGGCAGGGTGCTGGATGTTAAAAAGGAAGGGCATGTTGAACTTGAAATTGTTTTTTTCACTGTAACAAGGCAGGTGGACACATTAGCTTACATCAAGTTTTATTAGGCCACACACAAAGTGCTAATTTTCATTTGAAACTACAGAATATAGTACTGCTAGGTATTAAGTGAATTATTACATTAAACCTTGTATTACTGAAGTCTGATTTAAATTACACTGTAATGCAAATATGACTTTATAGACTCGCCTCTTTCTTGCCCAAACCTCTAGTAGCCGCTGCTGAATATTTGCAGCAGTTTTCACCCAAGACTGTCTACTGCCCTCTTGCTAAGAGGCATGAAGCACTCCCAGGAAGGGAAGAAAAGTGTCTTTTGGAAGGAGGAGGTGTGACCTCATCCTGTCAGAATGGATCAGGTGCAGTGGACACAGCTTCAAAGGGGCTACATGCCCTGAAAAGCAAATATGAGCCACATCTTAGCTTATCTGCTCCTTTGTGTAGATAGACAGTCTGGCATCTCCTCCAGATGCAGAACTGGTTTCCTAGAATGAGTGGTTCATTATACTGAACACACCTCAGAGTTGTGCCCATGTCTCTGTCCCAGGGAAGAAGGGTCTCATCATATTGGATTTGGCCAGAGAGCTGCACTGCAAGATTGATTGGTGCCAACCCTACAGGAAGTGATGTAAAAGTGGGTATTGTGGTCCTGTAGGAGTTGCAGTCCTATTGGCCAGTGGGTCCACCCCATCCACAAACTCGAAATTGGTATAAAAGTAGCACCACTGGCTTCCAGTCACAGAACACTGTTAAATTTGTAAAGAAAAGATGGAGGACTGCACCTGCTTAACATGTGGAACTCAACAAGAAAGGCTGCCTTGACGAAGACGGCACCTGCTACATCTACTGAGTCAAGAGAGGGCTTCCTAAAGAGAAGGGCTAACCCTACTGTTGAACCCTTGAACAGAGACCCCACGGTCTAGCCCTGCACCCACTCATGCAAAGGACCAGTGAGTGGACTCCAGGGCTAGTTGGCTAGCCTTCTGTTAAGCTTCAGGGTTACAAAGGCTAAAGCAGCCCTGCACCTGCAAAATGTCCAGCTGACCAGTTCACCCTGGACTTGCGGTGGGCTCTGCTGGTATGGCTGAGAGATTGAGTTCTTGCCCCCAAGAGGTCTCTCTCAGGTCCTGTGCCCTTGGCAATTGTTGGAGTAGGCTCCATCTCACCTCACTTGCAACTGCAACTTGCCAACTTAAAGTAAAAAATAACAGTTCCTAGGCCCATAGTCCAAGTCTCATAGACCACTGCTACTTGCTGGTTTGTAGGTAGCCTCGGATGCCACTGAGATGTCTGGCTTTCACAGGAATTCTAGGACTTCTCCCACCCATCGATGCTGTACCCATGTACAGTCTCAAGCTGCACACCTCGCCTACCTCACCTTTGATGAGAAAAAGAACCAGAAAAGTATCTAAGGGTGAAGATAATTTGTGATTGGGACTAACCTGTCACCAGCATCTGACCTAGACTTCCTTTGCGGTCACCAGAAACGTTGGCTTGGCACCGGGCCCTCAAGTTTAAAATGTATACACTAACAATTTACAAACTTTTACACTTTTTCTAAACTCGTTGGAATGAAAAGATGGGATCTGTGAAAAATGTATAAAAATCATAACTCTGGTTCACGTTATCTGATTTTTGTCATTTTGGTGTTTATTTGAAGATAAAAATAAACTCCATGTTTATACATTGGGGAGGGGTTTCTATCGTGTTATGTTTCTTTCTTATCAACTATTTTGGTACAATCAATGTTTTACACTTGTTTTACACTGAGTTAAGCCTGACTGCAGTTTGCAACAGCTAACCAGGACTCAGCTGAGGTTTAAATTAAAGAACCCGGACTGGACCTGAAATGCAAAAGTGACAGTCATACTTGGTAAGGTCTTACATCACCCTAACTAATGTTCCTCTTTTCTCACAGATTATTTATTGTCAACAAGGTCGTTAGGCTTTTGCTTGAGCTTTTGCGTTGTAATTGGGGCTTGGATTTTTCATATAGCTTTTGTAGGAGGCTGGACTGGTTTGGTTTGTAGTGGGTACCTTGGGTACTTACATCTTATACCAGGTCCAGTTATCCCTTATTAGTGAAATGTAGTAGTGTTCTAGCAGCTTTGGCTGATTGAGGTAGCTATAGCAGAGCAGCTTAGGCTGAACTAGGAGACATGCAAAGCTCATGCAGTACCACCTATAGTTACACAGTACTTATACACAAGTAAAGAAAATACTCACTGTTACCAAAAATAAAGGTATTTATTTGGGTGACTCAGTACCAAAAATGTCATAGAGACAATACTCCTCTGATGGTAAGTATTATACACAATATATACACTAGACACCAAAATTAGACAAGTAAATAGTCATAGAACAATGCAAACAATAGGAAATGCTATAGAATGCAATGGGAGAAAATGGGTCTAGGGGCAACACAAACCATATACTAAGAAAGTGGAATGTGAATCACAAATTCCCCCCTAGACAAGTGTAGTGTGTGCATAATCGCTGGGAGAGTAAGAATACAGTAAAGGTAAGTAAATTACCCCACCACAGAGCCCAGAAAAGCAGGAGTAAAGTACTACAAGTTTCCTTAGGACACACTACACCTCATGATTAGGATTTTGCAGCAACCAACCAAGTCTGCAAAGAACAACTGCTGGATTCCTGGACCTGAAGTCCTGCACAGGAAGGGGACCAAGTCCAGAAGTCAAAAGAAGTTCCAGGAAGGACAGGAGCCCCTGCCAACCCAGAAGAGGGTGCAAAAGAAGAGTCCCTGGTTTACTCGAAGACTGCAGGCATGCACCCTAGGAAGATGCCAGTGGGTTCCTGCATAATGCAGAGGATGTCGCATGACGTGAAGATTGTTGCAGATGTGATTTCATGTTGGAAGTCACCAACAAGCCTTGGTTACAACAAAAGTGCGTTTTGCATCAAAATGGCGCTGATGGACCCAGAAGGGACCTGGGGGCCTCAACTCTGTGTGAGGAGGAAGAGGGGGGTCTCAGTACTTAAGAGAGCCCTCAGGATGCCAGCCAGCACCCCCTGGCATCGCAGGATCAGGGACAAAGGAGATGCAAAACGTGGTTGATGCAGCACAACAACAAAAATGTCCCACGCTGCTGGAGAACAACTCAGTGAGTTGAGCGTCACAGGATGGAGTGCTGGGGGCCTGGGCCAGGCTGTGAAGAAAACGCAGTACACAGGGATACCGTTGCTCTCGGGGAAGGCAAGGTCTTAGTTCCTCCAAATTGCGTTAGCAGGACCTCAGGACAGTCTAGGTTGATGATGTCCACCCGCTGTGTCCTTAGGAGCACGTTTGTTGCTGTGAGAGGAGTCCAAGGGTACTGGTCGTCGTCTTGAAAGGTGCCTGCTGGAGCAGGGGAGTGATTCCGTCACCCCACGGGAAATTTCTTCGGTCCTTCTGGTGCAGGATGAAGACAGGGAGTCCCCAGTGCACACCATGTAAACTGTTCCAGTTGACAACTTGGAGCTGAGGTTGCAGAAGAAAAGTATCCCTTGTGGGTACTTTGTTGCAGTTACAGCATTTCTTGGAGCAGGCTGCAGTTGATCCAAGGTCAGAGGATGCTGAAGTAGTTGCAGAGGATTCCTGAAGGAAACTTGCAAGCAGAATCTGAAGAGAACCCACAGGAGAGACCCTAAATAGCCCTGAGCGGGGGATTGGCTACCTTATCAGGTATGGACCTATGAGGAGGGGTCTCTGATGTCACCTGCTGGCACTGGCCACTCAGAGTCCTACAGAGTGCCCCCACACCTTGCAAAGCAAGATGACTGAAGTCTGGGACACATTGGAGGAGCTCTGGGCACCACCCCTGGAGTAGTGATGGACAGGGGAGTGGTCACTCCCCTTTTCTTTGTCCAGTTTCACGCCAGAGCAGGGAACAAGGGGTCCCTGAACCGGTGTAGACTTATTTATGCAAGGAGAGCACCATCAGTGCCCTTCAAAGCATATCCAGAGGCTGGGGGAGGCTACCCCTCCCAAGCCTGTAACACTTATTTCCAAAGGGAGAGGGTGTAACCCCCTGCTCTCAGAGGAAATGCTTTGTTCTGCCTTCCTGGGACTGGGCTGCCCAGACCCCAGGAGGGCAGAACCCTGTCTGTGAGGTGGAAGCAGCTGTAGTTGCAGCGCAAGCCTCAGGGAGCTGGTTTGGCAGTACTTAGGGTCCATGGTGGAGCCCCCAGGATGCATGGGATTGCCCCCCCCCAATACCACATTTGGAATGGGGAGACAATTCCATGATATTAGACATGTTACATGGCCATATGCAGAGTTACCATTGTGAGGCTACATATAGGTATTGACCTATATGTAGTGCATGCATGTAATGGCATCCCCGCACTCTCAAAGTCCAGGGAAATGGCCCTGAACTATGTGGGGGCACCTTTGCTAGTGCAAGGGTGCCCTCACACTTAGTAACATTGCACCTAACCTTCAGCAAGTGAAGGTTAGACATATAGGTGACTTATAAGTTACTTAAGTGCATTGGAAATGGCTATGAAATAGTGTGTGCACTATTTCGCGCAGGCTGCAATGGCAGTCCTGTGTAAGGGTTTTGTCTGAGCTCCCTATGGGTGGCAAAAGAAATGCTGCAGCCCATATGGATCTCCTGGAACCCCAATGCCCTGGGTACCGAGGTACCATATACTAGGGACTTATAAGGGGGGTCCAGTGTGCCAATTTAAATTGGTAAATTAAGTCACTAGCCTTCAGTGGCAAGTTTAAAAGCAGAGAGAGCATAAGCACTGAGGTTCTGATTAGCAGACCCTCAGTGACACAGTTAAGCACTACACAGACCCACACATTAGGCCATAAACTATGAGCACTGGGGTCCTGACCAGCAGAATCCAAGTGTGACAGGCAAAACATACTGACATACAGGTACAAAATGGGGGTAACATGCCAAGGAAGATGGTACTTTCCTACACAACCCTCCCCTCAAACGAGGGACAATAAGTCTAACCGTGCCCAGATGAGTCTTCATTGTCTAAGTGGAAATATCGGGTGAGTTCATCTGCATTGGATTGGGTACTCCCAGGTCTATGTTCCACTGTATAGTCCATCCCCTGTAGGGAAATGGACCACCTCAACAATTTAGGGTTTTCACCTTTCATTTGTTTAAGCCATAATAGAGGTTTGTGATCTGTCTGAACAATGAAGTGAGTCCCAAACAAGTAGGGTCTCAACTTTGTCAGTGCCCAGACCACAGCAAAGGCCTCCCTCTCTATGGCAGATCATCGCTTTTCTCTAGGCGTCAACCTCCTGCTAATGAAAGCAACAGGGTGATCCTGGCCCTCTGAGTTAAGTTGTGATAGCACAGCCCCTACCCCTAATTCAGAAGCATCTGTTTGGACAATGATTTTTTTGGAGTAGTTTGGGCTCTTTAAGAAAGGTGCAGAGCACATTGCCTGCTTAAGCTCCTCAAAAGCTTTTTGACAGCTAGCTGTCCACAATACCTTTTTAGGCATTTTCTTACTGGTGAGGTCATTAATGGTCATTAAGAAGTGCTGCAATGGAGCCATAGTTTTTAATGAACCTCCTGTAATACCCAGTGAGACCTAAGAAGGCTCTGACCTGGGACTGAGTAGTAGGGGGAGCCCAGTACATAATGGTCTGAATCTTCCCCTGAGGTGGTGCAATCTGTTCTTTACCTATCAGGTGGCCCTGATAAACCACTTTCCCCTGCCCTATCTGGCACTTTGAAGCCTTGATAGTTAGGCCTGCCTTTTTCAGGGCCTCCAAAACTTTCCAAAGGTGGACCAGGTGATCATCCCAGGTGGAGCTAAAGTAATATCATCCAAATATGCTACACTAAAAGCTTCCAAACCTTGGAGGACTGTATTCACCAGCCTTTGAAACGTGGCAGGTGCATTTTTCAAACTGTGAAGTGATAATGCCCTCCTATGGTAGCAAATACATGGACCTCTGAGCACTCCTGGAGCAGATTACTGGCCCCAGCCTCGGATGAAAGCAGCTTTCTGATCAGACGCCCAATCTGGGATGCATATTGCCTCTAGACCTAGACCTCAGGAGCTAGACCTGGGCGCAGCTGCTCCTGAGGGAGCACAAGTGGAGAGACGGTCCCCCCACCTTTGATGGGATGCACTCTCCTTTGACAGAGCCATATCCACCCAGATAAAGACACAGTGAGGAAGAAGAGCCCACCAGAAACTGGTAAGCCTGCCTAAGAATACTTGAGGATAAGTAAGTTTTATTGTTCAGGGATTTTTCTTCTACAACCGTGAAACTTGCATGGGTAAGTACTCAGCAAAAGGCATTAGATGAGTACGAGTAGCAGCCAGCAGGGACAGAGCACTGAGGAGAACACACTCAGGGGAAGGTTAGCCTGCCACCATCTTTCATTTGCGAGGAATGCAGTTTTGCTATATGAACTCGAACTGACTCAAATTCTTAGTCAATGATGGGGTTGTCAGGCTCCTGTCTCATGTTTCTTTACTTCACTTAGCTGAGATTTTTGTTTTATCCCTCTCATTGGTAGCAATGGACTTGGTAAGGTCTCTTAGTCGTCAGGTACGCATCACCTTTTAGGCTAATCCTCCAACAATTCAGAATTATGCCTCTATTGCATTTTGCAAAGGGCTTTCCTTTTCATCTATCTTTTCTTCTTTCTTAGGTTAGTGGGGGTGGCGGTGGGAACGTGGTGTAGTGTTGGACCTAACCCTTTTTGCAGGGTCATCCCCAGACTTTTTGCCTTTTCCCTCTACTTTTTGCTGAATTTGTTTTTTTGGGCTGTATGACTCTGGGCACTTTACCACCACTAACCAGTGCTAAAGTGTGTATGCTTTGTACCTAAAGTATGGTAAGATTAGCGTATCTACAATTAGCATATTTAATTAAATTACACGTCCCTAGGAAAGTGCACTACCGGTGCCTGTAAAGTATAAGCTACTAAAGGGCCTGCAGCACTGATTGTGACAGCAACTTCAGTAGCCCTTGACTCAAGCCTGCCATTGGAGACCCTGTGTGTGCATTTTTTAACAACAATGTCGACCTGGCAAGTTAACCTTCTTGCTAGGCCTAAACCTTCCTTTTTAAGTCATATAAGTCACCCTTAAGGTAGGCTTTGGAGAGCCCCTGAGGGCAGGGTGCTGTGTATTTAAAAAGTTGGACATGTGCTGTCTAATTTTACATGTCCATGTAGTGAAACACTTGCATTCCTTTTTCACTGCTGCAAGGCCTATCTCTCCAATTTGTTAACTATGGGATTGCCTCATTACATTTTATAAGTGTAATTTCCAATTGAGGCCAGATAGATATTTCGAGTTTGGTGTTTCTGGACTCACAGTTTAAAATTACAATTTATGGTGAAGTTGAACTTTAAGTCGCAAGTCTGAAAATGCCACTTTTAGATAGTTGGAATGTTCTTACTTTAACTATTCCGTGCCTCTGAATACATGTCTGGGTAGGTGACAGCTGGGCTCTTGTGAATTCCTTCTAGACAGCCACACACAAAGGGAGCATAGGTGTGCCTGATGGGCCATCCACATCCTAATGGGCCATTAACATTTTGATGGGTCATCTTGGGCAGAATGGGAGGAAGCACCTGATACGCCTGAATAGGCTTGGTCCTGACCCTCACAAAGGGGGTGTATAATCCCCTGTAGTTTGTCTGGAGGCAAAGAAGGAAGAAAAGGGACCTTATGTACTTTGAAGGCCTCTCTTTGAAGCCCCCCCCCATTCAAAGGCATAACTAGACAAAAGTATTGGACCCACAAATCAGTTCACGGCTGGACCTGAGTACATTCTGCCAGGAAGAAGGACTGCTGTGCTGCTAAAGGGACTCTGCTAAAACTCTGCTGGACACTGCTGGACTGTGCTGATCTCTTGCTTTGCTGAACCTGCCCTACTGCCTGCTGCCCTCTTTGCCTGGGAGTGAGAAGTACTAGACCTTAATCTTAACGTCCCTAGAACCAAAGTGGCTCCAAGGGCTTGTTGGCTTCCATCCTGTTTTGAAGTCTCAGGAACTTCAAAGGCTTCACTTACCACTGCAGCAGCTACTGGACTCTGCCAACTGTGAGTACTATCCAGCCAAGTGGTGCATATCCAGTCCTGGACCCTTGGAAGTAGGTTCTGCAGCTGTATTCTGAGAAAATCCATGCATTGCCATCACTGGACCCCTGCATCTTTCCTCAATGCCAATGCATTTCCTCTGTGGCTGAGGACAAGGACTTTTCATCACTGATTGTGCAGCTCAGGATCGACGCATCACCACCAGCCCCAGCACATCACCTTTGCATTGCTGGCTGCGCACCTCAACAGCGATGGATCACCATCATCCCTGCTCGAAGATCGACAACTGTGCAGCTGAACAATGATGCACCCTCTGACTATGTGTATCAGAACCAATGCACGGACTTCGCCAATGGTTAATTTGTAAATAAAAATGTGTAGGTGCTCAAAGCTTTCCTCTGAAATTTGCGGCTGCTGCAATTAAATAGTCAAGCACAGAATAATGAGGCTGGGTATTCCTAAAGCTGTTTTGGACCTCTTTAATCCATTTACAGCCTCTCCCTGCCCCTTCAGCTCACTCTTGCAGCTTTCTACTTCCTTCCTTTGTGAGGTTCTTCCATCTTTGTCTTCCTCC